>NC_045551.1:32331809-32665559 GCF_009769535.1 Thamnophis elegans
TCAGCCAATCAATCGGCATAGCAACTAAATCAGCCAGTGGGAGCTTAAACAGATCTGAGTCTGTGCAGAGAATTGAAACAGAAACTTAGCAGTTTGCTGCTCTGAGAAGTAAAAAAAAGGCAGACTGTCTGGGTTTGTCTGCTGAAATGAAACTAGCTGCTTGTGTTTGCCTGTAACTCTCCTGCTTGTGTTTACTTGGAAGAACCACATGTTGGTATTGTACATTTATTCATCTATTATGTATATAAAGAAGTTAATGAATCCAGCTGAATCAGTTATCTCTGTATGTGCTTTTTGGATTTGAATTTATGCAACAAACTCTGACAGAATTTTATGTAACTATAGTAATTGTCTGGATGTTTCAAGCCTAAAATATTGTGATTCTTAACAGTAAAGATTTTTTATTTTATTATTATTTATTAAATATACAGTAAATGTTACCTATGTCACTCTGCAAAGCAACTCTGGTTGTCTTACAATTAAAACCATAATTAATATGGTTTAATATTTAATATAAAAATATTGTGTACAGAGATCACCCAAAAAACAAGATTGGTACAGTGGTGGTATCTTTTCTGTTAAACCACCAACAACCTCCAACATAATCCCCCATCAGGCTGCCAAGCTAACCCTCAGAATCAGGTTTCAAGGCTTTTCCAGAAGGCCAGTTCCTTTTGATATAAATTTCATTCTTTTTTTAATTGAAATAAAAGCCTCTATGTGCTTGGATTTGCCCATTGTTAATATGAAGGATCAGTATAAAAGCAACTTCACCTTTAGCTTTATAGTTGTTTCTTCCATAAACATTGATAATTTTGGATAATTAGCTTTTGTTTATTTCATGAAATTTGGAGAGTAGTTCTTCGAGTGACTAAGTTTAAATTTTAAATTTTTCAAGAACTAAGTTTAACTGAATTCTTTTTAAATATTTTTATAATTTTTCTCTACTTCTACATTCAATGAGATCTACATTTGTTCTTGGAAAAGTAGACAACATATGAACAAACCTAGAGCAGAGGGATGGGTTTCAATTTTTTTAATACCTATTCTGTGGGCGTGGCCTATTCTTTTTATTTTATTTTTAAACAAACAAAAACAAACAAAAACATAAAACACATACAACCTTCTTCAATTTCATATAGCATGTCATTTGGTTACAAGATTTTGTGCATCCTTTACATGGTCACCACACAATTATATATCGAATCACAAATTGTTCATTAGATAAACATAAGTACATTATTGTTATATGTCAATTTTTCAACTGTAATTATTATTCCTTAATTTTAAACAAATATTCTAAATATTGAATCCATACATACAGCATCATTTTGCATCAATAGTTCAACTCCAATTGTTATTCCTACATTTTAAACAAAATATTCTATATGTTGAAATCATACATACAACATCATTCCCTTACATCGTTCTAATCTGTTTAACAGTGCTAAACTTTTCTAGTATTGCATATATAATTCTATTATTCTAAAATATAAAAACCCTATTCTGTGGATGTGTCTTGGCAGTCATGTGACCGGGTGGGAGTTGCTTGGTGGGCGTGACTAGGTTGGTGTGGTCACGTAATTGGGTGGGCATAGCTAACTCGATGTCACTCACATGAAGGAGCACCTCATCTGGCTTCTCCTCCTTCTCCTCCCAGCCAGTCCTCACCTCGTCTCGCCTATTATGGTAGGAGAGGAAGCATTTTCAAAGTCATCTTCCCCTTGATACTAGCCAATAAGATAAGATTTTGTTGTCGGAAAACCATCTGATGTACATCTCCAAATATTGTTTATCACCATTCTCTTGGTAAGACTGAATGGAGAGATTTATAAAGAATAACAGAGTTGGAAGGGACATTGGAGATTTTCTAGTCCAATTCCTGCTGAAGCACAAGATGAGATCCTATACTATTATGGACACATTTCTTCTTAAAAACCTCCAGTGATGGTATACCCACAATTTCTGAAGGCATTCCATTTCTCTAATTGTTCTTTCAATAAATTTCTCACTTCTAGGTTGGATCTGTTTGATAAGTTTCCATCTCACCAATCTGTCTCACAGTTACTTCCAGTTGAGCCAGGCACCACCTGTTCTATACATTTTTTCTTGCCTGTGTAAAATCTTACTTTACTCTCCATTAAATTGCATTTTTGGTGAGAAATGATGTTTTACAGTGATATTCAGTTTACTACAATGATTTTTGCAAACTGCATTAAAGCTTGAAGAATACACCTCTGTTTATACTGATAAAGATTATTCTTTTTCAACATTAAAGCATAGTCAATCAAATATTTCCAATCTTACAATTGAAAACACTTTAGAAAGGCATTTAGTGCTTTTAGTGGATGTTTTACCATTCTTTCTCTTCTCCTTTAATTAAATCTTTCTGCTTCATTTTTTTTTCTTGTGCCTTATTGCAATAGTTCAAAATTCTCACAGATCCTTCACAAAGAACCAGTTCTAATTTAACTGGAATACAAAACAGTCTTTCCGGTCTGGAATTCTGACTCACACACAAACACCTCAACTCCTCAACATTTCTCAATGTTTTCCTTTCCTTTCTGCTATGTACAGAAATGTGCTTCTCTTTCATTGCTCATTTTCAAATTAACAGACCAACCGGTTTGGGGGAGAGAAGTGGCTTCTCCTTCCTCATGTGCAAGCCTTATAAAGGACAACTGCCCCTTCCTCTTTCTCCCCCTCCTCTCTTGTTCCACTGCAGTGTCTGGGAAAAACGTGTGGGTGTGGATAGCACCCCTGAAGCCTTTGGGAAAAACACACACACACTGCCATCTCAAAGCTCATTTAAAGAAAACGGACCTGGGAGTTGCTCCCTGGATAGATCTTCCTTTCTTAAGCAACTTAAGAGCATTGTACCATCTTTCAGACTTCCTGCTTTTTCTTTTCTTTTTCCTGGCAATCTATTGTGGACGGCAAGCAGAGCTCCAAGAGGGATGGGGGCCCAACTTCAACCATTTTTTTAAAAAAAGTGGGTGCAGCCTGGAGACCATGCAACCTCACCACCAGCCCAAAAAGGGCCTCCTGTTGGTCTTCCCTCTGGGGAGGAGAGCAAATGAAGATGATCGAGGGAATCCCCTCTGCTTCTTCCCCCGCTTCTCTGGCTGCCCTGTCTGCACAGACCTCTTCAGGTTGCTGGGCTTCTTGGACCTCTTTCCTCCTTTCCCCCCAACATCTGCTCTGATGGCAAGTATGGCTAAAAGGCCTTTGGAAGCTGCGGCTGCCCCATCCCCCTCTCTTTTGCAAAAACTCCTGATGCTACAGAATTGGGCTCATTCTGTCTTTCTTGGCTTTCAGCTTCTCTTGTCCAATTATCTTCTCCTGTCTCCTCCTCCTCCCCCCTGCACAGTCTCAGTTGCTGCTTGGAGAAGGGGAGATTTCTGGATTTGCAGAGCTGAGAGAAAAAGGAGACTGATGAACAGGCCCTCCAAGGCTGCCCAGTGCCCACCCCTTGGCATTTTTGCAACCAAATTCTCCCCCCCACACACACACAAACACATTCTGCAGGGCAGAGGAGGCTGGGCCCATAACTAGGCAACATGTGCCACAGCTCTGCTGTGAATAGAGGGAGAGAAAAAAGTTGGGATTATCTCTGCTGCAGCACTTAGCGTTGAATGCTGTAGCAGAGACAAGCCAAACTCTTGCTCCTTTTATAATCCCCCCTGGCTGCTCCCTCCTGGGAGTACCTGAAAGGAGCAGGCAGGCTGTTGCAGCTCCCTTCCAACCAGGCTCCGAGTCTCTTCCCTTCTTTCTTCCTTTTGGCAGTGGGGGAAGAGAAAGTGCTCCGGTCTGACTGCACCCAGACTGGTGGAACAACCGCCTGTTTGGAGCAACACATGGCTCACCTCCACTGGCTGTCTCCCTGATGATGGGTGGGCAGTTGCAAGCACTCCACTAGCCCAGGTGCAGCTGGAGCCACACGGGCAGCTCTGGGAACCTCGAAGTCTGAGCTTGAAGGCATGTGCCTGGGCTGGAGGAGCGCCCACAACCAACCGCCCATTGCCAGAGAGACCCAGGGATACCACCGGTAGGTGAGCCACATTTGACTGGGCAGGGTGGTCGCAAGACTTCAAGCCCGGAGAAGGCCAGCACAGCTGCCCCACCAAGAGGAGTGCTTGCCTCCAAACATGTGGGGAGTGGCAGGCACTCCTAGGAAGCACTGCTGCCACTGGATTCCCACCGGCTTCTGACCATGCACCACGATGCGCTTTAGCTACTGGATGGAGCCAGCTGGGCAACTTCTGCAGGGCGAACATACCTGGTGCCTTTGGACTAGAGTTGCCGATCCTTCTGCCGGCCCAAGAGGAAGCTTTTGCTGCAGCCTTTACAGGACCTTTCCCTTGAGGGCATGGAACTGGAGCCTTAGGATGCTGCCATGGCTGGATTCTGTCTCCGGCTGCAAATCACTGCAACCAACCAGGCAGCAGCCTGAGGAAGGTGAGGGCACATGGGGTGAAGAGCTCTTTCTCTTCTCTGGTGACCTTGCAAAAAAACAGGGTCTCCCTCCCAGATGCTCCCAGCCTATAAAGATTGCAGCAGAAGCTTCCTCTTGGGCCAGCAGAAGGATTGGCAACCCCAGGCAAATGAGCTTCTCCTGGGATCCCGGGCTGAAATCTCTTGCAGGGTGTAGCAACCCGTTATGGTGGGGACTGGGGTCCTGCCATTTTTGGGAAATGAGGCTCACGATAGCAGAGGGGAAAGGCACTCCCCTTTGCCTTTGGTGGCAGAGACTGCTGCTTTATCACGCATCTCCTTTATTTCTCTGACCCCTCGCTTGAGAGCAAGGCAGCTTTCAAAGTGAATGAAGAGCGGGCGCTTCTTCCAACAGCCGAGGCCACTCTCCTCTTTCTTTCTTGGCTGTTGGAAGAGCTGCCTTGCTTTCCGTGGGGTGCAGAGAAATCATGGGGAGAGAGGGAGGAAAAAGCCAAGCTTCTGCTAGGGGTGGCCCCTCTCTCTCCCTCTGATTTCTCCCTGGCTGCGCTTGTGGAGGAAGGAGGTAGGGATGCCGGGCGGCTTTTGCTTCACTTACCGTTCACCACCGCTGCCCCTGCGGCTTGCCAGCTGCAGCCCCACCAGTTGGGTGGGCAAAGGAAGTGGGTGGGCAGGGCAAGCATGGTGAAGGCGGATAGGGCGAGAGAGAGAGTGGTGACCGACTTAGTCTGCAACATTTCTTTACTAAAACTTTTGAAAGTTGACACCTCTAGGATTTAAGGACTAAATAATTGGAATATCTGATAATGTCATATCAGGAGTTGCAAGTTCTTCAAACACCTTAAACTGGTTTCAATAGATTTGAGATTACAACTGATTAAAACTTTATTTCAAGTTTATAGAAGTCCACAAAGAACATATAATTTTCTTTGCTGGAGATGTAAAAAATAAATAAAAGTGTGTGTGTTGGGGGTGGGTGGGGGTGTTTGTATGTGTGTGTGTGTTATATTTCATATAATATTTACATGGAAATCCCACAGTGATCAAGATATTGTTTATTGATTGATTTTATTTATTTATATTTCATGATTTTAGATTGTCGCTTTCCCTCAAGAAGGTGTCTGGGCAATGAGTTAATATTTTATTGAACTGTATTTTAAAAACTGGAACCTGACTATCTTTGAAGAATCATTGTTATACCAAAAGGTTGCCAAAAAATTATTTGGAGAAATTGAAAAACTGACATTATTCCAAGTACTAAATATTGAATTATGGAAATAAGCAATTTCTCCATTTTTGAAAAGAATGTTTTCTCAAGTAATTAGAAAATGAAACATTATATTTGGCATAGGTTTAATGATATCTTAAAACAATTGGGTATTATTATGTTGTTTTTTCCCTGTTTAGTAGGATAGTATAAGATTTTTTTTATAAACCAGAATGATGCCTTTTTAAAATTACTTTGCCCATTGGTTTAATGTGCTGTGATTTGGGGCATGGTTAATTATTTTATTATTTAATGTCTCTTCTAAGTTACAGTTGTTGCTGCTATATTGAAAACATGAATTTTCCTTATGGTAAATATGCCTGAGCACCTTGCCTAGAGAATTATTCAGGCATTGACAGATGTTTACTAAAACAAAATATCCTGAAGCCATAGACCAGCTGTGAAGCTGTTCCAGTTTTTATAAATGTGTCCATTCATCCATATTCTGTAATGTAAATTCTTCAGAAATATTTTAACCCTTCCTTGTGTCAATGTAATTCATCTTCCATTTAGCTTATGCTTTGTTGATATTCACCAGTCTGTATATACACATTCAATAAAACTGTTTACTGTGAAATTAGTTATTAAAATTGTCATCTATTATCTATTTTATGATCCACCTGCAAATTAACAAATTTCTCAGCCTATACACAATTGCTAGATATGTAATTATGTAGCTTTACACCAGGCAATCTCAACTTTGTCAGCCTAGACCTCTAAGTCTCATGAGAGCTCATTAGGAATTCAGCAAGAAATTGTGATTAAAAAAAAAAAACGGCCAATGCTTACAATACTAATACATTTTACATGCTGGGGCTCAGTTTACTGATCACACTAATACACCGTAAGTTGTAGATATTATATTTTTTTATGCAGAAGTTATGTAAAACCTTCAAAATTATTTCAAGGATTGCACCCGATCCTGTTCCACTAGTTGTCCCACAGATTTGGCACCCCAGTGATTGACCTGTTTGCCACCTGTGAGAAAACACAGCTACAACAATTCTTTTCCCGCTTCCACTCGCCGGGGACAGAGGGGATGGATGGTCTCCATTAGAGGTGGCCTCAGTAACTGCTATATGCATTTCCTCCACTTCCTCTTCTCCCACAAGTGATCTGCAAAATTGCAAAGAAAGTGGAGGTGCTGCTGGTAGCGCTCACTGGCCCCAGAGGTCCTGGTACACTGATCTTGTCAGCCTGTCGGTGTCCAACCCATGCCGAATCCCTCAGGACCAGGTCTCCTTCAGCCAGGGGGCCATTGTCCATCCAAATCCCCAGTGGCTCCCGTTGGCCATCTGGCACTTGAGGAGGACCTCCTGAGGAGGGACAGCCTGTCAGAAGAGATGAAACATACCATCCAGGCATCCAGGAGATGACCAGATGACCAGAATTTATGACTCCATGTGGTCCACCTTTGCCAAGTGGTACGACAACAATATGGTCCACCTTTGCTAAGTGGTGCGACAACCTCCAGCTTGATCCAGTCACCGCACTAGTTCCCCATATATTGGACTTTCTACAGGAGGGCTTCAATAGGGGACTCGCTCCCAACACCCTTCAACGACAGGTCACTACTTTATCCACCGTTTGGTCTGGGGCTTTGGCTCAGACCCTAAGCAGACTACCAAGGGTTCGGTGCTTCCTCAAGGGTGCCTCCAATCTGCATGTTCTGGTGGTCCACCGTACCCGACCTGGCAGTTATCGGTGGTCCTACAGGCTCTCACTTCAGCTCCTTTCAAGCCTCTTCGCACAACTTCTCTCAGGCACCTCACTTAAGACAGCCTTTCTTATTGCGATAACATCTGCAAGGAGAATATTAGAATGGGCGGCTCTATCTGTCCGAGAGGATACATCCAGACAGAGTTGTACTTCGCCTGGACCCAGCCTTCATCCCAAAAATTAACTTGGTTCCATAGGGTGCAAGAGGTAATTTTACCAAACTTTTGCCCATGCCCCAGACACCTGAGGGAACGTGTTTGGCACACCCTGGATGTCAGATGGGCCCTGCAGAGACACATCAAATGGACAGCAGAATTCTGCAGGTTGGAGGCCCTTTTCATGTCATTCCAGCCAGGGTCCATGGGACGAAAGGTAACATCTTCCACTATCAGCAGATGTCTAAGAGCGTGTATTGCAGCAGCGTAGGATCACCAGTCCAGGGCAGTGCCGCCACCACCACTGCTTGGGCAACCCAGGCTACAATAGACAAAATCTGCAGGGTGGCTATGTTGTCATCCCATTGCTCTTTGTCAGAAACTATAAATTGAACATGTTTGCTTCAGCCGAGGCATCGTTCGGCAGGTGGGTTCTGCAGGGGTTTGTTTCCACGACCAAATCCCAGGGCAGAACTTCATCCCGCCCTAGTGACATTTAACTTGGGTATGTCCCATGCTTGGACTCTCCAAGCAGTTCGCAGGAAAATGACCATTGGCTTACCTGAAGGATCCTTTTCTCTGCACTGCAGGAGAGTCCAAACTCACCCTGAGTCTTCGGGTCCAGGGATTCGGGACCATCATGGCAACTCAGACTACTTTTATTGTTTCATCACACCATCAGCCTTCACTGGTTCCAGAAGTGGTCAAAAATCTGGCGTTATGGAGGACCAGGAGACGTGGCCAAGGAAAAAAATTCCTCAGTCCTAGGGCAACCAGACTAATTTAACCCATGCTTGGACTCTCCAGCAGTGCACAGAAAAGGACCCTTCAGATAAGCCAATGGTCATTCAGTTCTCTAAAGACTCCTTCAAAGTAGGCAGGAGTACAAACATCACACCTCTCTACAACTCTTACAAAAAGATGTACCCAATTTGACATGTTTCATTTCAATATTTTCCAAGGACTTTTCAGAGACTGCTCTGCTGCACAGGTTTAAAATCTAGAGATGATCATACTAAAGTTAATTTTATATATCCTTAATAGTACTAATGCACATTTGCTGTTCAACACTTTTATCCTAATTCATCTCTTGGACAATTTCACTTTTGAAATTAACCATGAAAGTATAATCTTAAGAAGACCATTCATGTATGTAGAATTTGATATTGAGATGACAATTTTTGAAATCAGCTCAACAATATTTATATTTCATACTACATTCTCAGGTTCAGGATGTACAAAAATATTCAAATGATAGTGAATAGCAGGAAAGAGGAGGGGGATTCTTCTCTCTATTCTACATTTTCCTAATGTTATTACAATCCAAATTAGACTAGCGTGTTTATTACTTATTTTGTGGTGGAAAAAAAATCACACCAACATCATCAGTGAAAATAGGACACACTTTTCTCTTAATATGGATGACAAGTAAACAAAATTACATCATGACTCCAGAAATAAAAGAGCACTCCATAGCTCCAATTGACTGTTGTGGTTTATATTACATTATATTAATTACACCACACTATACTAGTATAGTGATTACGATTCATTGGATCAGTGGTGGGTTGTTAACCGTTTTAGTACCGATTTGCTCGCACTTGGCGGGTGGGCAGAGCCCTCCGCCACCACCACTACTGATTTGGCCAAACTGGGCCAAACTTGGAGCAATCCACCTCTGCATTGGATTAATAATATTACATTAAATCAGATCATTTGGATTAAATGCTTTTTTTTTACTAGTTCCATGACATCGAACCATAATCATTCATTATGTCCAAATGTTTCTTTTATCATTACCTATATAAACATAATTTCTATCCAGTATTTGGAAGATGTTGTGATTATCTGTTTTTTTAAAAAAATTCTGTTTTGACTAGCCTATGTTTTTAGTCTCAGAATAATCAAAAGTTTAGAATTCAGATGGGCACAAGGAAAAGTATACATCCCCACTATCAAATGACATTCCATTTAGTTTTGTGAAAATAGGCCCAAAGTCACCCTGCCAAGTTTCATGCCTAAAGAGGGACTAGAACTCACACTTTCCTGGTTTCTAGCCTTAATCACAGATCATTTTTTTCAGTGGAGGATAGCATTTCATTATGATTTGAATTTTTTTTATCATGTGGTAAATTACTTACAGGACCTAATCATGCAATTTGTTCTCACATATCTGGTTATTTGTTTTATATGTATTTATTAAGATTGTCCATAATTCTGATTTAAAATGATAGAGATTAAAAAAACAGTTCAGTTACCATCATATTGATTTAATTGTCCTCCTGATTTAATTTTCAGTTCTTTGTGTTTCATTGATTTTCACTAGATATCTACAAAAGGCCTCACATTTTACTTTCTTAACAGAATTAGATTATGTTGGCAGGAAAGGAAACTTCATAATATAAAACTTAACAAATTCTGAGTAACAAATGCAAGTTTTTATTTTATATAACTTATGTGTTTAAAAATAAAGCTGTCAGCCTTAGCCTTATATTTAAAACTGAATGAAATATATAGGCATAGTTATCTTCAAAATTGAATGTAATCTTCATATCTAAAATAAAAAGATATATTTTACAAGAATATTAGTCCTTCCAAGTTTCATACAGGTAGGTTAAAGACTTTTAGTGGAAAGTAAGATAATTTTTTCAATGTGCACATTAAATTCGAAAATTTTTAGAACAACTAATGTAATGGTTTTGGTAAAAAAAAGATGTTCTTTTGGGAAAAGATATATTTTGGGATTCTTTTTACTCTGTAGGGGTTTTATTTGTTTTTTTGCTATGAAGTAATTTTGTAATGTGCTAAATTTTGAAAGATAGGTTCAGAGTTTAGGAAGTTAATATTAAGTTTAAAAATATTTATTTTTATTTTTCTTATGTGTTCTCTATTATCATCAAAGTAACAGAAAAAAATAAGGGGAGATTAGAAAGACATGGAAAAACTCTGGCAGACGTTTCCAGAGTATACTGATTCTTAGGTCTCCCAAATCTCATATATAAGGAAGATTGTTGAATGGCAGCAATGTTCTACAATATATACTTTTAATAATCCTTTTTCAAAATACTGAGCATAGAGTTGTGGTATAAAGGTGTGCACTATTGTTAAAAAAGAACACCGTAAATTACCAAATTACAGTACTTCATCTACCTAATCCTTTTCCTACCTTAGAGTACTTATATGTCAAAATGGGGAAGATTCAGATAGATAACTAATTGTAAGAAGTCAATTCCAATTTAGATATCACCTGTTTTTTTCCAAATGAGCCAGATTTGAATCTGAACCCAAGATTCATCTATGTGAATTGTATAATAGTTTAGCAGCTTTTTTTACCCCAGATAAACTTAACAAACAAAATTCATTATAGCAACAGCAAGTACTTTTTTAAATATAAAAATCTTTATCATGCGGCCTTCTCAACAGACATAAGGATACATATGTAAAATCACATAAGACAAATATATCTGTGGCTACTGACTCAGGTTGACTCAGCCTCCCATTCTCCCAAGGCCGGTAAAATGAGGACCTAGATTGCTGGGGGCAATGTGCTGTCATTTGTAAACATCTCAAAGTGTGCTGTAAAACACAAAGGAGTGGGATATAAGTCTAAGTACTATTCTATTGCTATTAATGCAATACAATGCAGTGCAGTGCAGTGCAGTGCAGTGCAGTGCAATACAATACAATACAATACAATACAATACAATACAATACAATACAATACAATACAATACAATACAATACAATACAATACAATAGCAGGTCTTCTAGTCCAAACCCCTGCCTAGGAAGGAAACCCTATACAATTTCAAATGGCTATCCAACATCTTCTTAAAGACTCCCAGTGTTGGGGCATTCACAATTTCTGGATGCAAGTTGTTCCACTGATTAATTGTTCTGACAGTCAGGAAATTTCTCCTTAGTTCTAAGTTGCTTCTCTCATTGATTAGTTTCCACCCATTACTTCTTGTTCTATCCTCAAGTGCCTTGGAGAATAGTTTGTGGCAACCCCTAAGATATCGGAACACTGCTATCATGTCTCCCCTAGTCCTTCTTTTCATTAAACTAGACTTACACAGTTCCTGCAACCATTCTTCACATGTTTTAGCTTCCTGTCCCCGAATCATCTTTGTTGCTCTTCTCTGCACTCTTTCTAGAGTCTCCACATCTTTTTTACATCATGGTGACCAAAACTGAATACAGTATTCCAAGTGTGGCCTTACCAAGGCATTATAGAGTGGTATTAACACTTCACGTGATCTTGATTCTAGCCCTCTGTTTATGCAGCCTAGAACTGTGTTAACTTTTTTGGCAGCTACTGCACACTGTTGGCTCATATTTAAATGGTTGTCCACTAGGATTCCAAGATCCCTCTCATGGTTACTACTATTGAGCAAGGTACCACCTATAGTGTACCTGTGCATTTTGTTTTTCTTGCCTAAATGCTGAACCTTACTCTTTTCACCATTGAATTTCATTTAATTAGATAGTGCCCAATGTTCAAGTTTGTCAAGATCCTTCTGTATCTTAAGCCTGTCTTCTGGAGTGTTGGCTATTCCTGCCAGCTTGGTGTCATCTGAAAAATTGATGAGTTCCCCATTTATCCCCTCATCCAAATCATTGATGAAGATGTTGAAGAATACTGGGCTTAGAGTACTACTTAAGAATACTACTTAAGAGTACTACTTAAGAGTACTTAACCTATTAGCAGAGGTGGATTCCTACCGGTTTGGTCCGGTTCACCTGAATAGATAGTAGAAATCTGGCGTACCTTTCTGAACCTGTAGTAATGGCAGCCTGACCATGCCCAAACCAGATCTCCTGGTGGTGCCATAGGTGCCACCATCTTTGGTTTTGCTTCTATGAATGCGCAGAGCAATTTTTATTGCACTGGTTGGCCAGCCCAGCCCACTCCAACGCTTGCCCTGCCTCACCTTTGCCATGTGAATCCACAGAATCCTCCTCCTGGCTCCTGCCTATACACAGGTAAGCAGCATTCATGCTAGCCTAGACCCCCCCCCCTCCCTGCTTGCTACAACCCAGGCGCCGCACGGTCAATTGGGCGGGCAGCAGGGAAAACGGCGAGCTTGGCCTTCTCCTCTTCCTTCCCCTGATTTCTCCCCAGCCATGCTTGCCTCAAGCCATGGCAAGCTCGGTGTATGTCGGTATGTAAGTGGGAGGGGCTGGATGAGACAGATCAGAAGTGGGGTGGAACAAAAGAGCCAACTTTCAATTGCTTGCCTGAAGGAACATCTACGTTGGCTTTGAAGCGGGGGGGGAGCATGGACTGTTTGGCGCTCAGAAGCAGTGGCAAGTGGTGTGTGTGTGTAGGGGGTGCGAGGCACAGACCATTTGGTGCTGTAGAAGCAGCAGAGGTGGGTAGAGGGCCTGAGCAGGGCAGAAGCCCTGCGTGAAAGGCAAAAGCACAGCGGCGGGAGAAGCTGGCCATTCCCCAAGTCGGATCTTGGAAGAAGGAGGCAGGGATACCAGCCTGGGGCTTACTTCCCTTACTGCTCGCTGCCACCTGCCTGCTCGCTACTTTTCCAGGAAGGGCCTTGGGAGGCTTCACTGAGCCATCCCAGAGCTCCGTGAAGGCTTCCCCATTGGGAAACCCAACCTGCCACTCCTACGAGGCTCAGCACAGGTCTGCCAGAGCTTTTAGCTGCTAGGCAGCCTTTTCAGGAGCATTGCACCTCAGCCTCGCCTTGCCTAGCTCCCTTCTAAAGTTAGGAAATGGTGCTTTGCCCCTGAGACCTTGCAGAAGCACAGGCTGGGGCACTTTGTGTGGACTTGGTGGTAGGAAGACCCCAGGTGTCCATTCCTTCAAGTGGGGGTCCCTTCAAGCCTCTGACCATCTCCCACCCTGGGCAGTTGCCACATCTCATTGCAGGTGCCCAGGGTGGCCTTGACCCCCATCTCCCTGCCACCTTCAGGCCTGCACAAACCCCCCTTCCCCCCCCCTACTGACCTGGGAATGCTCACGGCTGTGCTGGCTGTCACTCCTTCATGCCCCATTGCTGGCTGAAGTTGGCCCTTTGGCAGCCCTGCTCTCTCCTGGTGACTCATTCTGGCTGGGAGACCCTCCAGGGAAGCCTCATTGCTCTGGCCATATTCAGGTGGGTGCTGGGTCAGTCAGAAGCATGTGCGCCACCACCATGTGATCGCTCTGGCCAGGGAAGGGAGAAGGTGTGAAGGGGAGGGGGCACTTGGCGAGCAGGGGGCCACAGCTGCTCTTTCAGCCTGAGATGCCAAGCTCGGCCCGCTCAGCTCCCAGGGACGTTTTCCCAGCTGGCTGCCAATTTATAAGCAGAAATTAACCATCTTCTTTTAAACTTTCCATTTCAATGAGAATTTAAGAAATTTTAGAAAAATTCTCATTGAAATGGAAAGTTTAAAAGAAGATGATTAATTTCTGTTTATAAAGGTCACATGGTGGCTGTGCGTGGGTTGCTGACTGACCCAGCGCCCACCCAAATGTGGCCAGTGCGGCGTGGCTACCCCAGAGAGTCCCCCAGCTGGGAAGGGGCACCAGGAGAAAACAGGGCCATCGAAGAGTCAACTGCAGCCAACAATGTGGCATGAAGCAGCAGCCTTCTAGGTCGATGGGGTGGCGGGGAGGTTGTGCAGGGCTGGAGGCAGCAGGGCGATGGGGGTCAAGGCCACCCTAGTGGCCAGTTTGGGCTCTGCTTGAAGGGACTCTTGAAAGAATGGGTGCAGGGGGGGGTCTTCCCGCTGCCAAGCCTGCACAAAGCGCCCCAGCCAGGGCTTCTGCAGGGTCCTGGGGGCAAAGTGCCACTTCCTAACTTCAGAAGGGAGCCAGGCAAAGTGAGGCTGAGCCGTGATGCTCCAAAAAGGCTGCATGGTGGGTGAGGTTCGAACCAAAGCCTCTCGTGGGATGGCGGGTTGGATTTCTCAGAAGGGAAGCTCTGGGACAGCTCAGCGAAGCCTCCTGAGGACCTTCCCAGGAAAGTGGCAAACAAATGGGCAGGCGGCAGTGAGCAATAAAGTATGCACAGCCTGCTCTCTGCCCAGTGACGCTGGCCTGGCCCAGCCAGGCCTTCACACACAAGGGCTGGCAGAGTGGAAATGGAATCCGGGAGGAGGAGACGTCAAAAAGGGGGACAGACCAACAGTGCCCAGCCACAGCTTTAAAAGGTTCAGAGCAGCAGAAAAACAGAGCTGGCCCCACTGAACCTTGCACGCCAATCATAGGTGTCAGGCTCTGAGAAAGCCCTCACTCATCAGCCGATCTCCCCCCATCTGTGTGTGTATCTTGCTCTCTCTGTTTTTGAGTCTCTTTTCTCCCTCTTTCGAAAAGCCGCAGCTGGGCCAAGCCAGCAAGCTCGCCTTGGGGCCCTTGCCAGCCATGGCAGAGGTTCCTTTCAGGCGGCCCTCCTTCTTCTCTTGCGACCCCCTGACTGGTTGTGGCAGGGCTGGGAGGGTGCATACGCACAGAGAGACCCCCTCTCAAGTGAGTGCCAAAGTGTAACAAAGGTATGTGTAGGGCAGTCGGCCACTCATTTAAGGAGGTCTTAGCAGGACTCAATGCAGGATGTGTGGCTTCCAAGGTGGCGCAGTGGTTAAATGCAGCACTGCAGGCTACTGCTAGATCAGCAGTTCAGCGGTTCAAATCTCACCGGCTCAGGGTTGACTCAGCCTTCCATCCTTCCGAGGTGGGTAAAATGAGGACCCAGATTGTTGGGGGCAATATGCTGACTCTCTGTAAACCGCTTAGAGAGGGCTGAAAGCCCTATGAAGCGGTATATAAGTCTACTGCTATTGCTATTGCTATTGCTATGCTGCACTAAGGCCCCAGCCATCACCTTGCGGTGTCCCCCCCCCCCCCCACAGCTCTTCAGCACAGAGGGCACAAGTTCCAGCCCGAAGTGGCAGGAAGCTAAGGCTGCCTTATGCACAAATGTGGCATGAAGGGAGCTACAAGGCCTCTTTGCTCCTGCACTAAGGCTCCGGCGACTATCCTCCTCTTCCCCTCCTCCTCCTCTCATGGGGGAAGAGGAATAACATGGCAAGGCGATGGCCAGAACCTTAGTGCAGGAGAGAAGCCGCATCCTTTTGCATCCTGCTAAGACCCTCCTTAAGTGAGCCCCACATGTGCCTTTGCTGCACTTTGCTGCTCACTTGAGAGGTGTCTCGCCATGTACGCTCACACTCCCAGCTGCAGCTAGATGGGGAGGGTGTGTTTGTGTGTGTGTGGGGGGGGGAATGGATCTCTTGCCACTGAGTGGAAAGCAAGGCTTCTTTACCAGCCACCCAGCAGGCAACACAGAAATTTTCGCCGGTTCTGTGGGCATGGCTAGGTGGGGAGGGCATATGACTGAGTGGGCATGGGCGTGAGTGATGTCAAGTTGGTCATGCCTACTCAGTCACAATTCCCCACTTAGCCATACCCATAGAACCAATAGTAAAATAATTTGAAACCCACCCCTGAATATTAGTCATATTTTATCATTTATATTTACCCTATAATATTTTAAACCTTATGCTGTTTTTAACAGTAGTACAGGTGTCTTTATTTCCGGCCAGGGTTTCCCAACCTTGATTTAAGATGTGTTGTAGATTTGGACTTCTACTTCCAAATTCCCTAACTGGCTAAAGAGTCCAGACTTCTTAAATTTACCTAGGTTGAGAAACACTGCTTCAGGCTTTCTATAATTTCAGATTCAAATCCAGTTGTTTAAGGCATCTAAGCTTTTCCCAGGTTCTATAGCTGCCAATACAATCTGAGTAAAAATACCACCACTTTAGTGAGGTCTTTTCAGGACTGCCACTTCTCCAGCTATGTTTCACTTGCTTTCAATCTGCCATAAGCAACAGTGGGAGGGAACTGCGGGGTGGGATAAGGAGAGGTAGTAGGAAAGGAATAGAAATTACTTGTGCCATTGTGTGAGAACTGCTGGCCATTCCAAAGTCACCTCATGGAATGCAGCACCACCTAACCTACCAAGCCAGGAGCTAGTAAAAGAATTTGTTTAAATATAATTGGACAGATCAAGATAAGCAAAGGGCAAGGAGAGAAGAAGGGAAAAGTTAAACACATGCTTTGTGGATGAAAATCTCAGATCTAACTTTGCCTCATTGTAGACACTTTGGCTTTAGTAAAGTTATGTTAATAATGGATCCGAGAACCTTTCTTTTCTAACTGACCTAGTTGGGACAGTTGACAAGTTCAAACAAATACTATTTTCACTTCTTATTGATTTTGAAATCAAATCCAAATTAGTGTAATCTCCTAGTTTCCACATAGTTTAAACATTCCTGTTTCTCCTATTCCAGCATGTACACAAACGAAACTAAACATCCCAATTTAGAACAATATGATAACTCGTGGTCCAAAGCAACATTTGGTTTTCTCTGCAGATCAATGAATAGTGATAGATGGTACTGTGTACTCAGCCTCATTCAGAACTTATTTTTTTAGATGTAGAAAACCTGTCCTTCATTTTTTTTTTGTCTTTGACGATTCCATGTTTATTTAGAAAACTGCTTAATTATGTTGTTTAGCTTGGAAATCTAATCTTGGTGTTTTTAGAATCTTTCGGTGTAATTTTTTTTCAATGAAACCACTTTTTTAAAGTATTTGAAAAAATAGTATGTATGAACTATAAATAAATAGCTACTATTTACAATACTAGCTAAAACAGTTTATTAGCACTTCTAAAACTTTTAGATAAAGCAAATGAAAATATAGATATAATAAAATGCATTTCATGCACATTTTTGTATTTGTGCAGAAGGAAAAGCATTAAACTCTAGTAAAGGTATCTGTACATAATTAGTATCTCTTACTATTATTGCCTCTTATTTTTATTTCAGAATATTTATTTAAATGTTTTATTGCTTGTTCCTTGTTTATGTGGCAATTCATTTTGTTGCGTTTTGTTTTAGAATCACAACTACTGCAGCTTGCATGATGGACTTGAGGAGATACCCATTAGATGAACAAAATTGTACGCTGGAAATAGAAAGCTGTACGTATTTCTATTAATTTCAGGTATATGAAATATGTTGTGCAAAATAGTTGCTTTAGTTTTGTTACTAATATTTATTTAATTTCTCATGCCCATTATATGCATAGAGTTCTTAATAGTTCAAAATCATTTATGCTCACTTCAGGTGTATTTCATATCATCAGCTTCTGTTTTTTTTATTTTCTGCAGTGGTCTGCAGTTCTGCAGCACTGTTTCATGATTATTCTTATTTTTTTAAAGAAATTTAAAGTATTCACATGAAATTACATTGACCCACTGGTGCTCAACAAAAAAAAAAAGCAAATGAGGTGATTGAAGCAATTTCTGGATCTATTGTTTAATATATAATGCCTTCAGCAATTATTGTAGTTAACAAACATTTTGAAAAAGAAAAAGTAGCTGGTACATCCAAAGAATTTCATTAATGACAATACAGAAATGCATATTGGTAGTTGGAAAGAGAAAGAAAATAACAGTAAGAAGCAATACCAACAGGGAAGAAATGGATGCTAGTGAAGACTAAAACTTTGACAAAAAAGATAATCACCGTATTTTTCAGAGTATAAGACACACCGGAGTATAAGACGCACCAAGGTTTTGAAGAGGCAAATTTTTTAAAAAGTAGGTAGGTAGATAGAGTGATAGAGAGGGAGAGAAAGAGAGAAAAATACATTAGATAGGTAGGGAGAGAGAGAGAGAGAGAGAGAGTAGGTAGGTACGTAGTTAGCAGTGACGTGCAGTCAGGGGAGGCAGGGGAGGCAGAGCCTCACCACTGTCATCACGAAAAGAAAAAAAATGTAAAAGGAAAAAGGCAAAAGCTGAGGTCAGGCTGAGCTAGTTGCTGCCAGAGTCACCGTGGATGACTCTGCTTAGTGCTTAACTGTTTAAAAAAGGTTCTAAAAAAGCACCTTCTACAGGAGGAGGCAGGAGAACAATGTGACACATCTAATCTGATTTTAGGCATTTTATGATCACTTGAGCAGAGTTAAGCAAGGGTTAAAAGCCAAAAAATTCCTGACGTAGATGAGGCACGTGGTTCTCCTGTCTCCTCCTGTAGAGGGCACTTTTTTAGAGGCTTTTTTTAAACTGTTAAGCAGAGTCATCCACAGTGACTCTGCAGCAACTAGCTCAGCCTGACCTCAGCTCTTGCCTTTTTTCTTTTACATTTTTTTTCTTTTCATTATGGCAGACAAGAGCAGAGTTGAAATCCTTTCTGAAACAGGTGGAAAAAGTATGTGTGGGTCGGAGGGAGGGGGAGGAATTCAAACTTCATCCTCCTCGTGTGGGGCTTTGGGCAAAGGCTGGAGGGAAGTGCTCTCCCTCCCCAAGTGTAGTTTGATTGCAGGCAGAGCCACATTGTCTTTTCAAACCTGTAATCAGTGAAACTGAGCTGGATCCTTCTGGGGCTGGGAGAAAGTGTGTGTGCTACAGTATGGCTCTTTGACTGGCTTCCTGCCTCCTCCTGTGGTCTCCATGACTCCCTCCAATCCAACTTTGTGTGTGTGTGTGTGTGTGTGTGTGTGTGTGTGTGTGTGCACGCGCGCTTGTTTGAGAGAGAGTTTGTTTGAGTGAGAGAGGGAAGGGGGTAGTAGGAGAGATCGTCCAATCCAACTTCTGTGTGTTTGTGTTTGTGTGTGTGTGTCTGGGTGTTTGAGAGAGGGGGAGAGAGGGAGGAAGGAGGGGAAGGGAGAAGAAAAAGAAAGAAGGAAACATTTTGCAAAGGAGAAAAACAAATGCTGTCACTTTAAATCGGAACTGAGCATGCCTCATTGCCATAAACCTCACCGCACGTCACTGGGAAGTAGATAGAGGGGGAGGGAGAGAGAAAGAGAAATACAGTAGATAGGTAGAGAGAGAGAGAGTAGGTAGGTAGGTAGGTAGATGTTTCCAGGTATATTTATCCATATGCTAGAGAAGGAAATCGCTGACAATCTGAAGCACCTAAGACTTTGTTTCTGCTGGCACAGCACTTGATCAATGTAATTCTCATTAATCAGTTAAAGGGCTTTCCAAAAAGGGGGTTGAACTCTGCAAACCTCCAAAAAATGGCCCATTTTTCCCGAAAATGGGCCTGTTTCTTTTAAAAGGCATGAATAACCTTGAGGGGCTTGCAGAGTGCTCCTGGGGGCGGGGCAAAAACGAGCAAAAAATGGCCCATTTTTCACAAAAACTGGCCCATGTTTTGTCAAAAAAATGTATGCATAGCCTTATGGAGGCTTATAGAGTGCTGCTGGGATCTGGGAGGACAAAAAAGGCCCGTTTGTTGCTCATTTCTGCCCTCCCCAGCTCCCAGGAGTTCTCTGAAAGCCTCCATAAGGCTCTGCACGACCATTTTGGAGCTTAGGGAGGCAAAAATGCTGTATTCAGAGTATAAGACACACCCAGATTTTCAGCCTCTTTTTTGAGGAAAAAAGGTGCGTCTTATACTCTGAAAAATAAAGTATATTTTAATTTATTCTGATATCGTTTATTGACCAATATAGTTTCCAGAACAGTTAAACCATTTAAGAAAACAAATGAATATTTTCAAAATAAAGATGGATCATACTCTCTGCATGTTATTGATCAGGACAAAAGAGAGAAGGAGGCAGTCAACACTTAACAATGTCATGGTTTTATAAATCTTTACTAAACACCAACAAATTGTTGAGAAGTACGGTAGTTTTATATTTCCTGCAGACTTATTGTAAATAATAAGGCAAGCACTGGGTCATCCATATTTATAACTGGCTGTAAAACCTGCTGGAAATTAAATCCCAAAGTCTCTGAATATGAGTTATCAATATCATACCTCTTCTGAATCTTGTTCTGAAGTAATGAATCAAATAATGCCACTGTTCATTATCATCAAGCCACTTCCATCATTTTTGCAAAGAAGAAAATCTTCAGAGGTTTTTATCAAATATAATAGAAAAGTATGATGACTATTAGAGATATTTTAATGGAAATTTTTGAAAGTAGCCGGAACTGATAGCAAAGAAACAAAGATAATCCCTGAGCTTGTCTGTTTGTATGGGTGGAGGTGGTCTTAGAAATTCTTCGGTTGGGCTGTTTATAAATGGTTCTTTAGCAGTTTCTTGATTGGGGTATTGTTTACTTGATAACTGTCAAAGAGCCATCAGTAAACAACCCAACAAAAGAACCTCTAAAACCACCCCCACCCAACAGACAGGCAAGTCATCAGAATATAAACTGATAGCAAACAGCACTGCTTACTAGCATTGATAATGTTACCTAGTTAGGGTAATGAAAGATCTGCAAGAAAACAAGCTCAGAGAGCACCAAGGACCCAACATTTCAACCCTGAGATACAAATATTCACCTTTATTGAAACAAAGATATGGATAGTATCTTTACATGGATTTTTTTGTGAAATGGAATTTTAATGGATCACTGCACTTATCCTTATGTTTAAGCTTTTTCCTAAGTATTGTACATCTGTGGCCTCATGTGAAAGAATGTTTTAAATGTAAAAGTTAAAATTAATGGGAAGTGTTCTTTTGTAAGTGAAGAAGACATATTGACAAACCTGTATATCCTGCCTATTCAGTATGAATATACAAAGATCGATTTTGATGAAGTCACTGACAAATTTGCAGTTAAAAGCTTGAAAAGAAAAACCATATTATTATTACTTACTGCTAGTGAATTACTAATATGTAGGTATAAGATATTTACTATTTATCTCCAAAATGCATTAATGTAATCAAAAAGTATCGATCCATTCTTTTCTGGTTATTTTTTATTATCCATTTTATTACATGGTTTTTATGTAAATGATTTTCCATATAGAGGGCATGTATGTAAAAAAAATGATCCATCCTAGATGTCATCTACACTGAATTTTCCTTGGTTAAATTCAAGTAAAGGTAAATAGGTTATACAATTTTGGAAACTTGATAACTGTATTAGATGTCACATTGTTAATGAGTATGGCAAGACAGCAATTCTGGGACAAGTTTGATCCCTTTTCAGATTCCTTAATAGCTAGACCAGTGGTGTCAAACTCAAGGCCCAGTGGCTGGATCTGGCCCATAGGGTGCTTAGATCTAGCCCACGGGACCGCCTTGGAAACAGTGAAGGACGAGCCCATGGTGCCTCTGCCAGCAAAACCAGAGCTCATAAGGGCCATATGTGCCCCCCTGAACTCCGTTTTCACTGGCAGAGGATTGCAGGAGGCTGTCCCAGCCAAAAACGTAGCTTGGGAGCTCGTTTTCATTGGCAGAGCACCCAGGCCATCACAGGCACCCCTGACATGAATGATGTCAAGATGGCCACGCCCACCCTGCCCATTCCCACCCCAGCTTCCCAAGGTGAAACACAAACCTGATGCAGCCTTCAATGAAATCGTGTTTGACACCTCTGAGCTAGACTAATAATTCAGTTAAAAGACAGAATTTGAGAACAATTTGGTTTTCATGTCCATGTTTTGGAAACATCGTTTTTCTTTTCCAGACTTAAAGAATTACATTACAATTCTTTTGAGATCTCCAGCCTTCTACATAACAGGCTCAACTATTTTACTAAAGGGTATAAAAATGTAGCAAAGACTATTGAAATATCATCCTAAGCAGAATGGTCTTCAGGTCTATCTATATCTGGAACTGATCTGGAGGTCCCCAAGTATTTTGTTGCAAAAATAGTCACCTGCATTACCTGACAAATGATCCGGATCAAACATCCTTTATTGCCATCCATACCTTCAATACGATTGTCAGTATCATTGTCCATTTTTACGGTATTACTCCATAATATATTTCTTACAGATTAATCATCCCATCCAATCATGATTTGTATAGTTGGCAACATATAGTTATAATAATATTGTGTATTCAACTGTTTGCATCAGTAAGACAGCATCACAAGCTCGTTTGGATAATTGATGTTATCATACATGGTGAAATGGTCGACATTTATCTCATTTTGTGAAATTATTTAGTTTTATCTCTTTTTAACTATCAATACCTTTACATTTATATGCATTATTATGCACAGTTTAAATTAGTTTTTCAAAATGAATTTTCACATTTTTATAATAGTCATGTAACACATATGTATTAGTTTCATGTGAAACAGCATGAGTTGTTGTCATGAAGTAAGGAGAAAAATTGGTCTGTTCCTCAAACAGTATCTCAGCCTATAACATGGTTTAGAATAGATATACACACATATTATTAATAATAATATTGGAGAATATATGCTTGATTCATAGAAAGTTTAGGAGTGGGAAATTTTATACTCTTCTTTAGGGCAGAATGAAAGTTTTAAGAAAAGTGAAGTTATCATATATTTTGAGAACAAGATACTAAAACATTTCTGCTTTATTTCCAGATGGATACACAACTGATGACATAGAATTTTATTGGAGAGGTGGAGATAATGCAGTTTCTGGAGTAGAAAGAATTGAGCTTCCGCAATTTTCTATTGTGGAATATAAACTTGTGTCCAAAAATGTTGTCTTTGCCACAGGCATGTATTTCCTAATTGTTGAATTTCCATTATTTCTAGCTCTCTAATGCATGCCTACATTTGGTGTTTATATAAGAGGTAATTAAAATGGAGGTAGTGCTAGTTCATTCTTTCTTTACAAATATTTTGTGTTACTGGGTCTGAAATGTTAAAATTGATAAGTTTGATGATTTTTAAATATAGAAAACAATATTTATATCAGAAACTATGTACAGGTAGTCCTCAACGTACGACAGTCCATTTAATGATCAAAGTTACAACAGCACTGAAAAAAGTGACTTATGTTCATTTTTCATAGTTATGACTGTTGCAGGATCCACTGTTCCCTCTGAGGTGCGCGGCCATGCGGCCACACACATGGCAAGTAAACATTGCGCAGCAGTTTCCCACTGCCGCGCAGTGTCGTTTGCTGGACACAGACTGCAGTCTCTGTACTCTGCAGAATGGCTGTGGAATTGTGAACAAAAACCCCTCCAGCTAAACAGGAGGTTTTTTTAAAGTTTGGGTGGAATTGGTGCGATTTATTATGCAGCTGCACCTGGGTGGCACCTCCTGATTCTCTGCTCTTTGGATCTTTCAACAAAACCCTTCCCCACCCTGCGCTGGGGGACTCACTTGCGTGCAAGCCGGCGCCCCAAACAGAGCTGGGTCCAGTCATCTCCTCCCTGCCTTTTCTTCCCTTTTTATGCCCTGTCTCGGACGTGCGGGCATGCATGCTGTGGACTTGCCCACTTAGACATCAAGGTTGCTGCATGCTTAGCTATGGCCGTATCTCCTCTTGTTTTTTCCCCTCCCTCTTACATGCCCCCTTGGTGCAGCGAGCTAACGCCGGTGAAAGGAGTGGGGTGGACTACATGGCACAACTGGGTAAATTATAAACCACAGATTTTAATCCTATTTAATTTTTAATGGTATCAAATTTAGGTATAAAGTGGCTTTACCTACTTTTTTTTCCTGGGCCTGCTAAATTCTGGTCCCTGGTGATACAATGAGTTAAATGCATTCTGGCCTGGATTTCCTATTGTGCAATTTGTGTCATGGACTTAATCATTTTAAATTCCATAAAATGCCAGTACACATCCTTTCTGCCAAGAGATCAGAAAAAATAATGCTTGAATCTTCTGATATTTAAATGATTTATAATGTTGTTTAGATATATAATTTGGATTACATTTGAAAGCTACACATTGATTAAATACTACGGAATACAATCCTGCGGCAGTTCTTCTTTCTTTTTTGGTTTTAGAAAAGAATAATTCCCTTTTTAGCCAGGCTTTTTGAATTAGATTAACACCAGTTTTTAAGTAGATTTCAATTTTAAAAATATCTGTTAGCTGCTTTGAATACCTTGAAGATGAAAAGATGGGGTACAAAACTTAAATAATAAAAAATTGTGCATTCATTTTGAAAAATAAATGCAATACTTGATTAATTTCATATCTTTATTTAAAATAGTTTTGTCATGGCATATGATTTTATTGACTCAGTTGGAAATGATGTGGATGTTGTATCTGATTCTGAGGTATATATAGTTAAGTAACATAACATATAGCATATAGTCCAAACTTGCTAGACTATTTAATTGATCTTACTACTTTAAAGGGGGAGAGTTTCATGATAAATTATTTTATTACATTTATGTTGCATTTATATATTATATTTATTACATTTATATTCTACATTATATATTTGTATTGTTATTTTAGTGTTTATTGTCAATTTTGATAGATATTATATTGATATATCAATACTGATTTTAGTCATACTAAATAACAATTACTGCTATTATTTATCAGCATTAAATATTTACAGTTTTTAATATTGAGTTAGTCATATTTTAGAATAATAGGATTATCTTTTAATAGGATAATTGGCAAAACCTAATTCAAATGTGATGGGTTGCATTCCAAAGGAATGTGAGGTTGCCTACAAAATGCCAGGACCCCGGCTGTTGGTGCCATGTCTCTCTCTAGCCAGTCTAACAATGTAAAAGCTGAGCAGAGAGCCTTTTTTTTCCAGTGTGAGTGGAAAAGTATAGTGGCACATTTTCATGCCTGGCTGAAACCTCGCTCGCAATCGGCGCTTGACGCTTGGAATGTTGCGCAAATGTCCAGCAGACGTGACAGCAGTTCAAACTGTTGCTCTCTTAGGTGCTCAGGCATGAAACTGTGCAGCTCAAACACTATACTTTTCCGCTCACACTGAGAAAAAATTAGAGAGAACATTGGCAGGATCCCCATAATTATGTGATCAAAATTCAAATGCTATGCAACTGATTAATATTTATGACTATTGCTATGTCCTGGGTCATGTGATCACTTCTGAGACCTTCTGAGAAGCAAAATCAATGGAGAAGCCAGATTCACTTAACAACTGGGTTACTAACTTATCAACTGCAATGATTCACTTAACAACTGAGGCAGGAAAGGTTGTAAAATGGGGAAAAACTCACCTAACAAGTGTCTGAACAACAGAAATCTTGGGCTAAATTGTGGTCATAAATCAAGGACTACCTATAGTATGTGACTTAGAAAATTAGTTGGGTCAAGAGACTTCCAATCTAATAAAATATTTTAATGGGAAATTCTAAAAAAAAAATACCTTAATAGAAATGTATGCTCTAATTAAGCTGCAGGTAATAGATTATTATTACTAATAGGTATAGATTATTATAATAGGGACATGGAGATGGGCACCATTTCCTAGAGTCAGAAACGACTAGCACATATATGCGAGAGGAACCTTTACCTTTACCTAATAGATTATAAAAATCAGTCAGCAGTATGGGTGATAAAATTATGGGGTTATAATGTATTTTGAACAGAGAGCAGAAACTCGGAAGAGCTTTCCAGAACAAGTTATTTGTCCTGAGTCAAGCTATCATTCAAATTATTCATAATTAAAACAGTTTGAGAAATATCACTATAGTATTTATTATGCTAATTGAAAGCATTAATATTTTATTATACTGTATTATACTAAGATCAATAATGATGATGATAGCCAGTGCCACATAATTAATCAAATATTATTTATTGAGTTAAAATATTTAATACTAATATTTGGGTTTTAATAATAGCCTATATTACATTTTTTCTGCACAAAATTTCAATTTATGGGCTACCCTATTCTTATTTTGGGGAGTGATAGGTTCTGCTAACAATTTTGTAATATGTTTAGTATATTTTGATTATATTTTAAATATCATGTGAGTAATTTAAATGTATGATTTTTAGATAGAAAGTAAAACTATTCCAACTTATATTATCATTAAGAAAATATATGAGAACTTAATGCCTATCTATTTTTTATTAGGTGCCTATCCAAGACTATCATTGAGTTTTAAGTTGAAGAGGAATATTGGATACTTTATTCTTCAGACCTACATGCCCTCAGTATTGATTACCATTTTATCATGGGTATCCTTCTGGATAAATTATGATGCATCAGCAGCAAGAGTGGCTCTTGGTATGAAATGGTGATGAGTAGGACATTACTTCATTTGCAATATCAAATATCAATTACTAGAATTTGCAACATATTAATAGGTCAATATCATTTATATAAATATTGTATTAGTTTGGATTGATTCAGTAATGGTTCATCTTAAATATATAACCATTTTAATAAAATCTGTTAACTGAACTCTCCAAATGGAGCTTAGTTTCCTTATTACTCTAGGAATTGTATTCAAGAACGAACTTTAGATTGTAGATTGTAGTACCCTAAATTTAAATTTAAGGACAATTTAAATTTGAAGGAAGAATGCAAAGATAGTAGAATAAAAAGGGGCATGCCTTCTTTTTCTAATCAATCTTTCCCTTAGGGGCCTCTGATTTACTCGATGACACAATTGATGAAAGTCTGCTTAAGGCCAAGTCTTTAAAGCCAGCATTGTGAGAGAGAGTAACTCTCCACTTCTGAAAATGCTGGTCAAAGTGCCTTAAGGCAGGTAGCTTCTGGATTTACTGTACTATAGCTTCAACTTACCCTGGAGGATACTCAGCATCCACCAAGGGGGATTCAAGTTGGACAGCTTTTACACGTACAAAAGGATTGTTCAGAACATCAGCTGGAGACATTAGTTTAAAGACTTTTAGTATTAACTTTCTCAATTTGTGAGATTGCCAGCAGTATTCCAAGCTTCTCACTATTTTTAATAGCAATAGTGCATGTATCTAAATCACACATGAATACTACTTTTTGATTATATATTTCAGGAAAAATGTTACAGCTATGAAGTCTTTCTGTGAGAATTGTATTGGTACTTGAGACATTTCTGTTATTTTTCCAGGAAATCAGGATTCCCCTAGGCTTCATTAATTTCAAATATTTGGTGCTCTGTGTGTTTGTGTGTGTGTGTGTGTGTGTGTGTGTCTTCCTCCCTCCCTTCCTTTCTCCCTTTCTATCTCTTATTTTAAAAGATTTCTTGCCTTGCAAGTGTTGCTGAGGGCTTTGTATACTGTTAATTCCTGCTTATTTGAGTGTGGGCTGCTAGAACGGGATGTGTCCTAGACTTTTTGATTACGTCTTTGCTTTTTGCTACCTGTTTTGGTTTGTAAATATGGTTTATTTCTAAGTGTCTATTAATGGCTGATTTGTTTGAATGTCAAGCTTCGAAGAATTCTCATTTTCTCATTTAATATTTTTGGATTTGGATTGGTCTAGGATACAACTTCTCAATTGAAATTTTGATTGATTCTATCCATGTGTGGTATGATTAAAAAGTTTTCATCATGTCTTCTAACTCCTAGTTAATCTTCATTGGTGAGCTCTACTAATCTTCTGTCCTGGCTGGTATGTAGATGACATCTTCAACATAGTAAAAGAGGAATGAGTAGAGCAGAGAAGAATTCTTTATTGGCCAAGTTTGATTGGACTCACAGGAAATTTGTCTCCAGTGCATAAGCTATCAGTGTACATAAAGGCAATATGTGATAAATCATGATCATAGTCATCATAAAAATACATTCATCACAAATCATAAGATACAACACTTAGTGATAGTCATAGGATACTAAATAAGCAATGAACATAAATCATACTAGGATACTAAGTAAACAATATAATTATAAGATACAAGCAACACAGTTATAGTCAAAAAAAGATAAGGAGATAGGTAATAGGAAAGATGAGAAGAATAATACAGCCTTACTAGATCGTTGACAGTGTTGTGGGAATTAGTTGTTTAGCTGAGTGATGGCATAAGGGGGGCGGGGGAGGCTGTCCTTGTGTTTAGTTGTTCTGGCATGCAGTGCCCTATAGTGTTATTTTGAGGGTAGACGTTGAAACAGTTTATGTCCAGGTTGTGAGGGTTCTGTAGCTATTTTCACAGCCCCCTTTTTGACTCGTGCAGTATACAGGTCCTCACTAGAAGGCAGGCAGGTAGCAATTGGTGTTTTTTTCTGCAGTTCTAATTATCTGTTGAAATCCATGTCTCTGTTGTTTGGTTGCTGTGCCAAATTAGACAGTTATAAAATATAAATGACAGACTCAATAATTTCTCTGTAGAACTGTATCAGCAGCTCTGGCAGTCTGAGCTTTCTGATTTGGCACAGAAAGAACATTCTTTTTTAATGACATTTTTGATGTTAGGTGTCCATTTTAAGCCTTGAGATATTATAGAACCTAGAAACTTGAAGGTCTCTACTGTTGATACTGTGTTGTCTACTATTGTAAGAAGTAGTAGTATAGGAGAGTTTCTCCTAAAATCTACTATCATTTCTACAGTTTTCAGTGTGTTCGGTTCAAGATTGTTCCGGCTGCACCACAAGGCTAATGCAGATTTGTCATTGTCTCGAATGCTACCAATCACTATTGTGTCATCTGCAAACTTCAGTACTTCAACAGAGGGCTCATTTGAGATATAGTCATTGGTATATAGAGAGGAGAGGAGAGGAGAGAGCACTGTGGGGTGGGGGGGCTATGTTAATTGTACAGGTATCTGATGTTATTTTGCCTAGCTTCACTTGCTGCTTCCTGTCTGTCAGGAAGCTTATGTTCCACTTACAAATGTGGTCAGGCACAGATGGCTGATTTTGTTTAGTTAGAAGAATACCTGGAATGATGGTATTGAATGCCAAGCTGAAGTCTACAAAAAGGACCCTTGCATAGGTCCTTGGACATTCAAGATGTTGTAGGATGTAGTGAAGAGCCATATTAACAGCATCATCTGCCAATCTGTTTGCAAGGGGTCTAACGGTGAATCCATGATGGTTTTCAGGTGGGCCACCACTAATCTTTCAAACATTTTTATAATTACGTATGTCAGAGCAACCTGTCTGTAGTCATTCAGTTCCTTGATGGAGAGTTTCTGCAGCACTAGAATGATAATAGAGAATACTCATTAAACAATCAACTTCTTCAAAAGAATAAAATTCATAAAGAAACAAGAAAACAACAACATTCTACTTGTCCTGGTTATCAGCAAATGAAACAAGGTCAAATTAGAAATACAATTCTATCAAAAAAAAACCACAAACACCAACCAAATGCTCCACTATCCACTCCAACCAAGTGCTTCACTACTTTCTACAAAAGCAGCTGTGTAGGAACATTATACAGATTAGGACAAATGTATTGCAGCAACCCAGAACACATGAAATAGGAAACAGACCACCCATCCAATAACTTCCAACAAAATGGATACTCAGTTTTGTCAAAAATTATCTGATGATTCAACTCTACAGCACAATCAACACAAGCTATGAAAAAAACAACACTACCATACATTAAAAACATCTCAGAAACAATCAACAGACTACTAACCACATTTCTGCATTATTGTAGCACACAAATCAACTAAAACCCTCCAAAATATCTTAAGTAAACCAAAAGATCCAGCATCTCAAAAGAGGAGTCATCTACAACATACAGTGTAAGGACCATAATACCCACTATTTATTTATTCGTAAAATTTATTGGCCGCCCATCTTACCTCAAGGTAACTCTAGGCAGTTTACAATCATAAAAAGTAAAAATTGTATAAGCTAAAAGACTATGTAGGAATAGACAGGCAGAAGGCAAGCAGATCATATCCATAAACAGTGACATCAACTAGCAATCAGAACACATAACAAAAGTTTTTAATCTCACAACACATGAGCAACTTCAACCACAGCCCATCAACACTGCCAGGCATCTTCTCTTACAATACTGAGTTGGGTAATGGAGCATCTGCAAGCAAGCAACTAAGCTCAGAGAGCACCAAGGACTCTAGTTCAACCCTGAGCTACATATATTTTCTTCTGTTAGATAGAATGTTGTCTCTCTTGCAGTTTTACTTAGTTTTTTTTTTTATTACTGAAAAACTCTTGGAAATTACTTCCAAAGTAAGTTAGAAAAATAATGCAAAAAGTTACTGATTTTTGTTTTTCATTCTTTTTAGGTATTACAACTGTGCTTACTATGACAACTATCAACACTCATCTCAGAGAGACTTTACCTAAGATTCCATATGTCAAAGCCATTGATATGTATCTTATGGGCTGCTTTGTATTTGTCTTCTTGGCCTTACTTGAATATGCCTTTGTCAACTATATCTTCTTTGGAAAGGGCCCTCAAAGGCAGAAGAAACTTGCTGAAAAGACAGCCAAGGCAAACAATGATCGTTCTAAGTTTGAAAGCAACCGGGTAGGATTTTTCGTATCTTCTACAAGTCTGTCTTATTTTCAGCTTCAAGGGATAGTTCCAATCAATGGAATTAAGTATTATTATCTTTCTAATTGGATTGCATATTATATATAAAGCATAGTCATCAGCACCACTTTATATTCATTACAGTTTATCAATATAAAATATATAGCATATACCAGAATGCAGTAAGCACAAAAATTCCTAAAAACAGTGTACACATTTAAAAAACTTCAAAATCACAATATTGAAAAATAATCACAGGAATTTGTCTTTTCATCATTGGTCTTAGTATAGTTTTCCTTCCTTCCTTCCTTCCTTCCTTCCTTCCTTCCTTCCTTCCTTCCTTCCTTCCTTATTTCTTTCTTTCTTTCCTTTCTTCCTTCCTACTTTTCTTCCTTCTTTCCGCCCACAACTCTGGGTTGATCACAGAATAAAAAGAAATAATATGTGATCAGATAGTGAATATTAAGAATATTTCTCTTAAGCTCTTATGTTTTCTGAAGCAATTGAAACTTCTTTTGTCAAAAAGAAGAAAAATGTCAGAGAGACTAGTTCTACTTATTTTACATTACTTAGCACAGCAGAATAATAAGAAGTAGAATTCCTTGATATTTTGTTTTTGCAATTGCATTTATAAGTACTATTATAATAACATTAACAGGAAAGGACAGCTCTAAAAGTAGGAATATTTAATATGCATTTTAATAGTTGACATTAATGCAAACTAAACCTTGTATATATTATTAAAAATTAATATTTCTTCAATTAAAACATAAATTTGAATATAGTACTAAAATTATACATAGCGCATAATTTGAATTATTTTAAGAAAAATATGTACAAATGTATATATTAAGAAAAATATATACAAAAATTATTATATTAGGAGATCTGCAACATGATTTTTTTTGGACTTAAAAGGTGCAATTTAATGCAGACAAAAATGAGCTTGGTTTTTAAAAGTGAGAACATATATGAAATTAAAAGTTTTACATAATACTAATTTTGATTGATGCAGTAATGTTAATTATGTACTTACATTCATTTATTTACTAAATTGGTAAAAAAAGATGCACAGAATTTGAGTATAAGAAAGTGGGAAATTTGGAGACAATTACATCCAAAACATATGCAGTAAGAAAATATACGTTGTGTACGAATGAGCTTTACAATTTCCAGAGCTACAAATTTTCTAATTTAAGATTGGAAATGCACTTGTACATATGCACACCTAAAATCACTTATTTGTACACCATATACAGTGTACTACTAAAATTCTTATATCTTTTTGTAACCTTTAATTGGGCAAAATTGGAAGCTATAGAGCAACAATTGTTGAATCAAATGGGCTAACTTACAGAATGTGGGAATGACATTTGGGAAAGTTGTAGCCATTTAAGCATCATCAAGCCTTTCAACTACACTTCTCAGAAACTCATAGTTTGTGTGATACAAGGAAAGACAAGCTCTTTCCTGTCTCTCTTTCTGGTCCCTACACCACAGGGGCCCAACAGATAAGTGAAGATCAGCTGGTTTGAAACCAAGGCTTAAATTTGGAATCTCTTAATTGCACTGGATCATGAGGGAAGGACAAGGAAGGATGCCTATTGGTGAAATAGGTTTAGCTGGAAGCAATTATGGTTGACAGGTGAATTTTCTTTTGGAACATGCCAGGATAACTAGTGGGGAGATGTTATTCTCACAATCCACACAATTTCTTTGTGTTCCCCCTCCTACACACAGTAAAGTGGGATGAAAAAAATCTAGTATGTATATAAACCTTGCTCCAGTGGTGAAATTATTATTTTTTACTACTAGTTCTATGGGTGTGGCTTGGTGGGCATGGCAGGGAAAGGATACTTCAAAATCTCATTCCCTGCCATGCCCACCAAACCACACCCTCAGAACCAGTAGTTTAAAAAAAAATCACTCCAGGGGAAGGATATTGCATTCTCATCCCACTCTGGGGTCAGCCAGAAGTGGTATTTGCCGATTCTACTCAAAATTTCCACTACCGGTTTTCCAAAACCTGTCAGAATCTGCTGAATTTCACCCCTGCCTTGCTCTCTCTTTCCCCTGCCTTGCTCTCTGTCTTGTTTCATGGTGACAAACAAAAAGTCTGGTTTGCCAGTCAAGTTATTATCTGGTTGCTTTCCTGCTACTAATGGCAGAAAGAAATAAAAAAATCCATTTTCTGACAATCATCTGCTAGTGAGAACACTAGATCTTTCTTGCTCTAAATATCACACCTTTTATGGTTGTTTGCCCCTTGTGACCTGCCATCAGAGACTGACCACTTACTATCTCAAGGCTCAACTGCAAACCTAGGAATCTTTATGCCATATAAAGAGATAAGTTTAAGTAGAAAAGAAATCTAATTTAAAGAAGTATTTAAATTAATAGTAAAACTCTGTGCATTATTTGTTTTCTAACTGATTTCTAGTAAATGTTGATCATCTAAAAACAGTTGAAAAAAAGTTGAGGTAAAAATATGATTATATTATTTTAAGGGCATTTTATTATCATTTAAATTTTGGAAAAAGTAACCCTGCCATATTCTGAGATAATTACCAATTCATAAGAAATCCAGATAGGTACTGCCCCAATATAGTAATTCATTTCTATTGAAAGAAATTGATTTCTATTGAAAGAAATCTTCTGAAGAAGATGATACTGTATTTACCTTACTTTTTAACATAAGAAACATGTTCCATTGTGAAGCATTAAAGACATTAAAGACAAAATCTAATTTCAGACTTTGTCTCTAATTTGAATGAATTTGAATCTAGATTCATAATTTGGAACTAGATTGTTAGATCTCTACTCTCTTCATTTCTTCAAAGTTTTATGTAATTTTTGAGCCCCTAGGTTCTTTAATTAAGAGCTATGAAATATAAATCAAGTCAAATTACTGTTGTGGGATGTATTTGTCAACCAAGATAAATCAAGACTGGCAAATAATATGACTGACCTCAGGGAGTCAACCCATGATAAGCCTTTGGTCCATTGGTGTGTGTGTTTGTGTTTGTGTTTGTGTGTGTGTGTGTGTGTGTGTGTGTGTATTAATAGCGAATAATCTTGAAAGCCATATGCTATGTCCAGAATCTGCTAAGAAACAAATGAGAAGGACTGGTCATTATGGAAGATTGATCATTGGACTTATATTCAAGAGGATTCATTTTATATTTTACTGTTAACATTTTTCCCTTTCTATTATCTCCTGATTGTTTTGGGTCTACATGTTGATTAATTAAGAGGAGGCTGTTTATGTTTTAGATTGGAGGGTTTTTTTCTTTTTTCCTTTTTCCCACTTTCCATTTTTAATGTGATTTCTTTTTCATTTCTATAGGTCATTTTCAGTTGTGTATTAATATTTCTCAGGATTCTGAGGATTCAGATAGCCTATGCATTCATATAAAGAAATTAGAGATCATATTAAAAAACAAGAAACCGAAATTGGTAAATCAGATATATACAGTATATTTTGGTGAAATCCTAATAAAAACTGCTGCTTTAAAACAATCCAATTATGTAGTTTTAATAATCCATTAGAAAAAGTCAATATTTGTAATATTAACAAAACTTTGGTAACAATAGTTTCAGCTTTTTTTTCTATTAAATATAGTTTATCAGATAGTTTGCAAATGCATATCAGTAGCCCTTTCCTGTTCCGTATAATGCTTATTTTTTATTTGTATTGCATGTTAGCAACTAATAACACTTATTAAATACTAAACAATATTCATTAAAATTGGTCTTCTGAGTTTTAAAAAATTAATGCAGAGTGCAAGGACATTTCTAAAAATATAACAGGTTAACTTTTATCTTTTGCATTTGTACATCTTTGGTTGCATTTTCTATTACTCTAAAAAAAAAAAAATTACTATTAAGAGATTGAGGATAAAGTGTTTGAGTTCAAAATCTACCAAACAATGGCAAAATCAGAAATAAAGCATGACTAGATTACACTGTTTGAGGCAAAACTTCCAAAGTATATAATGAAAAAGGTAACAAGTGTAAATAGATATACTGCAATGGACTGTAGTTACGTGTGCTTATAAAGCTCTGTTTTGGCAGCAGTCTGAATGAAAAGTACAAGAATTAATATGAACAAAATCTGCTTTTCAGCAGCTCATTGAGAAAAAATATCAATTTAAGAAAAACACATTATTGAACATTTATTGACTTAGGCAAAATATATAAATAAAAAGACTAGAATCAAAGCTTTATGGGAGTATGGAGATGGCAACTTGCTGACTCTGGTAAGGGTATGTGTAGCATTCATGAGATTAAGAGTATTGTGTTGTTCTGTTATAATATAAGAATATTGATGTTTTATGAAGAACAGTCACAGGAAATGGGTCTTTCTAGTCTAGAGAAAAGATAGGCTAGAGGTGACATGATAGCATTGATAGCAGTGTTTCATTATTTGAAGGGCAGCCACAAAGAAGAGGTGGTCAACCTATTTTCCAAAACACTAAAAGGCAAGAGAAGAAACAATGGATGGACATTTATCAATGAGAGTAGCAACCTAGAATGAAGGAGAAATTTCCTGCCAGTGAGAATAATTAACCAGTGAAACAGCTTGTCTTCAGAAGTTGTAGGTGCTCCACCACTGGAGGCTTTTAGGAAGAGACTAGACAGCTATTGTTTTGAAATGGTACAGGGTTTCCTGCTTGAACAGAGGGTTGGACTAGAAAAGTGGTCTCCAACCTTGGCAACTTTAAGGCTTGGAACTCTGGGAGTTGAAGTTGCCAAGGTTGGAGACCACTGGACTAGAAGACCTCCAAGGTCCCTTCCAACTCTATTATATATTGTACAGTATATTGTTGTTTAATATATTTATGGATTATTGTATAAGTTGAGTTCATGACTAATTTGCACCAAATGTTAAACAGATTGTATGATGCAATGAAGAGTATAAGATTAAAATTTGGGATTGGCTTTCTAAAGTGAAAGGTTTTTAAAAAAACTGGTATGTATCTGGAAATCTCATCAATAAACACATAGTGTTTCTTTGCAATATTATCTGTGCTCATATTTTCCTAAGCAGAATCTTTGTATTGCACTCAGCATCAATCTGTAACAGGAACTTCAATTAGAATGTGTTCATTAACACAATTCTGTTACATAAAAGCCAAATGCTAATCACAAGTGAGCGTAATCTGAAGTGGGTGAAAAGCCAAACTTCCATAACATCTAGAATATGTAGATTTTTATGAGATTCATTAAATGAAGACAATTTATCACTGAGCAAATTTATATAATGATGTGTTGTTGAAATTCAGGAACATATTCTAAAGCAATCAGTACATCAGTGATTGCTAGAGTTTAAGTTATTGAAAAGTAACATAGGTTCTGATTCTGTAGTACCTAAGCCATTAATTCTTCACTAATAAAAAATTAAATAATGAACTAAATGCCTTCTAGAAATTCTTTGCCAAAATAGAGTAAGGGGTTGAGAATTCATGAATACTTACTTACTTACTTACTTACTTACTTACTTACTTACTTACTTACTTACTATATGTGGATCATGAGTGGGTTTCAAATTTTTTTACTACCGGTTCGGTGAGTGTGGCTAGATGGGGGGCATGTGATTGGCCAACTTGATGTCACTTACACACACACAGTCACATGACCCTCTCACCAAGCCATGCCCACCGAAACAGTGGTGAAAAGTTTTGACAAGGGTGTGTGTGTGCCAGGCCAGGGCTCTTTTACTACCTTTTTTGGATCCTCAGAGTGCATGATCAGGGCAGCATGCTGCTCTGAAAAGCCAGCTGGCTTCCACATGTGGTTGGCGGCTGAAGCGGTCCAGATGCAGTGAGCACTGCAGGGCCAGGAAGCGCTGCCAGAGTTGGTCCAGGGAGAAGCTCCACGGGCAGCCCAGCATGCCAAAGAGGTCCACACAAGGCTCCGGTGGCTGCAAAACATGGCACAAGAGACAGAAGCCCCGGAAACCAGTGGGGCCCCTCACCTACAGTAGCAGCAGTGTCCGGCTGCCTGGGATTGGGCCCACCACGAGGCTTTTGCATGCATCGCCCACCATCATATCTTCTCTGGCAGCCGGGTGCCCCACCCCTCTCTGCTTAGCAGGAGCTTTTTGCTGTCCTGCTCAGGAGACAGAGTCTGGGGAAGAAGGAAATGGTGGTCTAATTGCAGTGTGAGGGATCCCCGGGCTGAGCAGGGAAGCTTTTGCCAGCTGCTTTGCCTGCCCAGGAGTTTAAGAGGAAAAAAAATCCAACAAAACAGCCTCACTGAAGCTAAAGGAGCGCCTGCAAACTACCCAATACGAAAAAAAAAGCTTTTGTCCTCCCTGGCCCCCAGGAACCCTCTGCAGGCTTCAGCAGGGCTAGAGGAAGGCAAAAGTGCTCCTGTTTTTATGAAAAATGGGCGCAAAATGGAAATGGAAAGGCATTTTTGCCTTTCCCCAGCCTTGCTGAAGCCTGTAAAGTGCTGGGATGCCCGCGCAGCTTCTCCCTGGCCAGCTCTGGCATTGCTTTCTAGCCCTGCACCGCTCACTGCACCTGGACTGCTTCAGCCGCCGACCACAGGTGACTTGCAAAGCAGTTCTCAAACAGAATGACATGGGTGTGGCACACCAAGAGCTGCCGCTTCTTTGCAACAGCTGAGGACTTCTTCCACTTGGAGCTTCAAGCTGCGGGGAGGGGAGGCGGCTGCATTGGGGGGCTCCTTCCCTCAGTGGTTCATTTTCTTACTTCTAGTTGGCTACACCAGCTTTGTCCTTAAAGGCTGCTGCTCCGCATCTTTTGATCTTTCTCGGGTATGGAGAAAAGTGACCTGTGAAGGGACTGAACCTGCTGCTGAACTTGGAAGCTGAGAGGCTTCTTTTCCACCCAGCGCCCAAAAGACCTCCATCTTTGTGCATGGGCAGCTTTCTTCTCACTGGCTGAAGGCCAGCAGCTTGGTGGGAAAGAAGCCTCCAATCCTCTGGCACTCAAAGAGGCAGCTGGGCGGCTTCTTTGTCAGCCAGCTGCTTCCCAGCTCCAGGCAGCTTGCAGTCCAACGGATGCAAGCAGCGACCAGCGGACCGGTTCGGGGGCATGGGCAGCCTGCTGGTACTACTGGTTTGGAGAGCCAGCCCCAATTTTTACTACAGGTTCTACCGAACCGGTCTGAACCAGTAGGAATCCACCTTTGATGTGGATAAATATAGCTAGTCCAAGATTTTTACCACATTGGCATTTGATTGTAGATTTGTAAATGGTTACACAAATTTGAGCTGCAAATCTTTGCTGTTTCATGCTATGGCAGTGTGGAAGATGACTAACATTAGAGCTTTGCAAGGATTGCTATAATTCATTTGCACCTAGATCCTGAGCTTCAGAATTGGCTAATGTGGCTTAAATTGACTCAGTGAATACTTAACTAAAGCTCATTCAAAAGCATCAATTGGATGAAAACCAGAACTCTGTAAAGTAAAAAGTAAAGTCATCTCTATGTTATTGCGTTAGATCTCCTAAATCAATGCCAGGTGGATTTTTTTTAAAAAAAATATAGCATATTATATTTAATATTATGCAAAATATATGCACTGTATTTTAATAGAATAGCTTTAGAATCTTTGAAATGATCCTTAATATTACTGTCATATTAAATACAGAATAAAAATGGAACGAAATATTTTGGGCAATATGAATTATCTCCTAGTATATGAGACCATCAAAAGTATGATATTCGTGCTGAGTGTGCAAGTAAAGACTTTTGATATCTAACCCTTTTGGGGGAAAAAACAACTAATGATTTTGTTATTGTCTTTGGTGAGATAAAGTGATACCTAATGTCTACTTCATTAATACCTCAGTGTTATAGTAGCTTTCTAGAACAAACCAAGATCAATATACAGTAAAGCTTCAGTAAAACTTTTAAACATTGTTAGTTATCATATTCTTAAGTAACAAAGAGCATTTTTCACTTCAGTGGCAATTGAAATTTTTTAAAGAATCCTTTTTTTAATTTCCAGCAAAGCTGAACTCTACAGCTGGCAACTTTCAAAATAGCTATACAAATCTTCCCAAAGATATTGATTTTTTAATAATTATAAAAAATGTTTTATATGTCCTTCTGCACCCTTTGAAGCTCTTTCAAAGGCTATTCTTAATATATATTCTAAATAAAAGAGAAAAACAGATATCAGCTCACTGAAGACAAGAGAATGCTAAGGTAAGGTGACCAGATGTCCCGATTTCAGCGGGATAATCACGCTTTATAACAATTTGTCCCACGTCCTGGGCCGTTTTAAAAAAGTCACGATTTTCTGGCTTCATGTTGAAAGCCCAGTGGATTTGCTTAAGAAATCCTAATCGGGGCAAGACAAAAGACACTCTGTCTAACCTCTCTCTCTCTCTCTGTCTCAGTACTTTCATTGAAGATATTAAAACATTAAAGCAAGAAAACAGACCTCTCCCCCCCACGCCCCTTTTACCTCATTTTATAAGAAAAAAATGACCTAGTACCATAGAGCTCCAGGAAATGGCTAGAGAGGTCACGAGTGTTACTTCCTGGATTTTCTGGAGGGGAGGGGCACGGAGGTTGGAGGTCTGCTCCAAAATGGTGGCAAAGTTTCTTTGAAAAATATTTCCCTGACTAATTTCACCATTTCAATTTGCTCAGTTCTTTGTATTAACATCTACATCATTCTGGGTTGACTTGTAGTGCAAGCCTGCTGGTAAGTGAGCTGGGTTTTTTCTTTTATTTTTTTAATGTATTTTAAAATAATATTTTATTTATTGTGCATAGGATTTTTTAAAATTCTGTGTGGATTCTTTTTTTAAATTGTCTTAGACTATTTAAAAAAAGATTCTATCCAAAATAAATTGAAGTGAAACCATGTTTAAAAATTCTATGTGCAATACTTTGAAATATATTATGCATAGGAAGAATAGTTTGAAATGTTTTACTTCAATTTATTGTGTGGATTCTTTTTTTAAATTGTGTTAGGCTATTTAAAAAAAGATTCTATCCAAAATACAAAATACCAGCTGCAGTTATTCACTTAAGAACTGTGGCAAGAAAGGTGGTATAATGGGCTTAGTGACCAAAGTTACAATGGCATTGAAAAAAGTGACTGATGACCATTTTTCACACTTAGCGACCATTTCCACACTTAGCAACCATTGCAGCATCCTCATGGTCACACGATCAAAATTTTGATGTTTGGCCAACAGATTCATATTTATGATGGTTTCAGTGTCCTGGGGTCATGTAATCACCTTTTGACAAAGTCAAATGGGGAAACCAGATTCACTTATGTTACTAACTTATCAGCTGCAGTTATTCACTTAAGAACTCTGGCCAGAAAGGTGGTATAGTGACCAAAGTTACAATGGCATTGTAAAAAGTGACTGATGACCATTTTTCACACTTAGCGACCATTTTCACACTTAGCGACCATTGCAGCATCCTCATGATCACGTGATCAAAATTTTGATGTTTGGCAACAGTTATAATTTATATTTGTAAATTGTAGTTATGTTGAAATTTTAAAAAAATTACAATACTATTTTTGCGTTGTATGAAAATTTTTGTTGCTCCATATAAAATTTTTAATCAACCCCACCCTCTGGTCAAAGGTGTCCCTCTTTACCAATCTGAAAATCTGGTCACCTTATGCTAAGGGTTGAAGCTGTTCAACTCTTAATATGTCTCAGTCTTTTCCAACGTGAGGCTATACATTCTACAAGGAAATGTGATTAACATACTTGATTGAGACAATAATATAGAAAGAAAGTCAGCATCCATTTATATCATTTCAAAGTTTAGGACATGAAATAATAGAATTAAGTTACAGTAAAATATAGGTTTTACTTGAATATAATAGGAAAGTTATTCCTATTCCTGTATTACTTTCTAATAGTAAAAACATGCAACAATGCAACCAATCTCCTTTGCTAGGCATATTCTGACAGAAATTGGAAATCCGTCTCTTAAGAACTCACAAAACAGAAGGTCAGTTTCAAAGGCTTTAATAGATCTGTGGGCTTGTTCCCAGGTACCTTCAATTGCAAAATTAGGGGAAAAAATGAAATGTCTTCTCATGGAGACAATTATAGTGCACTCTATTATTGAAAGCTGCCAGGAAGCTATTGTACAATTGGTTGAAACAACAGTTATAGGACTAGTTTTGAGTATTCCCTGATTTTTCTGTGTAACAACTCTGTTTTGTAAACTGCAATGGCTACTAGGGGCTTCCAAGTGCAATTCAAGACGTTGGTGTCACCTTTAAATCCTTTCATGGCTTGGGATTATCTGTGGAACTGTCTTCTTCCTGTCACTTCTGCTCATGAGTAACATCTGATAAAGTAGGCCTGCTTCAGGCCCCAACTGTAAAACAATGTCATCTTGCAGGATCTAGTTTATATGCATTCTCTGTTGTCGTACCTGTCCCATAAAGCATATTGTAAGTTTCTTGGCTAGTAACTTTGGACCACTCACTCTCTCTCGGCTCCACTCGCTCACCGGGTTGTTAATATGGGGAGAATAGACAGCAGGAATACTAGGTATTGTACCACCTGACTTCATTCTATCTCTCTTTCTTTCTTTTTTTTTTCTTTCTTACTTTCTTTCTTTCTTTCTTTCTCTTTCTCTCTCTTTCTCTCTCTCTGTAAGTGTGTGTGTGTGTGTGTGTGTGTGTGTGTGTGTGTGTAGATAGATATAGATATAGATATACCATGTTTCCCAAAAATAAGGGTCTTATTTTCTTTTGACCCCCGAAATAAGTGCTTTGTCTTATTTTTGGGGAGATCTTATTATTTTTTTTATTTTATTTTTTTAAATACGTTTATTTCCATTTCCATTTCATTTCATACAATCACATGTATACTGTGCATGACCGGGGCATATAACATTGAATAATAAACACAGCCCTCGCTTTCATAGACCATACCCCCCAAAATACAAACCCAATATGCCACCTTGACCCACCATACACCCTCTTTCACCCCCTCCAACTTACATTCTTCCTTCCAACATTCCCCTCTACTACCTACTTCCCCTCCCCCTCTATCGCTCCTCTCTCCCAATACATTCCCTCCCTTCCTTCTCCTCCTACCTCCAATACTCTCTCCCACCCTCGCTACCCCTCTTTCTTCTTTCACTCTACTCCTCCCTTCGGTGTATTTCTATTGTCTATCAATATATTCAGCTTGTTGAGATCTTATTATTTTTGAGGTGAGGAGCATGGTCACCTCATGGCTGCTGCTGTGTTGCAATATTTTTGGAGAGAGCTTATTTTGGGGGGAAAGGGTAGAGATAGAGATAGAGATAAATATAATAATAATAATAATAATAATAATAATAATAATAATAATAACTCTGCCGTTGCCGGTCCCAAGCCCGGATGAGAAAGGAGGAAGGTTGGGATCAGGTTGGCATCTGGTCCCGTAAAAAACCCCCCGCCAACCCATACAATATGGTGAAAAAAAGAATAAGAATTCCATACCGCATCGGTCGTCGCGCGGGTTAACAAGGGCCGCGGCGGATGTTGGGGTCCCTGGACATCCGTCGACAAGTGGGCTACAAGTGGACCAGCCAACAAAACGACAAAAATATAGTGCAGATGAAAACCGTGCCATAATGGCCTGTTACTACAACTCAGAGCCAGAAAAAAGAGGCTATTTAAAGCGAATGTATGAATTATGGAAACAACAATATCCAGATTCAAATGTTAGTGAACAACGACTAGCAGATCAAAGGCGATTTATTATACGGAATAAAGTGTTTAGTGAAGTTGAACATGAGGAGATTCAGGCAAATTGCAAAACCCAAAAAACAATATCACAAGCGGAAATAACTGATATTCAAGACACAACTAAAGACACTATAGTAGAACTCCCAGAAGAAGCTCTCGGGGAGGAAATAACATCACCACCACTAGAACCAGTTATCATTGAACCAACTGATGAACTAACTCAAAAACAAAAAGAATTGAAGGATAAGATCATGGAGCATTTTCTACTTAATGAGGAAAGGCAACGTTTACCATCACTAAAAACTGTGCCTAAGAAAATTTTGGCCCCTATCATGAAAATGGTTAATGCAGTGTTTTCAACAATTGAACCGGGATCCATCTTGGAAACAAACCAGTTAATGTACAGCACAGCTGTAATAGTCACTAATGAACTAGGCATTAAAATTAAAGTACCTAGTCACACAACAGAAAAAGCATCAAAGCCAAAGTGGAAAATCCGTTTAGAACAAAAAATCAAAAAATTAAGGGCAGATGCTAGTAACTTAAAGAACATGCATGAGCAACGGCTTAAAAACAACAAAATCATAGATCGGCTAATCAGAAGATATAGATTGGATACAAGAAACATCAATGAAGCTGTAGAGATTGTAAAACAGCAGATAACAGCAACAGTTAGAAAAATTGAAAGATATGAGGCACGAATCATCCAATATAAACAAAATCAGCAATTTCGATCAGACCAACGGTGTTTTTATCAAAGTCTTAATGTGAATGGTTACACCAAAAGTGAAAAACCAGAAAAGCAGGCCACAGTTGAATTCTGGAAAGAATTGTGGGAAAATGCAAAGGACTACAACAAGGAAGCAAAGTGGATACATGACTTTGAGAAAAGCATTGGCAACAAACAAATGCAATAGAATGTTAGAAATAACAACTGAGATGATCAAAAATCGAGTTAAAAAGGTAAAGAATTGGGGCTTCCTGGGGGCGTGGCCTGTTGCCGAGGAGGGCTCCACCGAGCTCCTCAGAGATCTGGTCTGTATATCTAAATAAGATCATAGATCTTATCCTTCAATTCTTTTTGTTTTTGAGTTAGTTCATCAGTTGGTTCAGTGATAACTGGTTCTAGTGGTGGTGATGTTATTTCCTCCCCGAGAGCTTTTTCTGGGAGTTCTACTATAATGTCTTTAGTTGTGTCTTGAATATCAGTTATTTCCTCTTGTGATATTGTTTTTTTGGGTTTTGCAATTTGCCTGAATTTCCTCATGTTCAACTTCACTAAACACTTTATTCCGTATAATAAATCGCCTTTGATCTGCTAGTCGTTGTTCACTAACATTTGAATCTGGATATTGTTGTTTCCATAATTCATACATTCGCTTTAAATAGCCTCTTTTTTCTGGCTCTGAGTTGTAGTAACAGGCCATTATGGCACGGTTTTCATCTGCACTATATTTTTGTCGTTTTGATGGCTGGTCCACTTGTAGCCCACTTGTCGACAGATGTCCAGGGACCCCAACATCCGCCGCGGCCCTTGTTAACCCGCGCGGTGACCGATGCGGTATGGAATTCTTATTTGTTTTTTTTCACCATATTGTATGGGTTGGCGGGGTTTTTTTTACGGGACCAGATGCCAACCTGACCCCAACTCTCCTCCTTTCTCATCCGGGCTTGGGACCGGCAACGGCGGAGTTATAATTATTATTATTATTATTATTATTATTATTATTATTATTATTATTCACTGGAATATTAAATATTCCAGTGGTAATTGGCACACTGGGTGCTATGCCAAAAGCACTGGAATTACATTTAAAACAGTTAAAAATTGACAAAATCACCATCAGTCAAATGCAAAAAGCCGCACTGCTTGGATCTGCACGCATATTACGAAAATACGTTACGACGTCCTAGGCCCCTGGGTGGGGCCCGACTAGTAACCAATGCCAAATCCGGCGAAACAACTGGCCGCTGTGATACAATTGTATAATAATAATAATAATAATAATAATAATAATAATAATAATAATAATAATAATAATAAAAATTATTATTATTATTATTATTATTATTATTATTATTATTACCATTTTGTCATTATTATTGCAAATAACAAAATGGAAATAATAATTATATTTTAATTGTTACAATTATATGTATGTTACTTCAGTGATTGAAGCAGCTGACAAGTTGATAAATCAGTGAGCAATGTTACCTTTATGACATCCAAAAACATATGAGATAAAATTTAAAGTTGTATTTAAATGTTCCTGTTTTAAGTAGTGTTTTCCGTCTTATGATGCAATTTTGGCCGAGTTTGATTTATCATACTTCCTCGGTAATGAGTTGTTGCATAAGTGTATTGCAGTAATGCAAAGTCAGAACTGAGAACCACATGCCAAAACCCATCCCCTAGCTGTCTCTCATTGTCCTCTCCTTTGTAACCAATCAGGTTCAGGCAAGAGGTTTTCATAATGGTCAGCCAAGCTTAGTAGTTTGGTATGTGGCTCCCTCCTTCTTCCAGCTGAGTGATCTCAAGGTAGCATCTTAAGGAGATACAGCACTTTTTAGTTTCCCTAAGCATTTCCTCCTTCATTTTCCCCTTCCCACAGTTCATGGCAGTGAAGCACAAACAAGCATAAGAGAGCAGTTGATAATCAGCATTATATGGGACCTGTATAAGGGATCAGGCTTTGCATTTTTTGGGAGAAGTGCTAGATCTGTGTTCAGAAAACAGACTTTGTTAGAAAGAACTAATCTTATATTGTACAAAATATCTAGGAAAATAGTTTTCTTGCTAGTTGTTCTCAAAATGTATGAGTCGTGGGCTTTCCCCTGCTTTTAGTGTGAAAGAGTTTTGCAAAGCTATACATTTTTTTCTTTTTATTTCTTGTGTGATACCATTTTGCCTATTCATAAGCATCTTGGTATACTTTAGTGGATATTTCTGGGTTCTGACAATGACAACAACCATTGCAATACTTACTGATTTGATTTGATAAATCAGATGCTAAATTTATTATATTTATAATATTTCTGGAATCTTAATTAATTCCATATCATTGTCTGTCATATGTCTGTCTCCGCATTCTAATTGGTGGGAAATTGACAAGGGATTTGCTTTTCCATTCAGAGGGCTGTCCTAGAAGACCTCCAAGGCCCACTTTCAATCCTATGATTCTATGATTAATCCAAATGTGAGGTTGGGGGAATGGAGATTCTCTGCTCCTATGACCTGTCAGTTAAACTAGTGTATTTTTGGATATGGATCAGTTACTTTCTTGAAGGAAAACCAACATATCTCAAGTCTCAGCTACACCCAAGTTACCTCACTTGGATAAAAAGAGAGAGGCTGGTAGTTGTTTTTTCTCAATATTATGAGCTGTTTAATGAGAAAGTGAAATGAAGTTTAAGGTATAACCAGTTGCTTTCCTAATTGGTCCTGTATTAAAAACATTTAAACTAAAAAAACTTTATGTGTTCATTAAACAGCACCAAGGAAATCAATCTGTGTTAGGACCATAAAGACAGTACGATTTGGATTTGTTAATGAGGTTGAATAAGATTTGCCCATTAGTGAAAGTACAATTCACATTTGCATGTATTTTTCCTGAAAAGAATTGGAGAAACACATTTAATCTAATCATAGGAATGAGGTTAGTCTTACTATAGATATTGGTGATGAGGTGTGATAGGAACATTAAAAAACAGATCTCTTTCAAAGATTTTAAAACAGGGGTGTCAAACTCAAGGCCCACAGGCTGCATCTGGCCTGCGACATGGTTGGATCTGGCCCGCACAGTAGTCCTGGAAATTGTAAGGGCCCAGCCCCTCTCACTTTGGCCCAGCCCAAGCTATGTGCCATGTGTGCGCAAGAGGCAGCATGCACATGCACACACGGGCCCAGCCCATCCCATTCTGGTGTGCACACATGCAGATAGGTAGCAGCGGGCCAGTGTTGCCTCATCCATCACTCACTCCTCAGCCCCCATTGCCTCCTCCTCTTCCTCGTGGATCAGGGGGACGCAGCAGCCACCACTGACAGGAGCCCATTCCCCCCAGGAGGAGGCAGACCCACAGCCGCCACTCCTCACTGCCCAAACCATGCCCGCAGTCCACCTGGGTGGCCGGCCCCTCTCTCTGTCCCGTGATTCTCGCCATCACTCACCTGTTCTCGACCTGGCAGTGGTGGCATTCCCCCACTCAGGGAGAGGGTGAGGTGGGGCCCACTGCTGCACTCAGCTGCTGGGTAGCCCTGAGACTGCCTCTGTCCCAGGCTCCAGAGGGGCAGCAGCTAAGAGAGGAGAAAGCAGGACAGCAGGACTGCCCAAGGGCTACTTTGCTCAGTTCACCCTAGGCTCCAACCCCCCCCCCCACCCAACTGCCGGGTTTTTCCCACAGCGTCCATGGGAGTTGGAGGCCGAGAGGGAGCCACCTGGAAGCCGCAAAGGGATGACTTGTGTGGTGCAGCAAGTTCATGCCTGCTTGGAAATCAGCCATTCACATTCAAGCTTCTGAAATCGAAGAGGCAAATTTAAGGAAGAGCAGTTTCTAAATCTTTTCCAGAAAAGCGTTTTTAAAAAAACCTCTTTGCCCTTTTCTCTCCCCTTCCTCACATTCCTTTTCCCTTTCTTCCCCTCCCCTCCACTTTTTATCTCTTTCTCCCCTCCCCCTCCCTGCCTCCCTCCTGATTCTGACCCCTTCAGCCTGTCCCTCTCGCCCTCACCTCCACCTTAAATCTAACCAAAACTTTCACTCTCACTCACCCCTCTAAAAGGGGTTATAAAAGGAAGGAAGCTTCCTCAGAATGCAGGAGCCCCACTGAAGGGCAGCTTATCTCTAGGAAGGCATCTTCCCTCTGATAATAGATAAACTGACAGTAACCTACCCTTTAGCTTGCAGGATAAAGGCCTCCCTTCTCCTCCTATCAGAGGGCACCTGCCTCTCCACCTTTGTGACCTACACCTGTGCCACAGAAAGATTTCTAGGAAGCTACCAAATTGATCACTAAAGCTTAAAAAAATTGTCATTTTTTTGCAAGGTAATCATAGCACTTTGGATGTGGATCGCATCTTGTTATAGATCAAGGGTGTCAAACTCAAGGCTCCAGGCCATGCCCAGTCAGCTGTAACCACCCCAACCATGCCGCTCCCCCCCTCCAGTCCCCAGAAGACCACAGTGCTGATCCAGCCCTCAATGAAATCAAGTTTGACACCCTTGTTTTAAAGTATAGGTAGGTGTTTAAAGTTTTTAAAATATGTGACGTCAGTGTCTTGATATCTAAAGACATTTTAAAATATGTGACGTCAGTGTCTTGATATCTAAATGTGAGAAAGAAACTCTTTAATTCATTTATAAACTAGAAAAATACAAATAAAAAATACAATTCAATCATAGTCTTCATAACCATATCATTTCACAAAAATGTTAACGTAAGAAACAACCCCATCCTCCAGATTTCATTCTCTGTTTTCTCTATTTTCAGACTAATATAGCTGCACAAGTAATAATTTCTGTGAAATATAGTATGTTAGTGAAAGCAATTGTACTTTCGTGAACTTAAGTAAACTCAAGTAATTCAGTTTGCTTTAAACAGTGCTACTGAGCAATAAAAGCCATGAATTCATACCCTCTCCTAATATGCAAATGTAAAATTAAAGCAACAAAGATAATAATGCAATAATGACTGAGATCTTTGGTAATCAGGTTCCATAGCATGTTTAATGGCATGAAGGAGAGCAAAAAAGGAAGAGGTATGGTTTCTGACATAAGGTGGAAAAATACTGCATTTGTTTCAATTTATTTTATTTTATGTTTTTTTTAAAGTCCACTTTATTTCTGTGTGTATGTATATGAACATAAATAATTTCTGAATATGATATATTACTTTTCATTTATTAAATTAATTATTAATTAACTATCGATTTGCTTCTAACTAGGTGGACATGCATGGTAACATATTGTTAACATCCCTTGAAATTCACAATGAAGTTGCAAGCAATGAAGTCACAACAAGTGTCACTGATCCGCAGAATTCAGCAGTATCCTTTGATAACTCAGGAATCCAGTACAGAAAGCAGAGTTCCCACCGAGAAACTCTTGGGAGACGTACATTAGACAGAACTGGCGCTCATACTAAGAAGAGTCATTTGCGGAGAAGATCTTCTCAACTAAAAATAAAAATTCCTGATCTAACAGATGTGAATGCAATTGACAGATGGTCAAGGATGGTGTTTCCTTTCACATTTTCTCTTTTCAACTTAATCTACTGGCTATACTATATCAACTAAATGGACTTTTACTTCAATTATTTTTTACAAAAAGACTGTAACAAGCAAATACTATTTTGCCTGTTATTTTGTATATGTACAGAAGACCTTTTACACTATATAAAATATATACATACTTATATATATACATATATATATATATAAATCCTATGTGTACATATATTGTGAAAAAATATGTATTATACTCATTGTGCATAAACATTTATACACACATTATGTAATGGTGTACACAAAATGCCTTTTAAAATAAACTTTTCAAATGAGAGAGGCAGCTTTTTGAAGCAGTATGCTTTGAGAAATATAGTTCTGTAAGATTACAAAATCTTTATTTAAATCATCAAATTTCTGTCCTATTGTTTGCAAAACCAGTTATATACCTTATTTTAATCATTGCCATTTACACTGCCCATTAAGTAAGACAGGTTATAATTTTGTTGGTTTAATGCTGACCAGTTGAATTGTTTCAGACGCTTTTACTGTGTTAATATATTTTGTTCACAATGGAATATTTTAATTTTGCATTTTCTTGATCACTTTTACTTGTCCTCAGAACATTCTTATATATTGCTATATGTTAATTGAAATTGAACAACTGCTTACATTTTCAGGGTTTTTTAAAATATGGGATTACTAAATAATCTATTCAAAATTAGGATATAATATCTGTGGAGATTCTTTCTGATTAAACTGCAGCAGTGGTGGGTTCCTACCGGTTCAGCCAAACTGATAGTGGTTTGGTGGCCTGTGTCACTGGAACCGGCAGCGACCCAGGCCTACCACACCCCTGAACCAGTTCTCCGGGGAGTGCCATAAGCGCCGCCATCTTGTTTTTAGCTTCTGCCCATGTGCAGAGCAATTTTTATTGCACTGCGCAGGCGCACACATCATGCATTAAGCGTGTGCAAAGTGCCCACAAGTGAACTGGCAGTAGCGACTGCTGGAATCCACCCCTGAACTGCAGTAAATCCTTTCTTGGGCAAACTTCAGCCAGTGAAGTCTGAACCAATTCAATCCAATCGAATCTCCATTTATGAAACTAAAATTGATTAAATCAAGGATTTAGCCAATAAAGGGTTTGTTCATTATATCTAAATTTTATACAATATATGTACCTCAGTAATGAAAATTGATCCAAATTATGAACATTCAGATTTGAGAATACTTTCATTCTGCATGATATCAAGTCAAGGTTTTATTGTATGGCCAGTTTAACTCTCATGTGCTTTGTGTACTTGTTCACCATTTTCAAATTTCCAGGAGATGGCTAGATTATAGAGATTTTGAAAGACAGCAGGTCTATGGATTAGAAAAATTTTATGAGAATGGTTGAAATTAGTTCTTTCTAAGCTTCTTGCTACTATGCACCTTTAAAAAGAAAAAAATCCATGATGCCAACCAAGAGATGATCTGGTAATTCTAGCTCAAAGTTTTATAAAAAAAAAAAAAACAGTATTCCAAAGATAATTTAGAAAATAATTTTGTTTTTTTAACAGAGAGGAAAATACATTCATATTATCAAAATTATTTAAAGAAGACTAATGTAAAATATATTTGCACAATATGCACACACACACACACACACACACACACACACATCTGTATGTTATTTAATTTTCTAGTGTTTTCTATTGTGATGGCATGCTATATCATTTTGTGTCTGTGAAGTTACAAGATTTTTTCTTTAGAATTAAATCAATAGAACATTTCTAATGTATAGATTCAATAACAGAACATTTTCAGATCTATTTTGTATATACACTGGAACTGATAATATAGCTGATGTGCTACATTCACAAAATATAAATAATAAGGAACCAATGTATTTTTTTAAGTTTGATTATTTTACTTTGGCAAAACGTTGCCATTTTTGTTTTTCTTCTTATTCATATTTTCATCAGTTCCAAACTTTTTCCTACTAACAGTTTCTGGAATTAGAACACAAATGTTTCAATGCTGCAATATTAGCAAACAGCTTAGCAATTCAGGTTTAGAGAAAACTGCACAGAAATATGAAATTTTCGGTTACAGTCCATCAACTCTGTATCCCGTGAATTTTACAACAGCAACTTGGACTGTGAAAATGGTGTGTAAGTTCATCTGGAACTTTCAGAGATTTATATGTGTGGACAAGAAGAACCAATTTTTATATTGCCTACTCTACCATTGGAATAGCATGTACCATGTTACGTAAATGTTTCTGCATGTCACTATCTCATAATATCTTTTAAGAAAGGGAGAAAATCCAACATCTAGTGAAGGTTGTGTATAGGATACACCATGTGTATAGGATACACCATTTCCCTCTTCTTCTCCTCAATACTTTAGAGATTTTGAAAATAGAGCTGCAGTGGGCATTGTCTTGCCATTCCAGTAGTGGGGAACTTAATTGCATATCACCCAAAGGTTATGATGTGGCTTACTAAGTTATACACTTTTGGTTTTCATTTTAAATCTTTTTGGTAAACAATCATCTTTTTAGTAAAAAGTAACACTGAAGAAATAAATATTTTAAGAACTTATCCAGTGATGTACTAGATTTTTTTTACTGCGCCAAAAAGAATAAATTTGGGTGTGATTCAAAATCACACAAGTTTATTGTTTTCAGATGATATACTTTTGATTTTGACAGTATAATAAAAGATGAACTAGCATCTAGACTGGGGAGAAGATGGCTTTCTTGGATGAATACATATACATTTAAACTGTTTCAAAAACAGTGTTAATGTTCTTGTTTATTTTGCTATTATGCCAATACTGGCATTAAAACATCTTTCAAATATCTATTATATTCTCAAACTAAGAATATTCAGTGAAGTACTAGTATTTTAATTTAACAAGCAAGTACTTGTAGATTAAATACATAGATGATATAAAACTTTGTTCATTCAAACTGCAGCCAGCTGAAGAAATAGAACTGTAACCTCTAGCACATATATTGCTCTAATGCTTAAAACATAAAGTATCATATGTAAAGTTTAAAATTTGATAAAATATTTGAGGATTTTAGAACCCCCCCCCCCATAAACACACACACCTTTAACCCATCCTCAAGAACTGGAAAGACAGGCTGAAACACGACCTTTCAAATGGCCTCACCACATTGCCAGAACACTTCCTATATGGAAATATTGGAAGACAGGTACAGTTGGAGAGTTTGAGCATGAGCTCTCCCCTTCTACCTTTCCAAAATGGTTTTTCACCATTTTGGTCATCACTTTCAATTGGGAAATTTATGTGAGCTTATATATGAACTTAGCAGCTGTGTTGATCCTCAGTAAAAGACCCTAACAAAGATAAGCCTGCAACAACATCAGAAAAATATTTTAGAACAAAAACTTCACTCTTCCATTAAAAATAACATTCATAAATATTAGCAAGAAGTTCTAGGACAACTCAAAGACTTCATTGTGATTTCCTTCATACACCTATCCTTCCATTGTTCTAATAAATTCACCCAAATTTTAAAATCTATTCTTAAGTCAGTCAAGGAATCAGCAGGACTTCTTTTACATAGATAAGATATAATTTTGCATAAAAAGAGCAATACAAAGTTATGGATCTTATGACATATTAATTATTATATTTATTATATTTTACATAATAAATATATTTTATATTTTATATAATTGGATACATAGTGGAGATAATCATCAAGTGGAGAAAATATGACACAACAATGACATTAACAAGAATTGGATGTTCCTCCAAAACTGATGAAAAAACAACAAGAAAACTGATCCAAAAGGCCTACAGGTGGGTTGCTTCCGGTTTGGCCTGGTTCAGCTGAACCGGTAGTGAAATTCAGGCCCTAATCACAGAACCGGCAGCAACCCAGGTCTGCCACGCCCCTGAACTGGTTCCCTTGCTGCTGTTGGGCCGCTGCCATTTTGCTTTTTAGTGGTTGCACATGCACAGTTCATTGTAAATTGTGTATGCATGAAGAACAGTTTACATTGCATAGTCCACGCACTCGCAGCACGCGTTGTGTGCAGTTTGTGAACTGATAGTAAAACCAGCAACAACCAATCCCTGGCCTATAGCAACATTAAAAGAGCTGCAGGAATTTCTGGCAAGTACTCTTTGTGTACTACATGTGACAACAATCTCCTACATTCTTCCTATACCTGGGGTATAGCCTAAGTGGCAAGTTGCAAGTTTTACAAAGAAAAATTGTAACGTTTTGCAAAAACCTATATCAAGTCTGACAAAAGCATGTGGAAAATGTGTTAATGGCCTGATGAGACCAAGATTGAATGTTTTGGCCACAATTCCAAAGGTATGTTTGATGCAAAAACAAAACTGCTTATCACCAAAAGCACACCATATCCACAGTAAAGCATGATGGTGGCAGTATTATGCTTTGTAGCTAAATGAGGATCCAACTTTTTGTCTCGAAATTATTATTGCTGGAATGGCTAATTCATTAGCGCTTGCTCATTTGTGTTCAACAGTAAAAATGGAATAGCTGGAAATGATATATCATTTACACTGTACACTATATTCTTAAGATCTAAAGTATATCTTACTTGTAGTATATTGGAAGAATTTATGTCAAAGAATACACTGAAAATAGAATACATTTTGGTTTTTGACATCAGGTAGAACTGATTTTTAAGATAGGAAATAAAATATTATTTCATATTTATTCATCACTTGAGTGATGAAAGTGATGAGAAGAATTTCAAAAAATTGCTCAGGATTACTTCTAGTATCTTGTAAAAAGGACAGTGTTATGGATTGCATATAACAGCTATTGTGGGTATTGATCAGGTTACTAAAACCACTTAGCAGTGACACACCTAACGTAACATCATGAACCTGCAAGGCTGGTTAGATTTAATTACAACTAGTCCTTATTTAGTGACTGTCTCATTTAATGACCATCCATAGTTATAACAGTGATGAAAAAGTAACTTTACAATTAATCCTCATATTTATTACTTTTGTAGATCTATAAAGCATTATGGTCACAAAATGAAGACCCCTTGTAGTGCCAATGTGATAAACAATGTTCCACTGCCTAAGATAGGAGAGAGGAGAATGCAATTTTGTTGATCTTGACAACAAGAATTTGTCAAGAAAGTTCTTAACAACTTTCTGCTCTACCTTGGCACATCACTTTTACAAGATAGTACTTCAATACTAAATCATGTGTACTTGTACATAGGATATAAGGATATTGTACATAGGATATATGGGGAATATTATCAGTAATATACAGTGGTGCAGTAAAGTTCTCACTGAGAGGGCAAGTGGAAAGAATTACAGTATCTACACTGCATATGCAAGTGAATATGTTCCTACTGCCACACGACTTTACAAACCATAACAAATATCAGGCCTTTTTTCCTGCAACCCCCCCCCCCCACCACTCTCCCCATATCAGAATCAGTATTTTTTTATCTGAATGTGTGTTTTGGGGAATAGGAGGAGGAGGAGGAGGGGGAGGGGGAGGGGGAGAAGGAGGAGGAGGATGCTCCTGAGTTTTAATCTAAGATTTGGAAATATTCTACTTATTGAAAATCATTTAAAAAGAAATAGTTTGATTAAGCAGTGGATCAATGATACTGTATGCTAAACCATTTGCATGTCAATTTTCCATGGCCACTACATTAGGAAATAAAAACCAAATTTCCTATATATGCTTCTAGAATGAATTAGTTTTTTAATTAATTCAAAACTCTTTTTATGTATGGAGTTTTTTCACACCTGGCACCAAATATGTTTCCAGGTAACAGTAAACACTTTAACCAGTGGTGGGTTTCAAAAAATTTTGGAACCTCTTCTGTAGGTGTGGTCTGCTTTCCGGGTCCACTGGTGAAACCTCTTCTAACTGGTTCAGTAGATTTGACGAACCGGTTCTACCGAATAGGTGCGAACTGGTAGGAACCCACCTTTGACTTTAACTCAAATTCAACCCACCTTTGACTTTAACTCAAATTCAAGAATGTTCAATAGGATATTATAAAGGAATAAGTTATTTCAATATTGTGTAGCTAAGCTAAGGCAAATAGTCCGTCCTATGTGTAGATATGTCACCTCATTATATGCTAAAACACATTTAAACTGAGGAAAATCCATACCCTTGTCATGATCCTTATGCTAGATTTTGTTAGGCCCTGTACTCTCTTCCACAGTTTCTCTTGAATAATGTGTCCAATAGTAGAAACAGCAGTGGCTAGAGGTGAGTTGTTCAACTGAGTGAGTGTGATGTATTGATGTTTCTTCTGTAGAGTCTCTTTCTAAAACATAAAAATCAATTATCATTAGCCAGCACAGGGGAAACTTCCTTCTGTTTTTAAAGCTGAACATTATTTTTAAAATAATGATATGATGTGATATGATTCCTAATGAAGAGTACTAATAGTACATCCAATGGTCTGTCACTGAAATGGATAAAAATGGATGAATTCTGAGTGCAGCCAAATTTTAAGTCATTAGTTTTGTTTTATGTACAGAATGCCCCACAAGGATGATCGTTGGTGGTAATTGGCCTCATGACTGCTTCAAGCACATTTTTTAACCAGCTCAGCTAAACAGATGAAATTTGCTCATAAAATTTTAAGTTTATTGTTACCAGAGGGATCTGAAGAGAGAATGGGAATAATGCACTCCATTCTGCTTCTGACAAAATTTGTTGTACTTACACAGCCCTTAGGGTAAAATTGGCAAAAACAAACATCTTAACGGCATTGGTACAAGAAACACCACTCTTGTAAGCAGGGAATGGATGGGAACAAATTGCCCTTAGTTTGTTCTTAGGTTTACTGATCCATGTTTTGAAACAGAGCATATGCCAGCATGATTTTCTTCCCCGCAGCAGAAGAACACATTTCTATTACTCATATATGCCAAAGCCAAGAATGGCCGCAGCCAAGAAATAGATGATAAAGAAATGGTGATTCCTTCAAACAAAAGTAAGTACGAGTATGAGTTGTACAAGGTACTTTTGTAAAAGGAGACCTTGCCTGGTCTTCTTTCCTTGTGCTGATAAGCCGGATTTGAACATGTTCCCATGATGTTCCAGAGCGCTCTGATTTTGGCTAGCTCTAATTGTAATTTGAAGCCCTCCTGTTTCCTCCTTCGGCTCAGTGGTGATTAGACCTGTCATATAAACATTAGGTGCTCATTTATATTAGATGAAGTGTCTGGGCCATTTAACTCAATATTTTTTATACTGACTGACAGCAACTCTCCAGGTTTTAGGTTTTTCAGCCTGATTAGTTATGCAGGAATTGAATGCAATATCTTGTACCACTGAGACATTTAGCCACAGATTGTTTTTTTCCCCACAGAGAAGCCATGCCAAGATGTTTGTTTCCCCATTCCACCACACTGGGAGATCATGCCAACTATTTACAAGATGCAAAAGAGCAGATGTGAGAAGGGGGGTGGGTGGGGGCTGCAGCCAAGCTGGTGTGAAAGGCTAATTCTGTTTCCACTCAACCAAGAAGTGTATTCAGTATAATGATGCATGTACAAGCCAGTTTCTGGTTTCTATCCTAATGCAGCAGTATAACCACATCCCATGGGTAAGCCTCTTCTTTGAGATGGAACATTTTAATGTGATTTTTTTCCACATTCAGGAGCTTCCCTGAAGTACATTTTATAGTCCAGTTCACGTCAAATGCCTGAACTTGGTAATAAATAAGCCCAAGCAATAATAAGGAGCATGTAAGCTGGCTCATTGATGCAGTGTTCTGCTGTTTGCCACTTTCTGTTCCAGTTCAGGTATAACACATCCAGTGCTTTAATTTTTTCAAATGTTCAGAAAAATCTAAGAAAAATTCTAATTGTTCTATTGGTCTTTCTGCTGATAACTTAATGAATAGCAATAGCAGTAGCACTTAGGCTTACAGCCCTCTCTAAGCAGTTTACAGAGTTAGCATATTGCCTCCAACAATCTGGGTCCTCATTTTACAGACCTCAGAAGGATGGAAGACTGAGTCAACCTTGAGCCAGTCAGCACCACCACAGCTCCTAATGAAAGAATGATTCAGTAAATATTTGCCCAATCCAAAAGTTTAAATAACTCTTGTAAGAAAAATATATCTTACAATGTTAGAACAACCAATGACACTAAGGGCGTTGTCCATGCAGGTACAAAGATAGCCAAGTAAATGATTGAAGCCTGGGAAATAGGGACCTTATCTGTTAACAGGAGTGTTGATTTACCACCAGCTTATTAAGTAGTTAGAACCTGTGGACTTGGCATCACAAGGAAACAATAGTCAATCGCCAGCCATCAACACATCAATCAAGCAATAGGAAGGCACAACATAAATACAATTCACAGAATAGCTCAAAGCGCATATTCCAGTAGAGAGGAGTTCCCCCAAAGTTGGTCTCCAGCATGAGTCCTAAAGCTCAGAAGAGTAAATCCAGGTGACCAACCTAGATTCAATGGTAATATGGTAATGCTAAGGGAGTATTCAACTATACAAAGTTTTCTGGGAAATACAAGTTAAAAATAATATGACTGAGGCCCACTGACCTTAAACAGGTCTTCTGAAAGATGTATGGTCAACAAACAGGATATTGAATTTATTTCTTGGGCAATCTTAGTGTACAATTAGTAAACTAAAGTTGGACAAAAGACTTGTGAAAGTTTTGGCTTTTCGTCTTGGTCTTTCTTTTTAATGTTAAATTTAATTAAGTAATTTCCTCATCTTTTAGAATCAAATGGAATGGAATGGAATAGAATAGAATAGAATAGAATAGAATAGAATAGAATAGAATAGAATAGAATAGAATAGAATAGAATAGAATAGAATAGAATAGAATAGAATAACAGAGTTGGAAGGAACTTGGAGGTCTTCTAGTCCAACCCCCTGCTTAGGCAGGAAACCCTACACCACTTCAGACAAATGGTTATCCAACATCTTCTTAAAAACTTCCAGTGTTGGAGCATTCACAACTTCTGGAGGCAAGTTGTTCCACTGATTAACTGTTCTAAATTTTCAGGAAATTTCTCCGCAGTTCTAAATTGTTTTTCTCCTTGATTACTTCTCCTTGATTACTTTCCACCCATTGCTTCTTGTTCTATCCTCAGGCGCTTTGGAGAATAGTTTGACTCCCTCTTCTTTGTGGCAACCCCTGAGATATTAGAACATTGCTATCATGTTTCCCCTAGTCCATCTTTTCATTAAACTACACATACCCAGTTCTTGCAACCGTTCTTCATATGTTTTAGCCTCCAGTCCCCTAATCATCTTTATTGCTCTTCTCTCCACTCTTTCTAGAGTCTCCACATCTTTTTTTTTACATTACAGCAACCAAAACTGAATGCAGTAGTCTCTTTGAGTTTGATGTCATAGTTTTGGCTGAAAACCAGAGTCATTAATGATAAATGTGAGACCATATGATATAGGAAGGAGAAATCACTGAATGAAAGCTCAAGATAGTTGTATGAGCCTTTTTGATTCTCCATATGCCCTAGGAAAGGGAGAGTTGGGAATATCACAAGAAAAATAAAAGTACGCTGAATGCAATGAGAACAGAAAACTTGAGTATATATATGGTAAAACTAGAAAATAGAAGGTCAACAGTGAATGGGTGCTGAATGAAGGTAGGACTTCTACTGGGTTTTGAAAATAAAAAGGAAATGATGACTACAAAAGAAATACATTGAATTGGTTTGGCTGTAACTGAGAATGGATGAGAACTGAATCAAGGAGATAAATGAATTGAGAGGAAAGGAAAAGATCAAGAAAGATTTTCCTAGATGGAATTGATAAGATTAAAAAAGAATGGTGTGGAGAGTTATAATTGGCATAAGTTAAATGTGTGTGTGTTTGTGTCTGTGTGTACACATATATGTATGTTTGTGTGTGTATGTATGTATGCATGTATGCATGTATGCATGTATGTAGATCCCTAGAAATTTATCACCTCCTATTAAACAGCAAAAGTCCAGTATAGGTCATCAGAAATAACAATATACATATTACAAATTACATCTACTATATGCAATCTGAATCTTTCCCTTCCTTTTGAACTCCACTCAAATTCAAAAAGCAATTAAACATTTACCAGAACAATTAACAATTACCAGAAATAACCGTAGTTATCCAGTTCCAGGCAAGAAGGCATTAACATTCCCCCAAATAATAATCCATTATTTTAACCTTAATTGAATAAACCAATTCTGTATTCTTTCTTCTCTCTCTAACAGAGAATCTTTAAAATCCTCAAAGTTCTGACATCTAGCTTCTCATGCTCCCTTTTTCTCATCTCTAAATTCTTGTCATCTTTATCAAGCCCTCTTTGTACTTCTAACATAGCTATTCCAACGAATTCCTCTTGTAAATTCACTATAAGGAAATAAAACCAGATGGTTCATCTGACTTTTTTTGTATTTCTTTATCAGTTTTTAAGTCACCATTTTTTATTTGTAAATCCATTATTTTCATCTCCTTCTAAACTGTAATTTCTAATTTCCTCTGTAAATCAGTTTCAGTTTTATTCATCGAAGCTTCTTATTGTTCCTCTGCAATAACACCAATAGATTCTATGAAAGAGTTAAATAGTTCAAAAAGCTTCTGTCATCATAAATCAAATGTTTCTTTTAAGTAGCCATCTGGTGCTCTGAAGTGTCTAATCTTCAAAGTCTTATTATGTAAACAAAGGATTTTCCCATGGAGAAGATATTTTTAATCAAACTGAAAGTCTTAAATCAAGCCCATTTCAGTTCTTTATCCATGTAAAACTTTCCAAACCCAATAAAATAATTGATATTTTGCTCAATATTCAAAAAAATATTTGAACCTATAGTTAAACTGGTTGTTTTAAATGATCCAAGGGAATTTATTCAGTTATTTCTATAAAACTTGCTAGTCTGGATGGTCTGTGTCTCCCTGATCTTAATCAAATGCCTGAACCATTAGACTACAGCAATTATATTACACTGGGAACTTTTCGTAGGAAATCAATAGGGGACAATATGTCCATATAAGTATATTACATTATTGATATATAATGAGGACAATTTATAAAGCAAATAGTCTTAAAGAATGAATGGATCAAAGAAGAAGATAAGATAGTGTAGGAAGTTAGCACCCACTCCTCTCCTAGAAGAATGAAATATCCTAGGGAATATTAAAAAGGCAGAATATTTTTCCTAAAAGGAAATAGAAATCTTAAGACAGAAACTCAGCCCCAGCAGATATTTTGGTTATCTACAAGACAAAGACTGGGCCAATTTATCTACAACACAAAAGACCTTCACCCTCAGGACATGATAGGATTAGCCCTCACTCAAGATCCAAACCAGGACAAAGCCATTAAGCCATAATAGGAATTGCCCAAAGCCCCTTAATTATATCATCACTCAGCAAGATTCAACCAGGCCTGGGCCTCAAGACAATCTACAAATTTACCCCTACTTGGCCCCATTGGAGTCTGACAACCAATCAGAGTACATTTCTTACACAAGAACAGAAAATTCAAATTCAAAGCCCAAGAGAGGATATAAATCTGTCTCTCTCCCTCATCCATGTGCTCTTTTCTTGCCCAGGACCTCAAACCATGTGGTCCTGTCCACCATTAAAGCCATCTTTCCAAGCAGTCTCTATGTTTCCAGTGTCTTTCTCTTCACTTGGAACTGAACCCAGATGGACATTTTTTCCAACAATAGAAAACACTTGGCTATGTGGAAGAAAGATTAAAGCTCTGTTGGCCAGACTGAGCAAAGAATCTAGTTTTGCAAGGTCTAGTATTCATAACTGAATTTAATTGCAAAAATCAAAGCTTTACTGAAAAGACTATATAGATTTGCCCAAAGAAGGCCAAGACGAGTTTAACAGATTTCAGTCAATGAAAAGGGGACAAAACGATTTATAGGAGCCCACAATGAGCTACACCATAGAGAATCAGGACACATATTGCACACTCTTTGGTTTAATCTCCCTGTCCCAAATCAAAGATGTCTCCCTCAATGAAGTGAAGAACAGAAGCTAACTGATTTCACCCAACAAAATGTCCCAACCTGCATTCATGAGAATGGCAGCTCATTTCCTAGATTAGGAATATGCATTCCCTAACTTTGATCAAAATCAACATTAAGGAAGACAAGGTTTTTGTCTTGTCATCTATTGATAGGAAAATATTTTGTTCTTTTAAAATGAAAGACAGAAAAAGAAGTTGTTGTGCCTAGTTGGAAGGTACCATCTTCCCAATAGTTTAAATAAAATTCTGAATTTTTTTTCAAGAGCTCAATGAAGTTCAGGGGGAAAAAAGCAAATGATTTTATTTCAGGATGTGAAATATTTTTGTATAGTTATAAAAATAATTATAATCTTTATAATTCTGTACAAACTCAGTGATTGCATACACTCCAGTTTTTATGTGCCGGTATATTTCAAATTTTCATGAAGATAATTGTTTCCCTTCAAATCAATTCAGATATTTTTTTTCTGAAAAATTCTGATGAGTTCTGGAGTCAGGGAGGAAATGTGTCAGCCTCTGCTTCGCTTGCTTGCTATCGGCTGCCATAGAAACAGGGAGGGTGGGGGCATGGTATTTGGGATGGGAATTTTATGGTACTGGAGGATATATAGAAAAGGGAGTTTTCTTCTCACCATCTTCTGCGCATGCTGGTGGCCGGTGTTTGGGCCTGGTCAAGACCAACTGTCTTGCATACCAACCTGATGATGCCTTTTGAAGTTGCAACCCCTATGACACCTTAGGGAGTTGCAGATTGGACACTGGGGTGGGGTCATTGGAGGGAGTGGGCTGGGTAATCATTTGATATGTATTTGCTCGTGCCTTTCTGGCTCAGATCTTGCTTTTCTACCGCTGCTATCTTTTCATAACCAGTACAAGTATTTTAATTTCCACAAACAATGGAATTGAGAGTTTTCTTTCTTGGTTACTGATGGAGGCACGCCTGACAAAATGAAATAAGATTAGTGCCACCTTTGGATTTCTTTTTTCCATTTAACAAGTTTGTAAATTGAGCAGATCTTTGCTTTATTTCCTACATATTTAGAATTTTAAGATTTTAATAATAAAAATAAATGACGGTTATATATTTATTCTCTTCTTTTTTTCTTTTGTAAAGTTTGATATTTTAAAAAAATTCTTTGAGATTATTTAATATTCCATGGAGAAAAGAAGGGCTATAACCTCTAGTCACTTTCCTCCTTAGATTGCTTGATTTAAGTTCTTGCGCTTTGTGTAAATCCTAAACTTTACACAATTATAATTTGCATATTTATAATGGTCTTAATCCATAATAAAGCTACAATCTAGAAATCATTTGTTGTAATCATACATTTAATTACATTTATGTAGAAAAACATTTCTCATCTATTCTCTTATAGGTGATGGCTTTCAAAGGGATATTGGTAGACATTGAAGGGAAACTTTTTGTTATGATAATGTCAATATACAGAAAATTAGTGGCTGAAGCACCACTGTTGCTATTGAAAGTGAGTAAAATTGCAGGACTGATTAGTAAGCTTTCATCCCCCAGATAATCTGCTCAGAAATTAAATGGTCTGGAAAACTACTAGTTTCCCATTCTACATGTAAGTATTTTCATTCGATTATAAATAAATCGTGTTATCTAGGGATAAAACCAATGGTAAAAAACCAATATAATTTGAACTTGGTGACCTCCATATGAGACCATTTTTAATACGCCCACATGTTTTCATTCCAGGTTTCAAGGCTTTAGGTTAGTCAGAAAATTCCATCTTGACAAGCAAATTGATTTCTCCAGTCTTCACCACCTAGTAGACATGCAAGCTAAGGCTCTTCAGAATGTGTATGTATCGATCCCATCATTCACAGTCAAGAAGTAATTGCTCCCTATGAGCATGTTTATAGATCCATATAAGGTCCTGGTTCCTTGTGAGATGTCACAGCAGTTCAACATCAACAGCAGAGGACAGCATTGTTAGAATGTAGAGGCCAGGACAGATGAAACTCTTTTTGAATCAATTGAGCTATATCCAAAATAGGACAAACTAGACACTTACCTGAAAAGCAGTTAGTTTATAAATATTTACTGGTGAGAAAATGATTTGCTGTTTCAAATAGACTATAATTATAGGCCTTCAGCCAGACATTTTTGCAGATATGTTCATATTTTGTATATAAGATTATTTTCACTGAGTAATTCTTATTCCTTACTGATTCAAAGAGATGGAGCTCCTCTCTCTCTACTTTTTCCAATCTTGCCCATGGAACATAGTTCAAGTTACTGTCTCTTAACCCTAATAAGGCACCAAGGGGAAACCACTGCCAAAAAATGTTACTGGAAAAACAAGTTCATGTACTTGTCAGGCATCAACACTGACTCAAAGGCACATATGTACACAAAACTGCATAATGCACCACCCAAAAGTAGCAACATTTTAAAATATGACATCCAGGCTGATTTTATACAGACTGTCAGGACTCTCCATAACAAGCTCAAACATAAATTAATGTGGTATTTATCTCATTTAAAATCCTATTTAGAACCCAAATAAGTTCCTGGTTTGCTGGGCATTAGCATGGGGGTTACTGTACTTTAAGGTGACCAGACGTCCCTATTTCAGTGTGACAATCACGCTTTATAACAATTTTTCCCACTTCCTACTGCGTTTTTTAAAAGTCCCAATTTTCTGGCTTCATGTTGAAAGCCCAGTGGATTTGCTTAAGAAATCCTAACCGGGGCAAGACAAAAGACACCCTGTCTAATCCCTCTCTCTCTCTGTCTCAGTACGTTCATTGAAGATATTAAAACGTTAAAGCAAAAAAACGGACCTCTCCCCCCCGCGCCACTTTTTACCTCATTTTATAAGAAAAAAATGATCTAGTACCATAGAGCTGCAGGAAATGGCTAGAGAGGTTACTTCCTGGATTTTCCAGAGGGGAGGGGCACAGAGGTTGGAGGTCTGCTCTGAAAAATGGTGGCATTTTTCCCTGACTAATTTCACCATTTCAATTTGCTCAGTTCTTTGTATTAACATCTACATCATTCTGGGTTTACTTGGAGTGCAAGCCTGCTGGTAAGTGGGGTTTTTTCTTTTATTTTTTAATGTATTTTAAAATAATATTTTATTTATTGTGCATAGGATTTATTAAAATAGTTTTATTCTCTGTGGATTTAAGTTAACAACTCCCTGTTATTAAGCTTTCCTCAATTAATCTCTGAGTAGATTCCCACCAACTTCAAGATCCCAAGGGCACATCTTGAAAACTACACCTTTGCTTAGTTTATAAATGATGCCTTTCCTTAAATATGAAAATAAATACATTTATTGTTCAAATGTGTACATCTCAATAGAAATGACTCTCAGGGGTGACAACAATCCACTAAAATAATAATATAAAACAGTAATTACAAAAACAGGAGCAACTGTTATGAAAATTATTATTAAAAAATAAAGAATAAAAATGGAGTTATTAAGTATATTAATTGCAGCAACCACAACACAATACCTCGGTCCTTCTTTTCATTAAACTAGGCATACCCAATTCCAAGGAATTAAAAGATGCTTGCTCCTGGGGAGGAAAGCTATGGCAAATCTATACAGCATCCTAAAAACCAAGGTGACCAGATTTTCAGTAAAGAGGGACACCTTTGACTGGGGGTGGGGGCTTGATTAAAAATTTTATACGGAGCAACAAAAATTTTCATACAACGCAAAAATAGTATTGTAATATTTTTTTATTTCAACATAACTACAATTTACAAATATAAATTGTAACTGTTGCCAAACATCAAAATTTTGATCGCGTGACCATGAGGATGCTGCAATGGTCGCTAAGTGTGAAAATGGTCACTAAGTGTGAAAAATGGTCATCAGTCATTTTTTTCAATGCCATTGTAACTTTGGTCACTTAGCCCATTATATCACCTTTCTTGCCACAGTTCTTAAGTGAATAACTGCAGCTGGCATTTTGTATTTTGGATAGAATCTTTTTTTAAATTGTCTTAGACTATTTAAAAAAAGATTCTATCCAAAATACAAAAGGCGGGCCTAGCTGACGCGGTTGTCCCTTGTCCCATCAGTCCAGCTTACCTGCTGCCTCGGCGCCTACCTGCTCCCTGCTGCATCCATCACATCAGAGAGCTGCTGATTCTGGCTGCTGGTAAGTGAACTGGGTTTTTTTCCTTTTATCCTTTTAATGTTTTTTAAAGAATATTTTATTTATTGTGTATATAATTTTTTTAATGTTTTATTTTAATTTATTGTTGATAGCATCTTTTTTTGGATTGTCTTAAACTATTTAAAAAAAGATTCTATCAACAATAAATTAAAATAAACCATTTTAAAAATGGTTTCATTGAATATTCTATACTCAATACTTTAAAATGGTTTTAATTTAAATTATTTTGTATGGAATACTTTAAAATTGTTTTTAAATTATTGTTGGTAGAATCTCTTTAAATTGTCTTAGAATATTTTTAAAAATATTCTATCAACAATAAATTAAAATAAACCATTTTAAAATATTCTATCCACAGTACATTTAAAAGTATTATGGATAGAATATTTTTAAATGGTTTATTTTAATTCATTGTGTATAGAAAATTTTTAAATGGTTTTATTTTAATTTATTGTGTATAGAATATTTAAAAATGGTTTTTAAGGATTTTTTTATTATTTACAGAATATCTTTTAAAAATATTTTAGGGAATTTTTATTTATTTATTATTTATAGAATATGTTTATTACAAGAAATGTTATTCCTTTTTGCAAATGTTTATTTGTGATGCAATATGTTGCTTTTAAGTGTGCGTGTTGGTGCATGGTTTATGTGTCTCAAAGTGGCTGCTTTTCTTACTGAAAAAGATTTTTATTTCCATTTTTTCATTTTCATACACTCACATATATACTGTGCATAGCCGGGGCCATACAACATTAAACAATAATCGCAGCAATTCCTCTTATCAACAATACCCCCCAAAATAGAAACCCAATATACCTCTTCCACTCTCCATACACCTCTTTCTTCCACCCCCCTCCAACTTTCTATCTTCCCTCTATCATCCCCCTCTACCCTACTTCCCCTCCCCCTCTGAAAGTGGCTGCTTTTCTATGGGCAGGCCAGATTGGTGCAAGGCAGCTTTGCCAGATGTTGTGTGTTTCTGTGTGATACCTGGTTGTTTAGGTAATTATGAGGTGGTTGCTGGTTCTGTGAGCTTCACTGTTCCCTCTAAGGTGTGCGGCTGCGTGGCCGTGCACATGGCAAGAAAACACCGCGCAGCCATTTCTAACTGCTGCGCAGTGATTTCTGTCACAGGCTCCAGAAGCTGAGGGGCCTCAGAAAATCTAGGGTTAGCATGGGTGCAGGGATGGCGGCAGGAGCTTACACGGCACAGCCGGTCTCCTAGGACCTCCTAGGTGCCGGCTGCGCCGCTCATTACCGTCAGTCACCCCATGTTTAGCAAAGCAAACGCGGGGAAGTCCTTTGCAGGCGACTAGAACTGGCCACCCACAAAGGACCTCCCCAGATTTGTTTTGATGAGCATGGAGCGACTGATGGTAGTTTGCGCCAGCCGCGGCCGCTCAAACTAGCATCAGTCGCCCTGTGTTCATCAAAGCAAGCCCAGGGAGGTCCTTTGTGGGTGGCCAATCCTAGCCGCTTGTGCCCAGCTCTGCGGCTGAAGTGAACCCTCAAAGCTCCTGCCACCACCAGAATATCTGCTGCCGCTTCCTCCTCCTCCAACAGGACTGCTGGATTTGCTGCCCGACGCTGCGGCTGAGGTGAAGCCACCAAAGCTCCTGTCAGCACCCCCGCCCATGGCAGTGATGCCTCTCCCTCCACAAGGAGCACCTGAGCATTATCCGCATTATCCCTCCCCCTTCCTCCTCCATCGTGCTTTTGAAGAGCCATGAGGCCGCGGGAGCTAATAGGAAGGGGCGGAGGGGGCAGGAGCAGGGAAAAAAGGGCTCATGGCTTCTCAAAAGCACGGCGGAGGTGGAGGCGGTGGCACGGGTAACACTGAGCCCAGCTGAGGTGCTCCGAGTGGAGGGGGAGGCACCGCCGCTGCTGCCATGGGTGGGGGCGCCAGTGGGAGCTTTGGCGGCTTCACCTCAGCTGCAGCGCTGGGCAGCAAATGTGGTGGTGCTGTTGGAGGAGGAGGAGGAGGTGGCAGCAGCAGTTATTCTAATGGTGGCAGGGGCTCGTTGGCATCTTCACCAGCAGCCCTGCCCCCTGTGAAAAAAACCAAAGATGGAGCAGTTCCACCCAGATGACATCGCCGCAACATGACTGGAGGAGGAATTCTGGGAGTTGAAGTCCACAAGTCTTAAAGCTGTCAGGTTTGAAGACCCCTGGGATTTTTTTTTCTAAAGGGTTAGGGGTGCAAGGATCTTATAACAACAGCTTTAAGACTTGCTTGCTTCAAATGCCAGACTTTCTGAGCCAACATTTTGGTTGCTAAGCAGGAGCGTTGTTAAGTGATACTGATATTATATAACACTTTTAATTAAGCAGGTACCTTGAATAAACATAACTTTGAGTTTCAAATAATACTGATTTCATTATTGTCTTAGGTGACATCTGTGAAAAAAATTCAGGTGCTCAGGGATGAAAATATGCCACTCAAACACTATACTTTTCTGCTCACACTGAAAAAAAATTAGAGGGAACATCGGTGAGCTTCCTGGCACTGTCCTTTATAATTTCCCACAATTGATGGTTTTTATTCCAGTGGCTTTGTCTTTCCTGTCCTTAGGGTTAGGAGAAAAAACTGGTTTCATCGGCAGTCTTTGGGGTGGGGGGGTGGGGAATTGTTATTTTTTGGTGTTTTCCTGGCACTGTCATATTTTGTGTTTGTGGGTGTGTAATGTCCCGCAGTTATCTACACATTAATAATGATCAAGTACTAATAATATTTTCTTATACATTTTAGTGACCTTTCTTTACATTATTGGTGTTTTCTTTCATACTTTTAGATTTCTAATTTCTGTTTCTGTTAGTTAGCAATTGATAAAACAAATCTCACGTGAAAAGGTATTCGAAGCCTTCTTGATTTTAATTGTCAATTTATTCATTCCTGCACATTCTAATATTTATTCATTTTAATATCTTTGTTTTTCCACAGTTGTGCAAACACAATTCCAGCAGCTGTTAACATGTGTAAAATTAAATATGTATTGTATTCCCTTTGAAATGCCCAACCAAATATTACTGATTTTAAACCCATATCTTGCTTTACCATTGCTTCTAACCATGACACCACTAACTCTTGAATAGCTACTTGGTCGGTTCTAAGTACTGAACCTAATTCAAATATTCCTGTTTTTTGAACTAAGGAATAAATTTCAGAAAAAGAAATCTGTATTACTCTGTAAATCTACCTATGACATTCATTCTTGATCTAACTTCTTAGATGAAAAACTATGTCTTTCTTGTTTGTTGGGGGACATCCTTCTTGAAAAGACTGTATATTGTGGGGTGAAAACAGAGGTCCCTTCTGTTACCTGTAGTGTAGTCCTCAGCTTACAACCACAACCGAGTCCAATATTGTTTTATTTCTTCTGCAGTTAGTATTATTTAACAGGATGAAGAGGCAACAGAGTATGACCACTAGGACAGTCATCTTTCCCATGTAAGTAGCTGTTTTATTGCTTTGTGTGCTTGTTTCATCCTTAATATAGTAGGGCAAGCAATTAAAGTCTTCCTTTCTGTATCTCTTTGTGCAGGCCATTCATTGGAGCAAGGTGGTCAGTGGGTGACTTCAACACACAAAAGGACAGTAATTTTTCTTTTCTATTATTTTGTGTGCTGGTTTCATCCTAATGCAGTGCATGCAATGAAAGAGTTCATTTCTGTGTCTCTTCTTTGTGCAGGCCATTCATTGAAGTCAGTGATATTGAAGACTGGCAAGGGCAGTCATCTTCCTTCTGTAAGTAGCTCTTTTATTGTTTTGGGTACTTATTTTAATCTTATTTAAGTAGTAAGTACATAAAATAATAAATTTCCTTTTTTATATCTTTTTGTAGATCATCCATTGGGGCAAAGAATTCAGTGACATCGTCTTGGACACTCCCATCCGGTCACATGGCTGGCAAGCCACTCCCACAAAGCAGGCCACACCTACAGAAGAGGTTCCAAAAAAATTTGAAACCCACCACTGCTCCAGATATTCATAGAAATCTGTAGCTCACTGAAATATTATTGCATCATCCAGCATGCAGGACTTTGTTTCAAGGAATTTTCTAAGGCTCTTCCAGACATACAGATTCTAAGAGTTAGGGCAGGTTGAGGGCTAATGGTGCATGTGCCTCTGAATCACAGTCATAGTCATAATTTAAACTTGCTTGCCATCAGATTCAAAACAACTCTGAGTGGCAGAGTTATGTTTGGAAGGTCCAATTTAGTACCCTTCCAATGATTATTTAGAAACTAATAAGCCCAAATTAGTCAGATTAGTTGTTTATCTTCTTCTAACCATGCTTCAAGCATCTCTTTTGGCTCCTTCATCTTCTGGAGCAACTTGGAAAACCAAAATGCACAAGGAGAGGCCATAAGGAGGCAATGCAGTCCAAGGTCTCTGCCATTCACTATTCCAAGTTATGATTAAGACCTTGACCAAACTGTCCACCAAGTCCTTAATGAAATCCTCCAGCTTCCTTTTGAACCTCTGGAATCCATGTTGGGGCCAATATATGAGGCTCCAACTCCTTAGGCACCAAAAGGCAATTATAGGAAATTGGAGCCTTTTGATAAAAAATATGTCCACATCCAGGTCCTAGTTTCAGCCTTTACTATACTGAGGCGAAGCAGGATAGTACATTTAGAATTCAACACTATACAGAAAATACTTTCCGTAATGAATTTGACCTAACTAGTCTTAGGTAGAAGTGTCTTTCTTCTTTACTTACTTCTAGTCCATAGAAAACCATATCATTACATAAATTATTGAGTTAGAAGAAACCAAAAGCATAATCAACTTTCCTGCAATATGCAGGAAAACCAATTCAACCATCTGCCAACTTCTTAGAAAGCTTCAGCAATGGAGTACTCACAGCTTCCATAGGTTGATATAGAACCCAGATTGTTGAGGGGCAATGTGCTGACTCTGTAACCTGCTTAGAGAGGACTGTGAAGCGGTATATAAGTCTAAGATCTATTACTATTATTGCTATTGACTGTTTCCCCTAACAAACCAATGAGCTGTTGCTAATTCTGCAAATAGTGTCATACCAGATTGAAGTATGGAACAAATTTAATTTATATTCAAAGGAGCTGAAAAATATAAACATGCCCAAAATTGGTCTTGCCAATGTAGAATGTACCAGGACATTTTCCCTTCTTCTGGATCCATTTCTGGTTTTTGTTCTTACTATTACAGAATTCCTACATTCAAAAAGAGGCTGGCTTCACACTTGCTCATTAATGAACTAAGGCAGATTCAATAAAATAGTGTTGTGCAAATGTCATGCAAATTCTAGTTGTCAAGCACAGAATTTTCTGTCTACAATAAGATGGTAGCTGTCAAGTTAAATCTTTCACAGATGTTCAAAAGCAGTGACAGGGAATCAGAAAATTAAACTGTTTTTTCAGAAACTGATTTGATAAAAGACTATTATATTTTATTATTTATTTTATTTTTCCCACATATTCTTGAAGAAAGGGCCTGATAAATAAGATTAACTGACATCCTTTCAAAAAATAAAAGAGTAAAGTTGCATAATAAACAGGTTTGAAGCAATTAAAAGCAAGCTCGCCTACTACATTCAGCTAGTCCATTTTGAAAGAAAAGAACAATTTCAATTTTTATTTGGAAAGGGAGATTGCAAGAGAAGCAAACTAGGAAGAGATAGAAGACTTTTTTTTGTAAAAAAAAGAGTTTTCCCTCCACAAAGACCATGTGACCAGTAGGTAACATGACAGATAACACAATCTAGTCTAATGAAGAGAAGGACTGGGGTGATTTTATAGCAGTCTTCCAGTACTTGAGCAGCTGACCCAAAGGTGCCCAAAAGCAACTAGTCTTTCTTTTTTTCCCTTGAAAACATTTTGCTTCTCATCCAAGATGTTTCTTCAGTTCTTAAATGAAGAAGCTTTTGGGATGAGAAGTGAAATGTTTTCAAAGAAAAAAACAAGACAGTCCAGTTTCTTTTTGTAAAAGCACCTTTGGGACAATGACTTGGATTATTGAGAATCTCCATAGACATTGAAGGACTGTCATTGACATTGATATTGAAGAGGGAGGTAGATCTATTCACCAAACCATTGAGGGCAGAACAAGAAGTAATGGGGGAAGATCATTAAAGAGAGTTCCAACCTAGAACTAAGGAGAAATTTCCAGACAGTAAGAACAATTAATCAGTGGAACAGCTTATTTCTAGAAGTTGTGGGAGTTCCATCACTGGTGGCTTTGTAAAAGAGACTGGACAGTCATTTGTCTGGAACTATATAGGACTTCATGCTTCATTAGGGGGTTGGATTAGAAGAACTTTAACTCTGTTAATCTATGTTTTATTTCTGCAAATAGATGGCAAGCCTACTGAAAACAACTATAGTGATATAATTGCTAGGTGGATACTAGAGCTAGTTCCAAGAGGCTGTCTTCTTGTTGGGGAGATTATTGGAGCAGAATCTTTGGTCAATTGAAGAGGTGGCCAATATTCTGACCAGTGCTGCACTATTATAATCTTTAGAAGTGAAAAGGGTAAATTCAATATTTGTATTTTTAGTTGTCTCAGGGATGAAGAAATAAGAGTTGTTCCTCATCTATTTTTCTGTCCTGTTAGTTTTATGGGTTCTAGTAATGTTGGTCGGCTTGTCCAGGTACTTTTCTTGCCCTTGGATTATATTTGGGAATGCAAAGGCAGAAATGGTAAGGCCTGTTGTAAACTGGGATGCTGCTAGTTTGTTGCCATCTTGGATATTCCCCAGTGGTGGGTTGCAGGCAGTATGCCCCGGTACAGGCATACCGGAGCCTGCCTGGAGCACCGGGTACTGTTCCAGTACAGTGTTCCGGAGGGCCCACCCACCCACCCATGCTCCTTACCGTGTTTTAAAACTGTCGGCACTTTCGTGCACGCACATAGCACATACAGCTCCTGCGCAATGCTTCGCTGAGAAGCTGGAGCATCACGGAGGCTTGCAGAAGTGTCATTTGACGCTACAACACATGTGGGCACCACATGCGTGTGCATTCACCAAGCGCATGTGCATGTGGGTGTCTCCAGGGCCGTTCCAACAGTACTGAATCCGGAACCCACCACTGATCTTCCCACACCCTCACATTCCCCCTCCCCCACTTCTTCTTTATCAGTCTTTGTCAGTCTCTTTTGGAATAGTGGACAATCAATTCCTGTTTGAATGTTGTCTTGGAATGATGTTCAGAAGCCTCTGAAAATGCAGGGTTTATTTTTTAACTGAAACTGCTGGCAATACTTTCAAGCCAAGGTTTAAAGATACAGAGCTTCCTTTTGCACTGAGTTTTTTTAATACATTATCAGAACCCTGAATAGACAAGTTGTATGTCAACGGTATATTAGCTTTGGAGCACCGCCAATATATTGCAGGCAACAACATTGAGAGTACAGAGCTATACCTGACAGTGAACTTCAGAAGAAAGCTCATCTTTCAAGAAAAAAAACTATTGAGACAAAAATAATAAATGCTTTATTAGGAGCCGCCACATTGTTTTCCTGTTTTGATTACCGGAGTACATCACATATACTGCAACATTATATATATATATTTTCATAACAAATTTGTTTATGCAAGTAGTTCCATTGACATGTCATTGGGTGCAACCTGTCCAATGGATTTATTATTTTTCCATGATTGAACATTGGTCTGCTACTAATCATTTTAATCATGGCTCTTTAAACATGTACTGGTCATTTCCTAGTGATATAAGTCCTTCATCATTTTGCCAAAATCACAATGAAGAAATGTTTTATATTATTATATTGAAAGCTCTGGGGATCCTTTGAAGATTTTTTAAGACAGTAATAAGAAAAATGGTCATTGGTAAATACATAATGGCATGGAACAAAATATTGTATTCTTATATTAATGACTGAAAAGAAGTCCATGCTACTTCATGGACTAGCTCTGTTTCTCACCAGAAGCCATCTGTACATATGTAGAGATATTTCTCACAAAGAGAAACTCTATTCCTATCAAGTGGAACAGGATTATGCACACATATCATTGCACACAGCCCCTTTGGATAAATTCATAATTCGTAAAAGGAGATTTGATAGATGCTTTCATCAGCCAAGCAGCAACTGCCTCTTCTTCCATTGGAGGTTTATAGTGATAGTGTCCTGCCAGTTTATTTCCTATTCCCCACACCAGTGGTGGGTTTCAAAAAAAAATGGAACCTCTTCTGTAGGTGTGGCCTGCTTTTCGGGTCCACTGGTGGAACCTCTTCTAACCGGTTTGGTAGATTTGACGAACCGGTTCTACCAAATAGATGCGAATTGATAGGAACCCACCTCTGCCCCACATGACAGAGTATTGGTTAGAAGGATGTCTGATCCCTGTAATAACTTATTATAACTATACTCTGGTTTGAGTGAAAGCCCGTATCCCTGGGACAATTTAGGACATGTTATAATTCCACAAAGAAATACACATATCCCTAACCTGCCCATCCCCTTTAAAGCAACTCTATAATGCTCTACATCCTCTCTGTAGTTTGTGAGTGTCATCTACAGCAGTGTTTCTCAACCTTGGCAACTTGAAGATGTCTGGACTTCAACTCCCAGAATTCCCCAGCCAGCATTCGCTGGCTGGGGAATTCTGGGACTTGAAGTCCAGACATCTTCAAGTTGCCAAGGTTGAGAAACACTGATCTACAGCACAAGCGAAGTTACTACAGCAACTGCCTAAAAGAAGCAAAAAAAAACAAACAAACCCAACTTCTGACACTTGTTCACATAAAATGGCTTGTGAAAAAAGGGAAGAAAAAGAGAATATTATGAGTAGTGATTGATAGTGCTATCCACAGATAATAGTGACCCTTGCAATCAGGTCATCATTGGTTGTCCTAGTTACAGACCTTTGACATTTTGTGAAGTGGAGAGAGAGAAAGAGATAAATAGCCTCTTTTGCTTACAAGCCTGCTTCGGTGCTCTCCAGTGTCTCATCTCAAATGGTTCTGTGTGGCAATGTTCTCTCTTGCGAATTGTGATTGAGACCAAGAAAGTTATTTTTCACTATCTTCATTACCAGGTGAACTTCCTTCAATTAGGTTTTTTCAAAGTTTTCATTTCCTCCCTTCCTCCCTCCTCACAACTTCCTTTCTTCCATCCCATATGCTGAAGAGACTATACACTGAAGACAAAGAAAAAAAAACTCACATCAGAAGGGAATAGATTTGGAAATTTTATTTTCAAAAATATTTTATTTTTATTTCTAATCCTGCCCTCATTTGTTTCTGGTCTTGGGGATGGGACAGGTTAGAATGATGACTCTCCTGTTGATGTAAAATTAAGTGGAACCAGCTTCCAAACCAGCCATAGAAAAAGAGGTGATGGCTTTTGTGGGTTGCAAATAGGTGTTTAATAATATGTCCTGATTCCAAATACTTCCCCCCCCCCAAGTATTTGCTCAACTAGATCTAGCTCAGCTCTAGGTAAAGGTAAATGTTCCCCTCACACATATATGCTAGTCATTCCCAACACTAGGGCATGGTGCTCATCTCCGTTTCAAAGCTAAAGAGCCAGCACTGTCCGAACAAATCTCCGTGGTCATGTGGCCGGTGTGACTACATGCAAAAGGTCCACGGAACACTGTTACATTCCCATCAAAGGTGGTTTCTATTTTTCTACTTGCATTTTTACATGCTTTCGAACTGCTAGGTTGGCATAAGCTGGGACAAATAAGCTGGAAGCTCATTCCATTATGCGGTGCTAGGGATTCAAACCATTGAACTGCCGACCTTCTGATTGACAAGCTCAGTGTCTTAGCCACTGAGTCATCACATTCCCTGGAGATCCTTAGCTTACCTTACTTACTTACGTTACTTACTTACCTTAGCTCAGCTCTATTACTTGCTAAATCAGTTGGTTAACATAAATCAAGGAAATATTCTTTGGCTTAGGAACAGATTTTCATCTATCATTTGAATCACACAGCAGGATTCCTTAATATTCTCCCTTTTCTCTTTGTTGCATGCATGCCTTCCCTCCTGCCTCTGAGATTCCTAAAAGTTGCTCAGAGGCCCAGTTCATATTTATTTCTTATCCCATATGCTAAAAGGAAGAGAATGAGCACTTAAGATCAACTATGTTTTCTTCTGTGGCCTACTTCTCACTTTTTCTGTTAGTACTTCTTCCTCCCGTTTCATAATTAAAAACATTTTAAAAGTATTTTAATTCATTCTCTATGATAGCTAAATACAAGCTTTCCTTTGGGTTTTCCTTTATTTCCTCTTCTGTACGTTTTAGCAGATTGGCAGAGGGCATGACTTTTAAGAATGCTGCTTGAGGGTAACATTTCAGCTTAATTATTTGTTGTCTGTAAGGCAATGCATTCCAATCATTACCATATCATGTTTGGAAATAAAGTCCACAAACCATGAACATTAGCTTGTACGTGTTAACAAATATGCCAATCAAAACAATTGAATGATTTGAAGATATTTAATAAGAGGAAAGCATTCAATATTTAGCAAATCCATAGAGAGAAGTTTCCTTGATATTCATATATTAGTATTTACCAAAAAGAAACAAATTGGAGAAAGCTAATTGATTTAGTTTCATTGCTAGTCATTTATTGCACTTCAGTGATTAAACCTGCTTTCACCACTGCAGTGTACAAATGATTACCAATGAGAAACAATGTGAAGAGGAGATGGAGGCAAAGCCCAGTGTATCACAACTGCATTGAGGTGATTTGTCTAAAGCATAAATAGGCATGAATTCTATTGTGATAACAATCTGTTATCTACTCAATCCTAGTCTTTTTCCATTGCTAAGAAAAGACACTCCCATGGTTCTACTGACATACTTTGTGATGCTTGGAAAATATACAGCACCATTTTAATTATGGTGCTAGCCTAGCCTCGTGAAACCTAAGCATTACTTAAGCAAATTTCCCTACACTTGCTCCCAGAGCTTAAGAAATCAGCACAACATAATATCAATCTACAATACTGCTTTTGTGGATATTTTCAGACTTTTCTAAAACCAAGATAATCCAGAAACGTAAATATTCAGAGATTCAACATTTTGAAACCAACAACAGAGCTACATTACCATTTGGGAACATACTTGGCATTTAAGGGTATAGGGTAGGCAGCATTCCAACACAGTGACAAAGTCAAGACAAAAAATATTATTTTTTACTGAGTTTAATGTAGTTTAAATTAAGTGAATTAAATAAATTAATTCCCCATGAATCCAGCAATGTCCCAGTAATTTTGTCACATTAAAACTTATCTTTTTGTGGCTATATTGTGGACAGACTCTGAGGGATGTATCCAAGGATTTTGAAGATTACATGCAGCCCTAACATTTTAAGTTGTATATTTTCTATCCCTAGCTATAAAGCCACTCTTTTATTTATAATCCTCAACACTTTTTACAGCATTTTTTCAATCTTCCACAGGTGCTGCAAGTGTTAATTAATGTTTCAGTATTCCAGTGAGCAAGTGCAAAATGTATAACTTGGGGAAAATGAAAAATAGCTGTGTAAAAAGTTAGAATGTGTTTTTCCCAAGAGAACATGTTCTAGAAACTCTCCTGCCAAGTGCTGGGAGAGGGAATAAAGCAAAGCTTCTTTATGTTATATATTCTTGATAATCAAAAGAAAAATTATTCAGCTAAAAGCAAATGCTCCCATATTTACATTTACAAACTTTTAAAAGTATCAATCATATTATCAAATATTACACAAAAGTTTCTTTTGGGTCTCCTGTGCTACTTACTCTGTCTTTCTCTCTATAAATATGTATAAAACGATTTTAAAGAAATAGCTAATACATAAAAAAAGAAAGAAAAACAGAGAAAAGAACTACAGAAAATAAAGTTATAATTATTGTTTATGATCTCACTTTTTCTATTATATAATTTTTTCTAAGCACCAAAATAACTAAGTCATAAATGCATTTTTTTCTGTTTCATTGAAAAAAATAGCTTTCCTGTTAGCCAAAAACATAGTAATGGTCTTTAATCTAAGAAAGTCAATTTAGCCATCTCTCTCACTTTATGTTTATTTCAGTTGCAATGTATGGCTGTGAAAGTTGGACAATAAGAAAGGCTGAGCCAAATAATTGTGGCCTTTGAAATATGGTTCTGGAGAAGACTACTGCGAGTCTTTTGAAATGCAAGGTGATCAAACCGGTCAGTCCTAGAGGAGATCAACCCTGACTGCTCTTTAGAAGGCCAGATCCTGAAGATGAAACTCAAATACTTTGGCCACCTAATGAGAAGGAAGGACTCACTGGAAAAGAGCCTAATGTTGGGAAAGACTGAGGGCAAAAGAAGAAGGGGACAACAGAGAATAAGGTGGCTGGATGGAGTCCCTGGAGCAGTAGGCATGAGCTTAGATGGACTCCAGAGGATGGTAGAGGACAGGAAGACCTGGAGGAACGTTGTCCACACGGTTGCAATGGGTTGGACACAACTTCACAACTAACAACACAACCCACTCTATGAGACCCAAATCTCAAATTGTGTCTTTCTAACTCCAACAGCTGCTTCTTTTTTTTTTTTTTAAACCCACTCTTTAATTTAACTAAACAGCAGACCACAAAGTACAATTTCAAACCTGGTAGACCCAATCATCCTCTTTTCTTTGCATTGTACCATATTTATATTAACCTCAGAGTTTTACCCCACTATACAAATTATTTCCTCCTCAGAGTGTTTAAATTGTAAATCAGTTGTCAAAACAGTTATTGTCTGAAACAAAAATTATCTTCTAAGTAAAACATTTACCTTAATCGCAGAAATTTTCTTCAGCAGTGTCAATTGTACTTTATCCCATTTTAACATTTTTAGCCTCATTTCATGTGTTAACATAGTTATTTTGAAATAATATACAATTCATATTTGTCATATTATACTCAAGTATTTCAGCTTAGTTTCAATCTTAAAACCCACTTTATTTATCAATTCTGTTTGATCTTCATATTTTTGATAACATCTCTTTCTTCTGTTTGTTAATCTTGAAACCACCTAATGCCCCAAATTTCTTTATTTACTCACTAAAAGTAAATTCAATGCACAAACACTTTTAAGTTACATAATTCTTATTAAATCTGTCACAATCCTTTCATCTTCTCTATCCAAAGTTTCAAGAAGTAAAATAAAGAGAAGAGAAGAAAGTGGGCAATCTAATCTTGTTCCTTTTCGTATCTCACTTAGTTAAATCTCCATTAATTATTATTTATTCTGTCTGTAAAGTATAAAACAATTTCAAGCATTTTAAAAAATTATCTCCAAGAATCATATCTTCCAGAACTTTTAACAAGAACATCCAGTTCAAATTGTCAAAAACCTTCTCTGCATCCAAAATGATCAGTGTGACTTGTTTTTCATTATGTTGGTCCAAATATTCTAAAATATCCAACAAAGATCTTGCACTGTCCTTTAACTGTCTAACCCTAACCCGTGCTATAGAAAGAGTGAAGAGAAAAGCGACAAAAATGATGGGAGGAGGGGGGTTGAAGGCTAAAACATATGAAGAGTGTTTGCAGGAGTTGGGTATGCCTAGGCTAGTGAAAAGAAAAAACTAGGGGTGAAATGATAGTAGTGTTCCCATATTTGAGTAGCTGCCGCAAAGAAGAAAGGGTCAATTTATTTTCCAAAGCACCAGAAGGCAAGAAACAATAGATAGAAACTCAACAAAGAAAGAAGCAACCTAAAACTAAGGAGAAATTTCCTGAGAGCATAAGAACAATCAATCAGTGGAACAACTTGCCTTTTAAAGTTGTGGGTATTCCAACACTGCAGGATTTTAAGAATAGATTGGATAACCATTTGTTGAAAATGGTACAGGGTCTCCTGCTTGAGCAGCGGGTTGGACTAGAAGACTTCCAAGGTTCTTTCCAACCCTGTTATTCTGTTAAATATAACTTATCTGGTCCAGGTATCTTTCTTGATTTATGTTCTGACCTAGGCTTCCCCCAAAAGCACAAAACAGAGTCTTGGTCCCAACAAAACCCCTTTTATTAAACAAATCTGAATTCCTCTCATTCACATTCAGAGGGCCTGGCAAAAAATCTTTCAAAGGTGTAATTATGACTACAGACCTTATCTATTTTGGAAAGCTGCGATGTAAATATTTTCCAAATGAAGTGCTGTGCAAGGAAGATTTGGCACAGAGTCTCTGAGATTCACGGACAAATCTTCACACTCCTGAAATGAATCTAACGAACAAATGAACACATTGTTTCTTGCAAAATCCTATTCCCCTTTGCCCCTCTTTTATTTCTTATGGGAGAGTCCAATCATCTTCTACCTTTACTCCCAAATCGACCCTGATTTCTGAGTTGTTCTTTTCTTCTGGCAACTCTGCACATGCGCACACTAGAAACAGGCTCTAGCTGTTCCGCTGCCTCACTGCTGTCTAGCTCTGTAGGCATCTGATCACTGCCAGATGGCCTCGGCCCTGTCTCTGTCTCTGACGCAAAGCCCTTGTCAGAGGCCTTCCCCAGCCTCCAGGACTGGTCCATGCTCCTCCCCAACTTCCTCACTTTCCGATTCTTCTGCCAGCTCTACTGGCCGTTGATGGGCCACAACAATTTACTCTGTTTAACAGCTTCTGAAATTTCTTTTATTATTACACATCCATCCATAATTTGCTTTTATTTTTTCTGTATCTTCAGCATATTTTGTTTTCTGAGACATTCCTCTGTTTTCTCCACTGAAATGTCATGTCTTCTACAATTTAGAATAATATTTATATTTTTTGTAGTCACATTATTCATTAATATCATATGTCCCTTTTGTAAATTCAGGAACATTTTCTTTTCTTTTTCTCTTCATAATTTATAAGCCTACCGTTTCCCTGGTTTATTCACAAATTCAAAAAAAATTGTTTCACATAATTCAATTTTACTTTTATTTTTTATCATTAATTTGGATAGCTGTTGCTATAAAATCTTTATTTGTTGAGAAATACTTGTATTCCCTTTAGAATTCTTTAATTCTTCTTTTCTCTTTTAATCTATTCAGAAATATTTTATCTTTTCTCTTGCATTTTCCTCTTAAGTTCAGAATTATATTGTATCAAGTGACCTCTAATAAAAGTTTTACTTGCATACCAAACTATTCTTAAATCACTGCCTATATTTAGATTATTTTCCAAAAATTCTTCCACAAAGCCACAGAATCTGAGGTACCCAGAAAAGACCGAGTGGCTGTTGTGTTTCCCTCCCAAAGATTTGGCAAACATTCCAACACTCAGGCTGGGGGGTCAAATTCTACACCCCTCAGAGAGGGTTCGCAACTTGGGAGTCCTCCTGGATCCACAGCTGTCATTCGACCACCATTTAACGGCTGTGACCAGGGGGGCATTCGCCCAGGTACGCCTGGTGCGCCAGTTGCGACCCTACCTGGACCGGGAGGCCCTCACAACAGTCACTCGGGCCCTTGTGATCTCTAGGCTGGAATACTGCAATGTGCTCTACATGGGGCTGCCCTTGAGGAGCATCCGGCGACTTCAGCTAGTGCAGAACGCAGCCGCGCGAGTGATTGCGGGTGCCCCCCGATTCACCCGCATAACACCTATCCTCCGCGAGCTGCGCTGGCTACCTGTCGATCTCCGGATGCGCTTCAAGGTGCTATTAATCACCCATAAAGCCCTACATGGCAGTGGATCTGGATACTTGAGAGACCGCCTTCTGCCAATTACCTCCCTACGACCTATAAGATCCCATAGATTAGGCCTCCTCCGCATTCCATCGGCCAGCCAGTGTCGGCTGGCAACTACAAGGAGGAGGGCCTTCTCAGCAGTAGCCCCGACCCTTTGGAACGAGCTCCCCGTGGAGATTCGTACCCTCTCCACCGTCCAGGCCTTCCGCATAGCCTTGAAGAACTGGCTCGCCCGTCAGGCCTGGGGATAAGAATTGCTACCCCGCCCGAATGATGAATGAATGTTGCTTACTATTTTTATTATATGTTGTTGTCTTAATATTGTATTCCCCTCTCCCTGGTTTTCTGTGAGCCGCCCTGAGTCCCCTCAGGGAAAAGGGCGGCCTACAAATGCTAATAAACCACTAAACCACTAAACCACTACTCCCATGGTCCTTCATTAAAGTGCCATGACTAAAATGTGAAAGCTGTCTTGGGAAGAAAATTATTATATCTTAATATAAATCATAAATCACACTTGAACCCACCTAGTCTTTGGCTGGATCTTTCACCATGCTGCTTAATTCATCTCTAAAGTTACTGTCAGTTTATACTAGAAAAAAAAATTGTAGTTGGTTTTATTAGGATGAGCGGAAGGTAGGAGGAAATTTGAGGTAGCTGGACAATACCTGGTCCTTTTCTTGTTGTTGCTGACATTGTGTTTTCTACATATATTGATCACACTGATGGGAAACTGACAGTCTGAAGGTCAGTTTGCTTTATACAGTAAAGAAAGGGCAAAAATGTGGTGAGGCAGTATATTGCTTGTTTCAACATATATCTTCATCTTGTCTAAAAGGAATTGCATTTGTATAACTCTGAAACTAGTTTATACTATTTCTAAGACCCCAAAAGCAAACCAAGCACAACTCATTTGTTTGTATTTTAACAGAAGTTTATTTGGACTTCCTATGACTTGTGTATGTTGTACAAGACATCCAAATCGTAAATCAGCCTCACCCACATTCCTACATTCCCATAATCCTCCACACAAGCCTTTCTTTGCATTTATAGCATGTTTCCTCCGGAAAAAATGGCATCAACTGTCACATTTTTTATGCTAGAAAGAGAGAGCACTGTACCAAACCTGTGCAATATCAAGAGTGGCTCCAGTTCAGTAATATTGCACAGGTTTGGTACAGTGTCCTCTGGTTCTAGCATTAAAAAAGGTGACAGTTGATGCCATTTTTTTTCCTGAGGAAACATGAAGATTTGCTCTCAGACACAGTAAACAATTCTGAGATGGACCTAGGATCTAACACAGTCAGAGCAAAATGGTCCTATTTTAAGATTAAATCTAAATCTTTCTGGCCTTTGAATTCGCATTCAAGTGTTTCAGATTTAATATACTGTTAGACAAGAACATTGGATTTTTCTCCTCCTGATTTAACATTTGCTCCTTCTTTTTCAGATGCACTCTGAGAGGATTCCCATTGAAGCTGAAGAGAAAGCACCATCTTGAGCTGAAACAGATTTATCTTGACAATTCCAATCAAGGGTTCAGTATCAAGTGGATGCCAGTTTTCTTGAATTTTGTAGAGAAGCAATCATTCCTGAAATCAGAAGTCTTCCCTAAGGGAACATGGGGAGAGTATTTTAAAGCGAATGATATTTCTACAAGACCACTGACAAGAAGCATAGTTAACTAATGGCAAATTATGTCTTCATAACTGAAAGTGAATCTCCCAAGATTTGTTTGGAACAGCTAAAGAGGACCTTAGTGATTTACCCTGGAAATTTAAGAAACACCAACAAGAATAGTAAGCTCTTACTCCCTGGAGTGATTTGGGAATAATATTTTGTCATGTTAGTGGCAATAATACTTTATCTTGTCAGAGTTGGAACCTACTACTTGGTTCCAGGAATTTCAACTTAAAAATGAGTGACAAATCCCATTAACATGTAAACCTGGACCGTGATTCAAGTAGTGCCTTCAGAAACTTGAGACAAAGATGCTCTCATGTACATATATACCAGATGTAAGTGTTCAAATGTGTTTTTCCTGACTCCGTTGTTTTAAAAAAGCAACAGCATAGCAAAGTACTATGTGCAGCCAGTAATCTTAATGCCGATTTATGACTAGGAGGTTGTGGTTGAGAAGTATAAAATAGATTCTTTCTTGAGCACAGTAACTGTCCTAAGGCAGGTATGTTGAAATGTGACACCTGAGCTACTTATAAGCTAAGCTTGAACAGAGTCCTAGATTTATTTCTACAAAGGAATTGAAGTGGCAGAAGCAACACAATGGTCAAAGTGTTTTCAGGATGGAGGGACTTTGGAATTTCCAATCTGCCTAGACTGCAAAACCATCACTGTGCAGTGAGATGATACCAAGCCCAATCAAGCATCTCAGTGCTCATAGTTTATACTGAAAGGATCAGGCTGATCTTGCCCCAATAGAACCTCCTCATCCAGTTTCATACAGTCTCCAGATACTGGGTCAGGTCTTAGAGACAATGTCACTACGATAATCTGATGTTGAAATATATAACTGAATATCATCCACATATTTCTTTGTGCCTTTGAGTTAGCCCCTGTAGTTTCTTTGGCAAGATTTCAGTAGTGGGTTGCCACTGCAGCCTTCTTCATAGAGCTGAGTAACTTGCCCAAAATCACCCAGCTGGCATTGTGCTTAAAGTGGGACTAGAACACTTGATCTCTAGGTTTCTCACCTGGTAGCCTAAGTACTAATGGTTCTTTGATGATACCCCAAACTGATGGATGACCTCACCTTACCTCATTCATCTGTTGTTCGTTACTAGTCTCTTAATACTTTTCCTTAAATTCATATTCCAAATGTCTGAATTTTTCTAGCTGTGTAATATGCAAATATAAGGCAGCCATTCCTGCTTGAATTTAGGTAGGTTTCTATTACAAATATGTACTGTCAGTTTTGTCATTGCTGCATATTCTGTAATATTGATATTCTAGCCTTGTATTGTCAGCAAACTTTTATTTTTCTATCATTGTGTCAGATTTATTCTTGCAGCTGTCAGTATGTATCTTAGTAAATTGTGATAGTTTTCATTTACATTGCACTTCCTCAGAAATTCAACTAATATTAGGAGCCAAGGTGGCGCAGTGGTTAAATGCAGCACTGCAGGCTACTGCTAGATCAGCAGGTCAGCGGTTCAAATCTCACCGGCTCAGGGTTGACTCAGCCTTCCATCCTTCCGAGGTGGGTAAAATGAGGACCCAGATTGTTGGGGGCAATATGCTGACTCTCTGTAAACCGCTTAGAGAGGCCTGAAAGGCCTATGAAGCGGTATATAAGTCCACTGCTATTATGGTGGATATCTTACTTCAGAGGTCCCCAAGCCCTGGTCCATGGGCTGGCACTGGGCTGCGGCATGCCAGAAACCAGGCTGTGCCCCATCCATGGGATGCAGTCAGTGGTAAAATTTTACTACCAGTTCTGTGAGCATGGCTTGGTGGTGGTGGCCTGTGACTGAGTGGGCGTGACCAACTCCATGTCACTCATTGCCACAACCACTCAGTCACATGCCCCCATTACCACCAAGCCACGCCCACAGAACCCGGTAGGAAAAAATGTGTGCATGAGTCCATTCACAGCAGAGCTGCTGCTCCCTTTATGGTCCCTCCTGTCCCCCTCCCTCCTGGGGACTATCTTAAAGGGACAGGCTGCAGCAGCTCTGCTGTGAATGGAGGGAGAAATATTTGGATTGTCTCTGCTGCATTTAATGTTGAATTCTGTGGCAGAGACAATCTGAATGTTTCTTCCACTGCTGCTCCTCCCTTTATGGTTCCCCCCGCCCCCTCCCTCCCTGGGTCTACCTTATAGGGACAGGCTGCAGCAGCTCTGCTTTGAATGGAGGGAGAAACGTTCAGATTGGGTGGACGGGTCAAGCAGCTGGAAGAGGTGAGCAGCAACAGGGCGACCAGATGTGAGTGCGCGGGGCCACCAGGGATTCTTGCCACTGGTTTGGAGAACTGATGCCAATTGTCTCTTTCTGGTTCAACCGAACTGGGCCGAACCAGGAGGATTTCACTCCTAGGATGCAGGCAGCATGCAAAACTATGCCCCCTCTGGTCCACAGAAAAACCTGTCTCCACGGAAATGGTTCCTTGTGCCGAAAATGTTGGGGGCTGCTGTCTTACTGTATTTAGAAGACTGAGTAAAGAAATTACTCTATATGACTGAAGTTTCTTTGGATCATTCTATTGTTTCTAAATCAACTTTATATAAGCTTCTTCCCATATCTTTGGATTTATTTTTGGGGCTTGGATTTTGTTTATCATCCTTAGTAATGGTTCCAACAATTCTTCCTATAAGTTTCTGTAGTTCTGAGCTGGGCCTGGACCTTTTCAGTTTCATTTTTTTCATTGCTTCTTTGGTCTCTTGGATTATTTTATGTTTGCTTAATATGTGTATGTATGCATGAGTAAATTCTTTAAACTCTGAATCTCCAAAGTATATTTTCGAACATTCTTTGTTCATTTGTTGCTTAAAAGATTCTGAGTGTTCTTCTGTGGTTTTCATATACCGCGATTAATTCCCTTTATTTCTGTTATTGTCCTTTTTTCCTTCTCTTTCCTGAATTGATTCTGAAACTATTGCTGGTTTATTTGCATTTTCAAAATGATGTTGATGTATTTAATCTTCTTCTGGAGTTCTTCCATTTCTAATATAACTAACTATTTAACTTTGTTTAGTTATCTAAATATCTATTTGCCAGTTACTTTCTAATAGTTTTTGGGATTTGCTTCATCACCTCTTAATTCCTCATTAAAATAGTTCAGAAACACACTTCACAAAGGTATATATAATGAGTTCATAGAGCATGAAATAATGGCTTATGTGCGGTAATTAACCACCCACTAATTCATAATCAGTGATGGAACTTTTAGCTCCCTCAATTATCCACCCTTTTGGGCTGAGTGCCACCAGCATCTTAGGTGGATGATCCAAAAATGTGCATACGTCATTGTAGGAACCAGCTGTGGATCTCTCTTAATTGATGTAAGAGCCAATTTTCTTTACAATCCTATAGATCCTCTATTTTTGTCTCCACTCCATTATCTATATGATCTTTAACAGAGAAAGAAGGAGGAGAAGACTTCGCTTAATTAATGTTAATAGCGCACTAGGGGAACTTGAGCAGTTCTTGAATAGCTTAGTTTTAGAATGAAGCAGCATCTGCAGCTGAATCTACTTAGAATCAGAATGATCTCTGAAAGTAAATCAGCATTTTGCACTTTTTGTTGGTGCATTAGTAGCAATAATACTCTTCCTGCTATTAAATTATACTTCTTGAGAAGTAACAATGAAAAATCTGATTTAACTATGATGTTAATAACTTAACTTGATATGGTTTTCAACATACAGTCTGTTGCTTTTGAACTACTATAGAATTCTTTGCATGGCAGATTGAGTGCAGAATGGCACTATTGAGTCAAGCACCCTTCTGAGATTTAGTTGCTAGTTTATGATGAAAATGAGCATGTGCAGATTGCCACTTTGCCAGGAATGTGGCAATAAACTGTGACCATTGGCTGCACAGGCAAATCTTTCTGTGCCATGGGATGGAAGAGGAGGCATCCAGTGTGGCAGCCACAAGTGAATTTTTAAATCTTCAGCACAGCAAAAGAAGATGTGTTTTGCACTCAGGAAGGTCTTTGGTTAGATCCTGAGCAATGTGCTATTGGTTAAAGTATCTTTAACTGATACATTTTAAATGTTTTTATTGCTTTAAAATGTTTTAGTGTTTTTAATTGTAATGCATTTTCTGAATTGTAAGCTCTCCAGGGTCATTGACTGAGATGGGTGGCTATAGAAAGAATGGATGGATGGATGGATGGATGGATGGATGGATGGATGACCATTGTACTCAATATGACAGTAGGGTTTCCTGTAAAGTATCTTTAGATGACAGGAGGTGAAAACTGAGACAGACAGCATTATCACCTAAGCAGTGCAGTCTGCATTCAGCCATATCTGCTTTCTGAATGTTTAAATATACACTCAGAAACAGAAACAAATGCTTTGCGCTAGTTTTATTGGTAAGGAGAAGCTGGGGATACAATGCAGTTCGATTTCTCATAGAAGTGAAAGGGGGGAGGCTCAAGAGGCTAGCCTCAGAAGTGGAGTCTTAATTTCATGGGACGAACTGTCATGCCCCATAGCCAGGTTTTTAAGGCCCTACAAAAGGCTAACAGAGTTGGAGCCATTCTAATCTCCAAAGGGAAGACATTCCTTAGAGCAGGGGCCTCCATGGAAAAAATCCATCCTATTGTCTCTGCTAGCCAACACTCTTTGGCTGATGGGATCTGCACAAGGCCCATTCTGCTACAAAGTGTATATGTGTGTGTTGGGGGGGGGGGGGAGATTATGTCTATTTTTACGAAACCTATAATCAATCTGTGGGGGAGATGGGCAATTTCTAAATATGATATGCAAATAAATAAATAAAATGCTATTAGACTCTTGCAGAATCAAAATTAGATAAGGCCCCCAATTTATAAACATATTTTCTAATTTTCAAATTCACTATTTTCTCATACTGTCTAAAATCTCTGTTCAACATTTTTAGAACTAAAATAAAAAAACAGTTGGGACATATCCTTGTCTTATCCCCTTGTACCGTATACTTCTGCATGGCTTAGTTAACTCATCATTTACAAAATATGTGCCTTCTGGGATGTATATATTGATTTAATCCCTTGTACAAAATTCACCCTCAAATCCATACTTTTCAAAACTTTAAACATAAAAGACCAATTCAAATTATCAAAAGCTTTCTCTACACCTAGAAGGATCAATGCCTTGTAGATATTCTGTCAGACCCAATACAGTTATCATATTATCTCTCAATTGTCTTTTGAGTAAAAACACAGTGATCCTTGTGGGGAAAAATGTGTAACATCTCCCTTAGTGTGTCAGCCAATATTGCTGCAAATATTTTATAGGCATTATTCAACAAGGAAAATTGGTCTATAATTCTTAGCTGAAGTTAGGTCTTATCCTTCCTTTAGAAATAAAGTAATCTTGGCCTCTTTCCAAGATTCTGGAATAGCAGAGCATAGCAAAATAGAATTCATCACACTTTTAAGTGGCAACAAAAGCTGATCTTCAAAGCATTTTTAGTATAAACTTGGTAATATAGCTGGGCCCAGTGCTTTACCTATTTTAATCTTTTTTCATGGTGTCTGATATTTCAAAAGTTTTTATAAAGCTGTTCATAATTTTTCTGATATCATGAGAAATTATCATTGATAATTTTTTCAAATATGATTTTTTCAAAAATAATTTCTTGCGTTACATAAATTTGAGTAAAAAATATTGGAAAGATTTCTGAATTCTCACATTGTCTGTTAAAACTGCATCACCTCCTGAATCTTTCAAATCATTTTTCTTTTCTTTTTCCTTTCTCAGTTTATACACCAACCACTTCTTTGGTTTATTTGCAAATTCAAAATGTTTCAGTTTTGCATATTTTAATTGACTCTATTTCTAACACAGTCAGCATAATTATTTATGTAAAAATTAATTTGATATAAAATAATAAATAATAAAATAATACATTGGTGCTTTTTTTCTTTTAAATTCACCTAGTACATTCTGCATATTTTCTTGTTTTCTTTTTCATTTTATGATTATATGGAATAGAATACTACAGCCTTACTTGCATCCCATATAATATTTTTTTGTTTATTTTAATTTATTGTTGATAGAACCTTTTAATTGTCTTAAACTATTTAAAAAAAGATTCCATCAACAATAAATTAAAATAAACCATTTTAAAAAATTCTATACTCAATACTTTTAAATGTATTGTGTATAGAATTTTTTTTAATGGATTATTTTAATTTATTGTGTGTAGAATACTTTTAACTGGTTTTATTTTAATTTATTGTGTGTGGAATATTTTTAACTGGTTTTATTTTAAATAATTGTGTATAGAATATTTTTAAATGGTTTTTAAGGATTTTTTTATTATTTATAGAATATCTCTTTTAATATAATATTTTTAGGGAATTTTTATTTATTGTTTATAGAATATGTTTATTACAAGAAATGCTATTCCTTTTTGCAAATGTCTTATTTGTGATGCAATATGTTGCTTTTAAGTGTGCATGTTGGTGCATAGTTTATGTGTCTCAAAGTGGCTGCTTTTCTATGGGCAGGCCAGGTTGGTGCAAGGCAGCTTTGCCAAATTTTGTGTGTTTCTATGTGATACCTGGTTGTTTAGGTAATTGTTAGGTGGTTGCTGGACCTGTGAGCTTCCTGGCACTGTCCTTTATAATTTCCCACAATTGATGGTTTTTATTCCAGTGGCTTTGTCTTTCCTGTTCTTAAGGTTAGGGAAAAAAACTGGTTTCATCTGCAGTCTTTTGGGGGGGAAATTGTTATTTTTTGGTGTTTTCTTGGCACTGTCATAGTTTGTGTTTTTGTGTGTGTGTAATGTCCCACAGTTATCTACACATTAATAATGATCAAGTACTAATAATATTTCCTTATAGATTTTAGTGACCTTTCCTTACATAATTGGTGTTTTCTTTCATACTTTTAGATTTCTAATTTCTGGTTCTGTTGCAATTGATAAAACAAATCTCACGTGAAAAAGTATTCGAAGCCTTCTTGATTGTAATTGTCGATTTATTCATTCCTGCACATTCTAATATTTATTCATTTTCATATCTTTGTTTTTCCACAGTTGTGCAAACACAATTCCAGCAGCTGTTAACATGTGTAAAATTAAATATGTATTGTATTCCCTTTGAAATGCCCAACCAAATATTACTGATTTTAAATCCATATCTTGCTTTACCATTGCTTCTAACCATGACACCACTAACTCTTGAATAGCTACTTGGTCGGTTCTAAGTACTGAACCTAATTCAAATATTCCTGTTTTTTGAACTAAGGAATAAATTTCAGAAAAAGAAATCTGTATTACTCTGTAAATCTACCTATGACATTCATTCTTGATCTAACTTCTTAGATGAAAAACTATGTCTTTCTTGTTTGTTGGGGGACATCCTTCCTGAAAAGACTGAAAAGAAAAGTATTATTTAACAGGATGAAGAGGCAACAGAGTATGACCACTAGGACAGTCATCTTTCCTATGTAAGTAGCTGTTTTGTTGCTTTGTGTGCTTGTTTCATCCTTAATATAGTAGGGCAAGCAATTAAAGTCTTCCTTTCTGTATCTCTTTGTGCAGGCCATTCATTGGAGCAAGATGGTCAGTGGGTGACTTCAACACACAAAAGGACAGTAATCTTTCTTTTCTATTATTTTGTGTGCTGGTTTCATCCTAATGCAGTGCATGCAATGAAAGAGTTCATTTCTGTGTCTCTTCTTTGTGCAGGCCATACATTGGAGTCAGTGATATTGAAGACTGGCAAGGTCAATCATCTTCCTTCTGTAAGTAGCTATTTTATTGTTTTGTGTATTTATTTTAATCTTAAGTAGTAAGTACACAAAATAATAAATTTCCTTTTTTATATCTTTTTGTAGATCATCCATTGGGGCAAAGAATTCAGTGACATTGTCTTGGCCACTTCCACCCAGTCACATGACTGCCAAGACACTCCCACCCAGTCACATGGCCAGCAAGCCACTCCCACAAAGCAGGCCACACCTACAGAAGAAGTTTCAAAAATATATGAAACCCACCACTGCCAAAGATGCTCTTCAATCTGCCATTTCCCTACTGAAAGTCCCTGACTCCTTCCTGTCTTGGTATTCTACTGTTCTGGAATTTTATCCCCTCTATTAACCATGAAAAATTTATTGCTCTGTAATAAAGTCTATGTTTTGCAAGACAACCACTTTTGAGACTTGAAAAAAATTGAGCTTAACTCTCTCCGTCCCAGTCCCCTTCCTTATCAATTTGCTAACAATTTTTTGACATTCTTGTAAAGGTTCTGCTGAATGGTGCCGTTTGAAACAGATAATCTGTCTTGCATAATATATTCATTTTAATTATTATAATTGGTTCTAACTATGAAGGCTTAAAAAATTTTCCACTGTTCAAGATCTCTTTTAATTTCTTGCCATAATTTGACATAATTGTTTTGATATATTTTCTAAATGTTACCTGTCAAATGCAAATCAAGTTATTTCACTGAGTGCATTATCTGGAAGCTATATTCTTCTCCTTATTTTAACTGTCTTGTAATTATTTGGGGGGTTTGAATATTGAGTATATATCCAGAGAATTGTCCAAAGCTGTGGTTGTTTTCATCAAAACAAAAAGAAAGAAGAAAGTTTTTGATTGTTGCCTCTTTCCAATGGCACCCATATGTTTGAATGGCCTTAATTCTGATATTTTATTCCACAATAAGTATCACTGCCTGCAGAACGAGAAGAAAGACCCTTCTTGAGCCACAAACTAATCTAATAAAAGACCAATTGGTTGCATTGCTTCTATTTAGTAAAAATAATATTCAGAAATATAAATAACAGGTGGACTTAGCTAACATGAACAGCTTAGACATGGACTGAATTTATGGAAAGTAAGCAGCAAATATACTCACCTCGGTGAATCTTGTCATTTGTGTTTGTGTGTAATAATTCTTTATGTAAAATTTGATTCCTGAATGGAATATGTGTGGATGACTCATAATGCTGTCTTGAAAAATGGGCTATTACAGCAATGTTTGAATAGCAATTAAAAATCATAGGAAAACTTAATAAACTAGATAACCCAAGAAAGAAAATATATTGTTATTTAACTGAATGCCAAAATTTGACTTTGAGAGGAAATTTTAATGCAGATCTAGTAGGATAATGCCATTAGGAGATCTAGAATAGAATAGAATAGAATAGAATAGAATAGAATAGAATAGAATAGAAGAGAAGAGAAGAGAAGAGAAGAGAAAAGTTGGAAGGGACCTTGGAGGACCCCTTGGGGATCTAATCCAACACCCTGCTTAGGCAGGAAACCTTACACCACTTCAGACAAATGACTATCCAACATCTTCTTAAAAACTTTTAGTGTTGGAACATTCACAACTTCTGGACGCAAGTTGTCCCACTAATTAATTGTTCTAACTATCAGGAAATTTATCCTTAGTTCTAAGTTGCTTCTCTCCTTGATTAGTTTCTACTCATTGCTTCTTGTTCTACCCTCAGGTTCTTTGGAGAATAGCTTACTCTCTCATCTTTGTGGTAGCCCCTGAGATATTGGAACACTGCTATCATGTCTGCCCTAGTCCTTCTTTTCATTAAACTAGACATAGCAATAGCAATAGCAGTAGACTTATATACCGCTTCATAGGCCTTTCAGGCCTCTCTAAGCGGTTTACAGAGAGTCAGCATATTGCCCCCAACAATCTGGGTCCTCATTTTACCCACCTCGGAAGGATGGAAGGCTGAGTCAACCCTGAGCCGGTGAGATTTGAACCGCTGACCTGCTGATCTAGCAGTAGCCTGCAGTGCTGCATTTAACCACTGCGCCACCTCAACCGAATACTGCATTTACTTCAAAAAGTCCCTCTGCATTTGGAGGTAAATGCACTTTATGAATTCTCCAACAAGGCCCTGGATTTCTGCTTTGAACTCCTACTCTGATGGCACCACTATTTCTCCCACTACATTGAAGATTACATTTTTTCAGGAGTTCATGAGCTATAGAAATGCACTTAAAAAAAATCCATCTGTGTGGGTGGCTGAATTGCTGTTTGCTTTTGACTATGGCCAAGATATGGCCTTTGAATTTATCTGTAAATCATGCTGCCCACGGAGGTCTCGCCTTTGCTCAAAATGGTGTTCATGAGTGGGTGACAAATCATGATTGCTTTGTCAAAAATAGTGAAGTTCTTACTTGTAGGGTCTTCCTAGGTTCCCATTCCAAATTCAGACATGAGCCCTCTTGGTTTTCCTTTGCCTGAAAATAACTTTTTTAAAAAATGAACCAGAACACAAGGAGCATTGAGACTAATTACTCTGACTTGGTACCAATGACTAACAACTGGTTTTTGACATCAGCTCAACTTCCTGTCACTCCACTGACAAATTCATTTAATAAGAGAACATGTTGCAGAGCATTTTGCTCCACTGAATGCAGCAGCTGGCCAAATGGCTGAGCTGCCATTTGAAGTCTAAGAAGATGTTGGATAGCCATTTTTCTGAAACAGTATAGGGTTTCCTACCTAGGCAGGGGGTTGGACTAGAAGACCTCCAAGGTCCCTTCCAACTCTGCTATTGTATTATTGTATTGAAGTAGTTGTTGAAAAGTAGTTCAGCATTAAACACAAACAGTTGAGAGTTCCTTATTCCTGCCTACTTGTTGCTTTAAGTTGTCAATGCAATTTACAAGGATGATTCACGACCTCATCTCAGGCAAAGGTTCAATCGAAATATTTCAAAACTTTAAAAAAACTTTCCTTTTTTTTAAAAGTGAAAGCATGTTGACCACATGCATGACATTGTTTGGATGGTGTGATCCTCATGTGTCTGCCAGAACAGGTTGATGGTTCATGTGCAAAAATGAAAGGTCTTTTGAATATTTGTCATTAAAATTCTGGATTTTGTAACTGAAGAGAGGTACCATAGTAAAATATTGGAGCCTTGGGTAGAGTTCATATACCTTAATTATCAACCCTCCTTTCCCTTCCAAAACCTGCTCTCAAATTTGAAAGGCAATAGGACCATACAAAGGCTTCAAAACAGGTTTTGCCTTCAAAACAAAAGGTGCTTTTCAAATCATACAAGCAATTAGGCCTTTTTCCAAGCTCATGCAGCTGTTTTAGAAGAAGCTTCTAGCTGCTTTCACAAGTGTGAGTATGTATAGCCACTTTGCTTTTACTTTCCTAGCTTGAGAAAACAGCCAATAACAGCTGGACTGTTATAGCAGCAAGGTTTTTAAGATTTTGAGTCTTGGTTATTAGTCACCACGGCTATAAATTGCTTCTAGTATCAGAAAATACAACTCAAATCTCAATTACTGCAGAATACAAAAGCACAGGTGTAGAGATAGAGGTCACATAAAGGTTATGTAGAGGCTGTGAGCAGCAAACTGCTGCACCTCAGTAACTGTTTAACTCAAATGTCTATGAGCTCTCCTAATTAGCACCACCAGGCAGTACCAGGAACCATCTAGATATGTGAGACTCAACCCTGGCTGGGATGTTCTTAGAGATTGACAAGGAGAATAGGCCAATAAGGATGCTGTTGCCATATACTCTTTGCTGCTTGTGAAAAACTGTATAAAAAGCAATAAACTCTGCTTTCTGAATCCATCACACAGGAGCTCCTGTATTCATACCATGCTTGTGGACTTTCCATTAGCATCTACATGGCCACTAAATAAACAGCAGAATTCTGGACTAGAAAGGACTTTTTTTTTCAATTTGTTCAATTTGTCTCATGTTCTTATGAGCGTCCAGATGTGATACAACATATTTCCCTCAATAAATGGATTAAAGACATTTCCGTGAGAAAAAAATGTTCTTTATTAGACATTATCTGTCATGCATGCCAGCGTCCCTGGTGATTTGGGAAAAAAATGTCATCTTCACTGTAATCTTGAAATGGAGCTGTAAGAGTGGGAAAGGAAGCATGTACATTCCTTCTGTAATTTTTCCAAGGATCCAGCTGTTAGAGAAGATTGCAGCATAATCTGCAAACTTTCCCAATCTAGTGTTTCTGAAATGTTTTGGAACTTCAACTCCATACTCAATGTAGAACTTGAATTCTAATGCATCTAGCCATATCTAGCTGGAGGAGGCTATTTCAGCTTAATACTCTACCAGATTTTAAAACTTGATCATGTGAATGAAGGTCGGGATTTCAAAGGCATAAAAACACCAACATTATCATAACTCTGTATACAGTTACAGTGCTCTGATCTTCTTGAAGACAACTTTGATATACCAGTGTTGTTGGTCTTATATGTGCTTCATAATTAAGATTAAGATTAAGATTAAGATTTAGTTTATTTGTATGTTGCCCTTCTCCGGGAGGGACTCAGGGCGGCGAACAACTCAAAAGGGGAAAGGGGATACAAACACAATACACGTAATTAAAATACACAAGAGTCATACAGCCATACAAGTCAAGAGGGGAGGGGAACTCATCAACCCCAGGCCTGCCGGCACAGCCAGGTTTTGACAGCTTTCCGGAAGGCCTGGAGAGAGGTGAGGGTCCGAATCTCCGCGGGGAGTTCATTCCAAAGGGCCGGAGCTGCTACAGAGAAGGCCCTCCCCTGGGTGGTAGCCAGATGGCATTGGCTGGTAGACGGAACCCGGAGGAGGCCGACCCTGTGCGATCTAACGGGTCTATGGGAGGTAATTGGCAGCAGGCGGTCTCTCAAGTACCCAGGTCCAATACCATGAAGGGCTTTATAAGTTACGACTAGCACTTTGAAGCGTATCTGGAGACCGATCAGTAGCCAGTGCAGCTCGCGGAGGATAGGTGTAACGTGGGTGTACCGAGGTGCACCCACAATCGCTCGCGCGGCTGCATTCTGGATGAGTTGTAGTCTCCGAATACTCTTCAAAGGCTGCCCCATGTAGAGCGCATTGCAGTAGCCCAGTCTTGAGGTCACGAGGGCGTGAGTGACTGTCGCGAGTGCCTCCCGGTTCAGGTAGGGGCGCAACTGGTGCACCAGGCGAACCTGGGCAAATGCCCCCCTGGTCACAGCCGACAGGTGATGGTCTAAGGTCAGCTATGGGTCCAGGAGGACTCCCAAGTTGCGTGCCCTGTCTGAGGGGCGTAAATTTTCACCCCCCAGCCTGAGTGATGGAATACTGGCCAAATTCTTGGGAGGGAAACACAACAGCCACTCGGTCTTGAATCCCTTGAAAAGTCAGAAAGGTTGCTGCATATAGCTTTTGGCCTTCATGTAACTGCATAAATATTGCATATGGACACCATTTATCATATAGCAAGCTGCTGGAGATTCATGATTCACTAACAAATCTGCTGGAACAAACAAAAATGTTTGAGGTTTACAGCCATATATTACAGTATTATATTTGCTATCGCTTTCTCTGATCCACTTTGAAACATTTTGAAGGGACTAATATACCTCAAAAAAGGGACACGGTGGCTCAGTGGCTAAGACACTTCTGAGAGTTGTCCATACTAAGTCTATACTTCTTAAAATTGCTGAGATTCATAAACACTGCTATACATATATTAGTATACAGGTAATCCTTGACGGTGGCTCAGTGGCTAAGACACTGAGCTTGTTGATCAGAAGGTTGGCAGTTTGGCCGTTCAAATCCCTAGTGCCACATAACAAAGTTAGGTCCCGTTATTTGTCCCAGCTTCTGCCAACCTAGACGTTCTAAAGCATGTAAAAATGCAAGTAGAAAAATAGAAACCACCTTTAGTGGGAAGGTAACAACATTCTATGCACCTTCAGCATTTAGTCATGCCGGCCACATGTCCATGGAGATGTTTTTGGACAGCACTGGCTCCTCACCTTTGAAATGGAGATGAGCACCACTCCCTAGAGTCAGGAACGACTGGCACATATATGCAAGGGGAACCTTCACATTCACATTCACAATATACCTCAAATCCAAACAATCACAATGATGTCATAATTAAAACATACTTTAAACAGATTTTTTTTCTAAATATCTACTATTGAGATATCTTCTGGATGAGATCATTTTCCAAGGTCAAGGCTGCCCTAGAGAAAACATGGCTCTGGGCTCCTCTTCTCCTAACTTGTATCAGAGAGAGGATTCTGAGGCTGATGACTAAATCAGGATAGGCAGATCTAACTGGTGGATATGGTCTTCAAGATAACCTGGATCCAAGCTAGGTCAGGCTATAGGAGAAAAGTTCCTATTGAGATATATAAAGTACTTATGCAGCTAATCTAAATGGATGAACAGATTCAACCAGGAAAAAGTAATCATAATATAATCTAAAGTTGGGAATGTCTCTGAAGTTACTTAATCAATTCCTTGGTTGAAGCAGGAAATGTATCATTATAATATCCCTGCTAGCTTGCCATCTAATCACTACTTAAAAATCTTAACAGTCTACTGCCTTCTTGAGCCACACTGACTCTTTATTGAATGTCTAAGGCCATTCGAAGTTTCTTCAAGTGTTTAAATTCCCACACTTCTGAAAGTTGCCAACATTGAGAAACATGCTCTATTCATCAATATCCTCTTGTTGAGCCCAGCATCTTGGTTTCTCTATGACAGTGGAATAGTGCCCTGTGGAATACCATCCCTCTAGGCATCCAGATGTCCCTGACTCTGTTAGCATCCTAGGTTATTAATCAAGTTCTGCTGGTTAATACTGGTGTTTGTTTTAATGTGCGGGAGTGTGTTTTTCACCTTGAGTATTATGGATGTTTCTCAAGTGTTGTTCTTGTTTTGAAACCTTGAATGCTATCCAGAGTCACTTTTGTGAAATGGATGACTGTATTAATCATTTAAATAAATAAAATAAAATGCAGAGATGGAGAACCCACGGGATCCATTAGTAGATTGGTCCACTATTATACAAATCTTACCATCACAATTTTTATTATATTTAAATGAAATCTAGGTAGCTCTAATTTGCATACCTCATGCAACTGTTGCCTTAGCATATACATATATAGTTCATCTGTCACATATATAGTTCATCTGTCATTGCAACTATATAATTTTTGAAGAGTGTTAAACCTAACTAACTGTTACTTCTCAGGCAGTGGCAACAGCTGCAATTGCTCCCATTGGCCCGCCTTTCCTCATTTCAGAGCCAAAATGAGTTCTGATGATGGTATCCTCAAATTGTGATGCAATCATCTGGAGAGCCTGTTCCATTCTTGTTCGCACAGATGCATTTTGGAGAGCACGAAGAATCAAGTCTATAAATGCCTTCTGTAAATTAAAATATTTTAGAGACATATTCAAAACCTCTGGCATAGGGAAGTTTTTTTTTTAATTTGAACAAACATGGCAAATGATAAAGAGGATGCTTCTATCAGGTAAAAGGCTGGTTCACATAAACCAAAATGCACATGTGATTTGCAGCAGATAAAGGAGAACAGTGCCCTTTTCTTTCCTAGCTTTCTATTTTCCCCAAGGGGAGAAGCACCATGCTGCGGATACAATTTGAAACAGACTGGATCTATCAGGCTGATGTAATGATAGCAGTGGCTGGTGCATTTTATTTACTTCTCAGAAGGACCCAAAATGAAACAGGGAACAGAGTGGGCTGTTCTTCTGCTAGCTTCACTTGCTTCAGCAGTTGCCAGCAAATTCTGTGAAATAAAGGCATTCTCTTCTCTCTCAAAGCTTTGGAAGATTTAGCTCCAATCCTCTTAGTTGAAAGGCTGTCAAGCTTTTGATTCCTAACTCTACAAATATCACGAAGCCAGACAAAAAGCCTTGTATTTCTCAAGGGGAAGGGAGCATTATGGGACAGGTAAAGCATGATAAAATAAGAGATATATCCATGTGGGTTTGAAATGCTAAATGCAAGAGTTCCCAAATGATAGTGGGATAGTTCCAACTTCCATTGGATTGGAAATTAGCAGATCAGGTATTCCAAAGGGCTGCACACCCACTCTGCCATCACCATGAACCTTGTGCTCAGCACATTTGTCCATAAGGTTGCTCACACAATCTAAGAAGAGACTGGATAGTCAATTGTCTGAAATGGTATAAAGTCTCCTGCTTGATCAGGGGGTTGGACTAGAAAAACTCCAAGGTCTAGTCTTCTATTATGTTCTGTTCTATTTCTATTTCTATTATTTCTATTTCTATTTCTATTTCTATTCCTATTCCTATTCCTATTCCTATTCCTATTCCTATTCCTATTCCTATTCCTATTCCTATTCCTATTCCTATTCCTATTCTATTTCTATTCTATGAACTTCTGATTGGATAGAAAATCAGAAAACAGAAAAATGAAGAGTGAGTACATTAGAATATTCCCTTTTGCTAGATGAGCGATATAATCCTATACTGGTTTATTCAATCTCCAATCAATGTAAATTTGATTAGTGCCTAAATTGCTTTCAGATTTCTGCTGGCAAAGATTTGGGGTTCATCATTAATGAAAATACTAACAATGCAGTCCTATTCCTATGGAAAAGCAAGTCTCATTGAATTTGGTGGTTCCTTTATGAATAAGAGAATGTAAGTATGCCTATAGGAGATCCTTTTAGATAAAGATTTCTGCATAGGTAGATAGGTATGTTGATGGGTGGGTAGATCCTATCATCTAAAACCATCCCAGCGTGAACAATAAATGTAGAAATTATCCTCCCAAATTGTTGAGGATACTATATTGCCTACTCTTGCAGGCATTAATTTGGATTCATTGCATGCTTTTGGAGATTTTGAATAGCTCTGAAAATTATTACCTGATAGAAATTGTTAGAAAAATTGGGAAGTCTGAAATAAGCCTAATAATGACAAATGCATGGTGGTACTTAGCTGTTATCATCAAGCCATTTGTCTGTGTTCTGCTTTAAAGGATTTGCCAAACTCTTGAGGAGGGGGATGACCCTTTATATAAACCTTTTCACAAGTTGGGAAAGGCTCTTCTAAATCTTGGTGTTCTTATCAACCAGTGATCTACAACTAACTAGGCAGTGAAATTAATCTCACAAGGGAACAATAGGCTTTCACCATTGAGCTGTCTGAAGAGGTTATAGAGGTCATTTCTCACAAGTGTCAAGCCACATTTTTTTCCTCTGAGCTACCTACATTCTTGGGAAGGACTGAGCCAAACAGATGACAAAGATTCATACCTTATGTCTTTATGAGCATGGTTTTAAGGAAAAGAATAGTAAGAATCAATTCATATAATTTTTGGTTTTCCTATATTGGTTACTGTTTATAAGCCAATATCTGATTAACTGATTAATCAACAAAAAAAATAGGTGCTTAATGGAAAGGAGCTTAATAGCCTTTAGTGTTAATTCAGGATGAAATTCATTGGGCCATTACTTCATTGTACCTCAGGAAGTGAGAGAACTTATTCATTGAATTTGAAAGCCTTTCATAGGCATCTAGCTTATTAATCTTCTGCAATATTTCAATAATTTGATTCCAAGCACATTTAATAGGATTTTTGTGATATGGAACAATCTTCATAGGGTGATTCATGACAAAAAAAAAATCTGAGAAGTTTGTCAGGGCTCTTTGAACCCCCCTCCCCAATAAAATACTAGAAGTACAGAAGAAAATACTGTGTGTGTAGCCAATTTAATGCCTTTTCTATATTAATCTTTGCATAAATAATTTCATTACAATTGTATGAATAACTTGATATGGAAGCATACCATGAAGAGGGTCTTCCATTTGGTTTTCATATAGCATAATTGTTTTGTAAAAACCTATCCAAGGGTATACCTTTCATATAGTCACAATTTCTCATCTTAACGTATCTGACAGTTAAACAGAACACAAGTATCAGTAACATACCTTGAACTCTTAAAGGAAGGAAGGGTAGTTTAATGCAGTGAATACATAATAAATGGTTATACATAATAAATACTGAAGCCTGTTTCATGCCCAAAGCTGATGCTTAGACTCTCTCTTTCAGGGTCTTCTGATATCTGAATCCTTTATTATGTCCTTTATTTTTGCCTCAATAGGCACATTCCTTTTATTCCACAGTTTAGCATTGTGCAAAAGTGTATACCAGACCAGGGCTATTGAACATGTGAATTTCCCAGACAGCATGGAGTTAAAGTTCTCAGGTATTAAAGTTGCCAAGGTTGGAGACCCCAGTACTAGACTAATGATGCATGGGTAAGTTCACTTGTGACATTATGCAAGTAGGAATTACAAAATATCTTTTCATGTTTTCTGTATTTGCTGGGAGCCTACATTCTGGCTTCCAAGCATCCTAGGCTTTAGAACAGAAATAGTTTATTTATTAGATTTAAGTCCACCTTGATTCTTATACAACTCGGGTATCGAACAGCCCAATTATCAATCACAATTGTGATTGTTAATTGTGAGATGGGTTGTGCTGATATAGAGTGACTGGCCTAATGCCACCAGTTGGCCTTCATGCCTAAGTGAAAACTAGAAATCACAATTTCCTAGTTTCTACTCAGGCCACTACACCCAACTGGCTCTTAGTTGGCTCCCAGTCTTGGCTTTTAAAAATCAAGATCTGATTAAAGAAGTTCAAGGCTGTTCTGAGGGGAAAATGTAATTAAACCTTGGCAGCCATTTTTATTGAAGCTATGGTAGCCAACCAAGAAACTGAAAGTGAGTAAACTGGTGAAATTACTCTGTCTTATTCTGTTATTCTTATTATGTCATAACTCCACTTTTTTTCTTCAACATATACAGTAAAGGTTGTTAGGTGTTGAATTCAAAATCAATGAAACCAACTGATTTTCAATATTTTGAAAAAGAGAGATGTGTGTGGTCTGTGCCCAGAACTTTTCAGACTTCCCTGAAATAGGCTGCTCTATCATGGAATAAACCTCTCATCAAAGTTTTTCAGACATGGTTTGCCATTGTCTCTTTCCTAAGGCTAAGAGAGAATGATTGGCCCAGCTGGTTTTGTGCCTGAAGTGGTACTAGAATTTATAGTCTCCAATTTTCTAGCCTGGTGTCTTAATCACCACATCAAGAAGGGTCAATTTAAATATTACTCCTAATATTAGTCTATTGCAAATATTACTCCTAATATTGCTTCTTCATTAGCTTTCAGTGTACAGTTACTGGTTAAACTCAGACTGTATAAGGTGCATACCAGTGGTGGGATTCAGCCAGTTCTCACCTATTCAGGAGAACCGGTTGGTAACTTTCTAAACAGTTTGGAGAACCGGTTGTGGGAAGAAATCTTATTTTTGTTTTTTTGTTTTTTGTTTTACAGGGCTAATCCTGTAAGGAAGGCAGGAAGGAAACATTCTGGTGTTGTTTCTAGCCTAATCTTTATTGCCCTGCTTACAGAAACTGCCTCTCCGGTTAACCCTTATTACATTGTAACAGCTAAGGCGAAGCGCCTATTGACCTGAGTGACATTGAGTTGGCCACACCCACCCGACAAGACCACCAAGCCACGCCTACCCAGCTGGTCATTAGGGCAGAGGACCGGTTGTTAAATTATTTGAATCCCATCATTGAGCCACTCCCACCCGGTCACATAGCTGGCAAGCCACTCCCACCCAGTCACATGGCCGACAAGCCACTCCCACCAGGTCACATGGCCAAAAAGCCAGTCCCACAAAGCAGGCCACACCCACAGAGTAGGTTTCAAAAATTTTTGAAACCCACCACTGGTGCATACCAAACAGAAGAAAACGTTCAAATGGATTAAAACATGAGAAAGCTGTAGAAGAAAAGGTTTTCTCTTACAGTGATGGAAAAAAGGTTGCAATTTTTTATCAACCAATTAAAAAGGATAATAGTTATTTACAGATTTTTCAAAAATAAATATTTCTCTCTTTCTGATAAGTACATCATATTTGTATATTTTCAGTTGTCTTCTGTGCCAGCCATGGGGAGGATGGAATGGGATTATGAAAGAATGTTTTAAATTATTTTTTCTGGCTTCCTGAGTAAATCCTTGCATTAGCACTGAATGCAACACCGGGGTGCTTAAAAGAGAAATATTATCAGAAATGAAGGTGTTAAGAATTTAACAGAACCTCAGATACTTGAGCTTCAAGTTCTAATATTCAGTGGGAAAAGTGACTATGTTATAACCAATTTTGTTGTATACATGATTTACAATGAAAATAAAGGCTATACCATACTATAAACTGCAGCAAGAACTATTTCTGATTTTACCTCCTTATATAACAGAATCGCTTACTATTATTTTGTTAAGCATTCCTTTAAGTATTATATCCAAATGGATCTGAATTATTAAGGATTTTATATGAAAAATTAATCACATAATGCCAGATTCTATCCATTTCTCATAGTGGCACAATCAGAAGGATTTTCCACATTATGACTCTACCGGTTTAGCTCCCAATCATTTTGAAACTGCACAAGTACATAGCAGAACTTGGCATTACAATTATATTTCACCTTTCCCAACCTTAGGCTTTTAGATCTATTATAAAAACTCCTAGCTAGAACTAGTAACAACCAGAGGTTAAATGCACCTGGGAGTCATCAGATTAGGGAAGGCTACTGTACCTGCCAATTTCAAGAATACTTGAAGATATATGTGGTGAAGACACTTGCATCCCACTCAGAAGGTTGAGAGATAGTGGTAGATGTTTCTCTCCTAAGGCACAAAGAAAAAATATTTCCTGTAAATTCCAAATAGGCATCAGGAAAGGCATATGGCCAGTAAATGCTCAGCTCCATCCCACCGACGTGACCCTGAATAACGTCAGTTAGTGCATATAAAAGTGAATAATCTGGATATAATATTCAAACTTGTAATTCATGTTCATTTTTGCTGGTTGTAAAGTATAGTAGCCCCATTTTTTTTTCTGGCCATTTAAACTTTTTTTTAATACTCTTTTTGCTTGTCTCTTATTTTTTACTATTGCTATATAGTGCTTAGATTTTAACATAAGTGGTTAACTGTGCTAAATGTAAAATGTAAAAATAAAAGTGGGATGAATGTATGCTTTATTATTCTGTTTGTTTTTGCTGGTTTGGGCAAGAAGTGGACTGTGTGCATGAAGCTGCTAAGTAGCAGTGCTGATATATAGATAGATAGATAGATAGATAGATAGATAGATAGATAGATAGATAGATAGATAGACAGACAGACAGACAGACAGACAGACAGACAGACAGACAGACAGACAGACAGACAGACAGACAGACAGACAGACACAATGCATTAAAACATTGAATTCCTGAAGTGGGTATCTAATCTAAAGTGATTTCTATGGTTACATATTTCATTGCTAATGCTAGTTCTGTTTCAGTCCTGAGGTCTAGTTGTGACTTTCTTTCAAATATTCCAGAGACCCTTCAATCAATCCTTCCCATCCCTTGTAGATTATTTCTCTTCTCTAACAAGGCAAAGAAAAGGATGATTCTTCTTTCAGAGGTCTCTCTTGCCATGACTCATTCTTCTGAGTCATTGCTATGTTTTCTGATGTACCATTCATTATGGCTTTGAACTGTTTCTCTTTTCATGTTACTGGCTTTAGGATGTTGCCTTCCCACTATCATCTTGCTTCCCTCAGCCTCAAAGAAAAGGCACACCTTCAGTTTGCCAAAGGGACAAATTAAATAGCTCTTTAGTAAATTGGGCTCTTTGTGTTTCAGTTTATAAATCAGTCCAATAATACAGGAGCCTTTGAACTTCACCTTCCAATTTTCTCAAAATAACCATACACTGGGGAAAAATAGTCTGCACTTTCTAGGCAAAGCAAGAAGAATTATTTATATTAAGAAAAGATGGCTTATGAATCGATATCCTCACAAAGCACATTTAGCATGATGTGTAAGTATGTTGCTAAAGCTTCTGAACCATCAAGTAAGGGATAATATAATATTCATACAAAGAAGGCTCATCTGCCTTAAAAAAAGGAAACCTTGATTTGAAGGCTGTCTCCATGTTCAAAGAACCTTCATTCTCTGCTAGGCATACTGGCTACTCTCAACAGTGAGTCATTTTTCACTTTCCATAGTATTATCTCAGAAAAAAAGGTAAGTTATGTGCCTCCACAGAAAGCCAGCTTGGTGTAGTGGCTGAAGTTTTAGTTCCACCTTAGGCAGAAAGCCAGTTGTGTGACCCTGAGCCACCCCCTCCCCCTTCTCTCTCAGCCTTTGGAAGTAGACAATGTTTAGCTATTTGTAAAAAAAAAATCTTGCAAAGAAAACTACAGAAATACAATATGTCTAGGCCAGTGATGGAGAACCTTTTCAACATCGAATGCCCAAACCGGAACATATGTGTATGTCCGTGTGCTGGAGCACTGGAAACCCGAAGACCAGCTGGCTGGCATGTACATGCCTGTTTTTTGGTCATTTGGAGGATTGTTTTCAGGCAGTTTTTCAAGCCATTTATGGCCCAGAAACGGCCTGCTTTTTGGCTGTTTCAGGATGTTTTCAGGGCATTTTTCAAGGTGTTTTTGGCTGCAAAAATGGCCAGTGAACAGCCCGGAAAATGGTCACATGCACACTGGAAACCAAAAGAGCAGCTGGCAACAGTGCATGTGCCCATAGAGAGGGCTCTGCGTGCCACCTCTGGCATGCGTGCCATAGATTCACCATCTACGCGGTTGCTAGGAATCAACAATGACTCAAAAGCAGTGACAACAAAAACAAATGCCCATAGTGTCTAGATCACAGAAAAAGGGCCTAGTTCAGAGGCGGTATTCAGGAGGTTCTGACCAGTTCTGGAAAACCGGTAGCAGAAATTTTGAGTAGTTTGGAGAATTGATAAATACCACCTCTGACTGCCCCTGCCCCCATCTATTCTCTGTCTCCTGAGTCCCAGCTGATCGGGAGGAAATGGAGATTTTGCAGTATCCTTCTCCTGCCATGCCTACCAAGCCATGCCTACCAAGCCATGCCACACCCATCAAGCTATGCCCACAGGACCAGCAGTAAAAAAAATTGAATCCCACCACTGGCCTAGTTGGTATAACATTTGCTCCTCCCATCAATAAGCCCTATCCTTCCACAATAACAAGGCCACGAATGGCACTTTTCTTACAGAGTTTGTGCAGGACAAGCCAAAGGAAATAATTGGTGGTTTCAAGCCTTGTTTCTTTTCTCATGGCTCTTTCCTCAAGAGTGGCCCTTCACTCATGAAAGACATGAAATATCAGTTGCTGGAAATTTGCTATCAAAGCTTAATGCCTCTTTTACCGGGAAGGTAGTTACTTAAATTTAGAGTTCATTGCTTCTTAAGCTGTTTCTCACAACAGTTGTTTTTTTCTTACAAATGCATTTCCCATAAGGCAAAGTTAGGATTTGCATCTATGGGTATGCATACAGATAGTCCTTGATTTACCAACATTTGTTTATAGAAGTTTGAAGCAGAGGTGGGCTGCACTTACCTTAACAACCAATTTGCTGGTTGTAAGCATGTGTGTACTCTCTTTGGGGCTGAAAAAGAGCTTCAAACCAGGGATGGGTTCCTGCCAGTTCTAACCTCTTCTATAGAAGAGGTTCCACAAATCTACCATGCTGTTTAGAACCGGTTCCAGTTCCATCCCTCTGCCTGTCCGCACCACGTTTTCTCCGCCCACCGCTCACTGATTGGCTGGCTCACCAATCGCCCCGCCCACCTCTAAGAGTCCTATCTAAACCTTAAAGTCTTAAAGCTGTCAAGTTTCAACATCTCTGGGGTTTTTTCTAAAGGGTAAGGGGTGCAAGGGTCTTGTAACTTGACAGCTTTAAGACTTGTACGCTTCAGTGGCAGAGTTCCTGAGCCAACATGACTGGAGGAGGAATTCTGGGAGTTGAAGTCCACAAGGCTTAAAGTTGTCAAGTTTGAACACCCCTGGGTTTTTCCCCCCAAAGGATTAGGGGTGCAAGGGTCTTGTAACTTGATAGCTTTAAGACTTGTGTGCTTCAAATGCCAGAGTTTTTGAGCCAATATTTTGGTTGCTAAGCAAGAGCGTTGCTAAGTGAGTTTCACCACATTTTACAAATTGGCCACACCCACCCAGTCACATGACTGCCAAGCCACTCCCACTCAGTCACATGACTGGCAAGCTACACAGAAGAGGTTCGGAAAAAAATTGAAACCTACCACCGCTTCAAACATGTAGCTAATCAAGCCAGGCAACTGAGGTGAGTACAGCAGGCATGGGGTGGAACCCAGCTGGATAGTGTGAGTAGGGGGAATGAATCAGAAAGTTAGTTATAAATGGAAAGGATAGCCCAGGGGTGGGTGGTTGAAGTTACAATAGTACTGTAAAAAATGACTTACGACCATTTTTCAGACTTATGACTTATTGCAGCCTTTCCATGATCAGAATTCAGATGCTTGACAACTGGCATTTATTTATGATGGTTGCAGTGTCCTTGGATCGCCTTTCGTGATCTTCTGACAGGGAAAGTCAACAGGGAAGCTAGATTCATTTAACAACCTTGTTACTAACTTATTAACTGCAGTGATTCACTTAACAGCTGTACGAATGGCTGTAAAATGGGGCAAAATTCACTTAACAATTCAGTTCAGTTCAGTTCACTTTATTTGTATGCCGTCCTTTTCCCTGGGGGGACTCAGGGCGGCTCACAGTTCAAAAGGGGTGGGGGAAGGACAAACAATTTACAACATAAAAGCATTACATCATTTAAGAACTCAACAGTCATACAATTCGAGTAGGGGTTAGAATCTTTAACCCCAGGCCAGCCGGGATAGCCAGATTTTAAGTGCGGCGCGGAAGGTCTGGAGGGTGGTGAGGGTCCGGATCTCCACGGGGAGTTCGTTCCAGAGGGTCGGAGCAGCCACCGAGAAGGCTCTCCTCCGAGTAGTTGCCAGTCTACACTGGCTGGCTGATGGAATTCGGAGGAGGCCTAATCTATGCGATCTTATCGGTCTAGTGGAGGTGATTGGCAGTAGGCCAATCTTACTTAGCAATGGAAATGTTGTACTCAGTTGGAATTGTCAGTCAAGGATTAACAAAGGTAAAGGTCAAGGTTCCCCTCGCACATGTGTGCTAGTCGTTCCCAACTCTTGGGGGCGGTGCTCATCTCCATTTCTAAGCTGAAGAACCAGGATTGTCCGAAGACGTCTCCGTGGTCATGTGGCTGGCCTGACTAACTGTTGAAGGCACATGGAATGCTGTTACCTTCTCACCAAAGGTGGTCCCTATTTTTCTACTTGCATTTTTACATGCTTTTGAACTGCTAGGTTGGCAGAAGCTGGGACAAGTAACGGGAGCTCACTCCATTACGTGGCATTAGGGATTTGAACCGCCAAATTGCTGACCTTCTGATCGACAAGCTCAGCGCCTTAGCCACTGAGCCACCATGTCCTGAGTCAAGCATTACCTGTATACTAATATATCCATAGCAGTGTTTCTGAATCTCAGCAATTTTAAGAAGTATAGACTTCAACTCTCAGAATTTTCCAGCCAGCACTCTAGTTAGGAAATTCTGGGAATTGAAATCCAGAGGTCTTAAAGTTGCTGAGGTTGAAAAACACTGATATCTATATAGGAAAAAAGTCTCATGGAAATGTGATACATCTTTCCTCACTAGAGATCTCACACAGGGGCAATATTGATCTTTTGAAGCAGTTTTGTTAAAAGTAACCATGACAATGAAGTCTAATAATGACAAGCAGTATAATTTTCATTTAATCAATCAAATAACATGTCAGAGGTGGTTTTGTAAATACAATAAAATAGTAAACATGATGCTTCCCTTCCAGTTTATTCCAACAAGCAACAGATGAAAAAAAATTGTATAGGAATTCAATAGATGTAAAATGAATACAAAATGGTATATGCAGGGTAGGAAGGTATAATCAGGTTTCTGATTATAGTTTGCATCAGCTCGGGTCTCGATGATTGATTACTAGGAATAATGAGGTTTGTTATCAAAATATTTGCGGACAGCAAAGTTTGGAGAAGCCATTTGTAGAACTAGTGATAAAAAGAGCTTTCTTCTTCATAACTGCCTGCACAACTGTACTATTAAGAGATCAAATAGTCGGCTGTCAATTTGTAAACCATATAACTCATCTGTCTCTATTATTTGGAGTAAGAAGAGGTGATTTCACGTCTGTCAAACAGAACAGCAGGTTCAACGAGCAAGAGAAAGACTCAATTTTTCAGTATGTACCTATTTTTCTTTCAAGCACCTCAAGAGCAGAACCATCAATCAAGATCTTCATGTCCGATGAAAAGATGGCCAACTAACAACATGCCAGGGAAAGGATCTCTGAAGGGTTTTTCTCTGGAGTAGCTTTTTCAACTTACCAACAGAAGGTACTAGCATTCCTTTAGTTTATATGACTCTCCTGAGTTATGGAACATTCTAGAATTATCCCACAAAGATATACCAAAGATCTCCAAGTAACTTCAAGATCTGTGTTTTAAAGCACCCTGCATCCCAAAGGCTGGGGGACAGGACTGCAATCAGTTCATTGTTGAAGAAGCAGCTGTTTTGAAATATGTTTTTTCAAATGCAGAGTATGTTGTGCCTTTCATTTCTTAATCATTTTTAAGGACTATTAATATTTATTAAGCTGAAAGAGTCTCTCTTTAGCCATAGCAGATTATTCCTTTTCGAAGAGCTGCACCATTTGGGGGATTTCTACATTGTTAATCAACGAAGAAGAATGCTGAAGGCAAGCTAAAATAAGGAAATGTGTATTTTTTTAAGTTGCTGAAGAAATATAAGGACAGAAAGTCATACTGCTAGTTTATTATTTTTAGTAATTGTAGCTTGGTCTGCTTTGCTGTAGTTGACTAAAACGTTCCAATTTTTATGGATATTAACAAGGTTGAGAAATCCTTGAGAAAAAGAGAAGCTTATAACTACTTAACAAACATTCCAAAGAAGAAGAAGAAATTATTCTATGAAGAAAAATTGGAAGGAGTGACTCAAACTTAATGAGTCAATTGGAATTAGAATGGATTTTTATCAGTATGATATTTGTAATTGAAAGAAAGTCTTAATCTGAAATTTGAAAGTATATATTTCCTTTATATATATAATGCTTAAGAAATTCCTAAAGTTTGTAAAATATTATTGAAAGTGTATTTGAAAGTATCTATGTTAACAGAAAATTAAAGAAAAAATATATTAGCTTAAAGAAATATTTAGTTTTAAAAATGAAGTATACAAGTAGAAAAAATTATTCTATAAGGGTAACTTGGAGGAAATGGTCTAAATTTAATGAGTTAATTGAATTAGTTGGAATGTTATTGGTATGAAAGTGAACTTTAAAGTATGTATGTTGAGAGGAAGTTTAAAAAAGATGTATTAGAATGTTTTGATTTTAGAAATGTTTTCCAAGAAAAGTATAGTGTTTTAAAATGGATTTTAAAAGGATTTTTCCCTTTAAGGTTAAGAAAAATCCTAAATAATACAGTGAATATTGTTAATATAAATGGTAACAGTTTAAAAATATTATTAAGTGCAAATAGAAATACATTTTATTTCCACCTCAAGAAAGATGAGGCAAAAATTGTTAAATTGATTTTTTTATTTAAAAAGGAGAATATATATAATTATGGTTTTTATTTGAGCATCGTTTCTGGATTTTGTGCTTGTGATGGAAAAAAATGAAACTTTCACTTGTTTTGCCAATTAGATTTGTTATTATAAAAATGACTATTTATATTCTAATGTGTAAAAGGTAGAAAGTCAAGGCTGTAATGTTATTTTATACTTTTCTAAAAAGAGTCAGAAATCAACACTTTTTTCTTTCTTGCCTTGTATCTCATATTTTCTTTCCCCTTTTCTTTTTCCTTCCTTTAATTTCCTATTTTTATTTTTCTTTGTGTTTTATACATTGTTAAAACAATGCAAGTCATAATATCTTCATTAAGGAATAATCCTTATACAATTTTGGAAGTAAAAGTTTGACATCACTACACAAATTGGCCTTCAAATGGCAGCCTGGTGATGATAAGTGCTACCATGGAAAGAGACAGTATGATACTAAACATTTTAGGAAGCATTCTATGTAATACAATTTACTTCTAGTAAATTATATTACATAAAGTGCTTCTATTTTATAATTATTACTTCTAGTCAGGGGGCAAAATCATATCTTTTGAACAGGACTTAATAAAAGAAACAACATCATCTTACTCCTATGGATTTTGTAATTTCAGCCTTGGACTCTTTCATACAAGACATTAAATAAATTATTGTGGCAGGGAGTCTCGCAATCAACAGTTTCTGCCAGCCAAGAAATTAGAATGGGAGTCATTCCTGACCTTTAAATCAGGCATCTAATGTATCTGCCAGTCTCTGAAAACAAGATGTAATTTGTTGCTACTTCTGGTCTATCAGACTAAAAGTGAGTGGGCTTTTTGGTGCCTATACATTGACAAATAATACAGAAAGGAAAGGGCTGTTTGGATGGAAAGTATTACACAAATCTGTTTTAGGGTTTTCTGGCTGCAGAACAGAAAAGAGACAACAAAGTTGGCTGAGATAGAAGGATTGACTTCCAGAGACACCAAACTATGACTGTATAAGTTGACTGCAAATACTGATTTGAAACTAAGTCAGATATTTGGCAGTACATTCCTAGTTTGGAAGAGTGTTCTCATTACACCCGAATAATTCTATGTTCTGTCTTTCAATGAACCTAAAACAATGTATACTGGCATAGCTTTTCTTAAATGCTATACTTTCTCTTGGCTATAATGCAGATCTCAGGTTTTCCTATAATATCTTGAAATGTGACTGAATACAGGTGCATTTAGCAATCATTTCTGAAGAGACAAAGAGCCTAGTTTTAAAGAGCCAAGGTGGCGCAGTGGTTAAATGCAGCACTGCAGGCTACTGCTAGATCAGCAGGTCAGCGGTTCAAATCTCACCGGCTCAGGGTTGACTCAGCCTTCCATCCTTCCGAGGTGGGTAAAATGAGGACCCAGATTGTTGGGGGCAATATGCTGACTCTCTGTAAACCGCTTAGAGAGGCCTGAAAGGCCTATGAAGCGGTATATAAGTCTACTGCTATTGCTATTGCTAAAATGAAATTTAACTAGCCCCACTCACACCCTACCTAAACAAAAATAAGGGAGGGATAGGTGGAGAAGAAGAAGAAGAAGAAGAAGAAGAAGAAGAAGAAGAAGAAGAAGAAGAAGAAGAAGAAGAAGAAGAAGAATTGTTTGTTTAATGTGGCCTATTCTGGGTAGCTAACATTGGAATTAAAAACAACACATATAAATATCAAAAATCTATAAAATCTATTGGGCTCTCAACATTCTGGCCCACAATCCAAGGGAACAGCCAGTGCCATTAGTGCTTTGCAAAGGGTGATGAAGTCAAGGCCATCTAGATCTTGCAAAGTACAATGTGCTGTTCTACTGGAAATGAGCAGTGATAGAGAAGGGGCATCTTTTGGGTCCCATCTCATGAGATTGTTTAATAGAGGGGAAGCGGAGCATTATTATTTCCAATAATAAACCAAGATCTTGCTTTAGAGCTAGTAAGAACCAATTTTTGTGGATTTAATGGCATACCCCTGAGATGGGTCCAGTAAAATGAAACTTAGCAAGGAGATGAGAATGAGGAAGGATCATAAACATCCTACCTATTCCATATGTGTCCTTCTGGGACTTCCTTTTTTATGGGCTTCTGACAAGCATTATTTTTAAAAACCCAGCTGCTTTGGCAATCTTGTTTTGAATTATCTGTCTACCAGATGGATTTTCTTCCCGTCTTTCTATAAGATATTCTATTTGAAAGAAAATATTCAGGAATGTGAAAATAAAGCTTGGCAACAGCAAATAAATATCATTCATAGTAACAATTCTAAATAATGCAGCAGCACATTTTTCCCCTTTAGTTTAATCTGAGGAGCTAGCAAGAATTCAGTGGCAAAGCACTTCACCGGTTGTCAAATAAGATGCAGTATCAAATACAAAATTACCTTGCAAGCATCCAATCCAATTTCATATTGTACTGAAGACTGTGATAAAACTATTATGGGCTCTACCACCACCACCACCCCAAAGTGAAAACATAGCCCAGATTAAAATGGCTTCCATATATATTATATATTTTTCAGCAAGGTAAACACACACAGAATGTGGTTTCTAAAGTTTATGCCAATAAATATTGCACATTAGTTAGAGTACAAAGAAGGGGAAAAGTCAGAATTAAATATTATATTATATATTACATTATGGTCGATTTTCTTTCTTTTTCTTCTTGTTTTAACATTGAAAAACATTATAGGGATTTAGATATAAAGAAATTATACTTTATCAAGATGGAAGGGGAGGGCACAAGATGTGCACAGAGAGGAGTGGATCTTCTCCATTAGCCACTTCCAAAATCCCACAGCAACATTTGTTAGTTAGTTTACTTTATTGTCATTGCACCTCGTACAATGAAATTAAATGCCATATTCAGTGTACATTATACATTTTTTTTAAAAACACATCCTTCACATTCTATACAATTGTATTGAAAACCCCTGATATTGCATTAATATTGTACTATACAGTAGAATTCAATATAGTTACTGCTCTGAGCTAGAAGCTGTTTTTCAGCCTATTTGTCCTTGTTTTTATTGCCTTTTACCGTCTGCCAGATGGTAAAATTAAAAAAAGGGCAATCAAGATGAGATTTAATAATGTTTTGAACTTCTTAAAAGGATAATGTGAGGTAACATGAGAGTTATACTGCTGATATCTGGGTGTAGTCATGTCATGATCCAGTCAAGTATGGGAAGTTTAGTAAAATGCAATTGAAGAAAATACATGAGGTAACTTTAATCACAGCTAATATAACAGGAATGATCAAACTTGTTTTATTTTGGTTCTGCACCTGAACCAACAAATTAGAAAGGCTCATTTAGATTATCATGTTAAACCTCTGCTCATTTAAAAACCCAAACTGAAGCATTAAGAGTAATGTTGAGCTAGCCTTAGTGATAAAGCAATGCTTATCCTGGACTAATTTTAATTATTTGCTAATCACATAATAGGAAGCAAGTCTCATGGAACATATTTTCTAGGGAAATAAGCAAAAAGTTGAACTCTGATTTCTATTCTAGTGGGATACCTTTCAATAATTAGAATAACTAACAGATTTTTCAATCAACTTTCTTCTGGCTGCACATGAGAAGTTTTAACAAGGAAGTTGGAGAAAGTTTGAGATTTTTATCTTGCCAAGTAGCATAGAAATTTGCATTTTTATTTCATTTTTATTCTATTTATATCTTGCCTTTTCACCAAGAAACTCTCAAAGAAAGATTTCTCCTTTTCTTTTTACCGGTTAATGAAGGATGACTGCTACATCACTAAATATAATTAAACTTTGTGCCAAGACATAAAATGTCAGAGTTATTTCTACGATGTTGAGGTGTTACTGCTTTAAATGCATGCACAATCTAGGGGAAGGAATATAGGATGACAGAGTACAGCATGTTAGAAAACTTTCAAGACAAAGCTAAAATATAACTTAAAGCAAAGTAAGCATGAAAAAACTCTATCTGCCAAAATAACCTGGATGTCACGGTGTTTAGCATTTAACTGTAGGATGACTATGCATGACTTGATGTGACATTTATACCCCAGCAAAAATTCAAGATGGCTTGTGGGCAAATTAATTAAAACCACTTTATAACTAATGCTAAAATAGACAATAAAATCATATTACAATTAACAGTTTGGAGAAAGAGGGGCATCCCTATAGAGTTTAAATGCTAAGAAAATGGGAAAAACAGCTCTCTTAGTCTGGAAACACAAAAATAGAACCTGCCATCTTGCAATCTAGTGAGGCAACTGAGACCTCTTCCAAGGAGTTTTCCTGCAGATGTTTAAAAAGCAGTTGGTGGAAAGATGGTGATTTCAGCTGAATGACCCTGGGATGTTAAAAAAATCAGCATCTGTCCCTTAAATTAACTTAGTTTTCTTGGCAAGTTTTCAGAAGTGTTTCCCATTGTTGGCTTCCCATGGCTGAAATAGAGTGACTGGCCCAAAGCAACCGATCTGGCTTTGTGCCTAAAATGGGACTAGAATTCCAGTCTCCCAGTCTGGTGCTCTTACCACTATTCCAAACTGGTCATTATCATAATATGTTCCAGAAAAAAAGCTTATGCTATTTTCAGAAGTGTAACCGAGAGGAAGAGAATCCATAGATAGATATTTGATAGTGTCTTTCCAGCATGAGCACCAATACTTTGAGAGGATTTCCTTCTTAAATCTTGTTCATCTTTGGTCTGTTTTCCACAGTAGTACTTCACAAAGTTACTGTTTAAGATAATATTAAGGCAGTCTGCCTGGTATATTTTAACTGATTAAACATTGCCTATCTTCTATGTTTTTAAGGGAATATGTCTAGTTTTGTTTGCTTTTAAAATCCAAAGTAATCTAAAGCACATGAAAAATCCTATACTAAATCTGAACACCTCATCTAAAGGAACATGTAGAAGAGAGATTGTAAGTGGGTAGGGAATCTGGGTTTATTAAGTTTTATTAATATGTTCAGATTGCTAAGCATAGTGTCAGGCTTCACACCGGGGCTCACAGTAAATCACAGGTCTCTAGACACGTAATCCTAAATTCAGCTCCTGGCTGGATTTGAAGAATGTTTAAGCTAGAACAACATCTTTATCATAGACAAGAATGAAGCCTCAAACACAGCAGTTGATTGCTGAGTCTATCTTTGTCTCCCTCTTTCTTTCTCATATTATTCTCCAGAGTTTAAGCAGAAGGATTTCTCCTCCTACCTACCTGTTCAAATTAATGGATGCTTGGCAGCTTGCTTGTTGGATTTCGGAAGCAACTGAGATACGTCTATATTTTCTCCAGACTGAGAACTGCTGGTTCATGTTTCCCCAGCCTCAGCCCTGCACCCTTAGCCCTTACAATTGCAGTTCAAAACCAAAGCAATTCCTTTTTTCAGTTATTGAAGTAAGGGTCTTTCACAAAGGAATGGAGAACTTCTTCTGGCTTCACTGAACTGTATAATGAGATGATCACAATTCTAATCACAAGAGAAGGAAGAATGAATTGTACTTATATATCCTATTATGTAAGGTGTTTCGTGGCTCATGGAAGCCAGGAGTTTAGTGAAAATATCTTCTGTCTCCTAAAGTAATGGTTATTTCTATGAAAATTTTGAAGGGCATTGATTTAATGTATTTTGTAAAGTAGGGGAGGGGATAATTCATTAGCATATAAAATGAGAGCAAATCCCATTCCTTACTAGCATTAATGATATTACCTAATTTGGTAATGAAATGTTTGCAAGAAAACAGCCAAGTTCAGAGACCACCAACTAAAGTTCTTCAAAACATCCCAAATAAACCAAAAGACCCAGCACCAAACCAAGTTGAAAAACACCACAAATGACCTGGAAGCCTGGCTGTTGAACAACCAAGTTCAGAGAGCACCAAGGACTCTACAGTTTCCAACTCTAGCTACAAATATTCTCTTCTGTCAAGACACAGTATTACAATGCAAGTTCTCCCCTTTTGAACATATGTGTGACATCATTAACAACCATACACAAAAGAGATAGCACTTGCATCTCAAGCCCATCTTGAGTTTTGAATCTCTCTTCCTCACTGCCAACATACAGTTACAAAATACAAAATACAATATACAAACTATATGCTTGATGAAATAAATAAAATAAATAAAAATAAATAAATAAAATAAAATAAACACCACAGACCCAGTGGTGGTTTTCAATTTATTTTATTACTGGTTCGCTCATGCAGAAGCGTTCGGGTAGATGGGCAGAGCCTCCCGCCATCACCATTACTGGTTCTTCTGATCTGGGGAGAATCAGCAGAAACCCACCTTTACACAGACCACTATCTTTGATTTTGATCTTCCTGTTATTCCCTAGCTGTTCCTTTGACTCTGGAAGACTGAATTTTCCCACAGGAAAGTTTAGTCAAAGTTTAAGCAATACATAGAGGCATTGAAGTGATGTTCATTAGAGATAACATATTATATCTAATGTTTGCAATGAAAAAGCCAGAGAAGTGCAATGCCTTAATTGTTTTACAATGGTTCTATGAAAATGCTGTTTTGTCAAGTTATTTCACTGCATTTTTCCAGCAGGAGGAAACAGTCCAACAAGGTGATTAGGCTTGTAGTGACAATGTGAAACTGCTACTAAAAGTTGCTCCTGTTTTGCCTGATAAAATTTACTGGCTTGCCCAGGCAAATGGGGAGTAATCTGGAATAAGTTCTGAGAGTTGGCTAAACCTATGAGTCTATCCATCTGGCAAAACTATCAATCAATTAGAGCAGATCTGCAATTGGCAAATGTTTTCCTGCTCGTTTGTAAATTCTGCATGTAATATATGTTCTTTTTATGTGTGTTAATAAAATTGTGTATTTTTAGTCTTTACTTTCAATTTGTAGCCTTTTAAAATGGAAACAAATTTTAGGGAGTGGATGGGTAAGAGATTGAAAGAGAAAATGTATTACCAATGCTGATGAAAGCAAACTTAAGTAAACCTAAGATGGCTGGCTAGGTAGCTGGCTGGAGAGCGGGGAGGGGGAGAGGGGGAGAGATATAACAAATAGATGATAATTTACTATTGAAGTTTCTTGCACAGCACTAATCCAGTGAAATGACCACTTTTATTCAAGGAGGAGTTGAATTACAGTATCAAAACTTTGAGAACAACTGGTTTAATGCTTTATCATTGCCATAAAAATGAGAAAGAACAGTATTAAAAAATAAATCTATAAGGTAGTCTTTTTCCCCAGAAAATGGAAAACAAACATTTCAGACATTTTTCTCAGAAAATTTCCATCTGATTTCTAACATTTCTATTTCAGGTGGAAAACATATGGCCAATCCTTGGAAGCACCCAGATTTCAGTATTCTTTCTCAATCCCTATTCAGTACAAATAAATAATAAAAATAAGCCAAAATCATCATCATCATCAACAAGAACAACAACCAACAATCACAATCAATGCACTGAAATCCAAACAATATGGTTGGAAGGTGCTGGATTTTTTTGAATATTGGGAAATTATTACAATTTATTTAGGAATTTATTTCACTTAATTTATTTCAATTTATTTCATTTTGAGCCTTCCACTTCTATATCTAAGTCATGTAAAATGCTAATTCATTAATGTGGTAGATACAGTTTCAATTTGAATATTCCATATTCTCTTGTTTTATCAGATATATAACTAATTCTGCACAAGAATCAAAGCAAACTAATTCTGTTCTGCACTTAAATGCTCATACCATGTTTGTTAGTCATTTGAGTCTGTTCCTCATGATTTCAAAGTGGTCCCCCCCCCCCGATGGAAAATATTGTCATCTCCATCTCCCTGGAATTATCTGATTCTTTGTTTGCCTGGCATTTTTAAGGTGCGGTAATCATTTGTGAGTAAGTTAGTATGGAAGCTATACTACCTATTACCAGCGATGGCGAACCTTTTTTGGTTTGCGTGCCATAAGTGGGTGGAGCGCAGGGGGATCATGAACGAGTGTGCCTCACCCATAATGCAATGCGTGACCCCCCCCAGTGCGCATGTGTGCATGAGAGGCGCTCCCTCCCCATTTTCTGCATGCTATTTTTGCCCACCCCAGGCTCCAGAGGCTTTATAGGAGCCTGGGGAGAGTGAAAACAGCCTATCCCCCGGAGGCCCTCTGGAGGCTTCAGGCACCTTCAGGAGGATTCCCTGAAGCCTCCAGGGGGCAAAAAATGACCCTCGGAGCAAACCGGAAGTCACTTCCGGTTTGCTCGTAGGGTCGGCTTAAGCCAGCAATCGTGAACCTTTTTTGGCTCCTGTGCCATAAGGGGGGAGCACAGGGGAGTCATGCGTGGGTGTGCCACACCCTTAATGCAATGCACTACCTCTCTAGTGTGCATATGTGCATGAGAGGCACTTCCCCCCACTTTTTGCATGGTTTCTTCACCCTCCCCAGGTTTCAGAGGCTTTATAGGAGCCTGGGGAGAGTGAAAACAGCCGCCCGCCCCCCGGAGGCCCTCCAGAGGCTTCAGGAACCTTCAGGAGGCTTCCCTGAAGCCTCCGGAGGGCAAAGTCACTTCTGGTTTGCTCGTAGGGCTGGTTTAAGCCCTCCAGAGGTTTTAGGGAAGCCTCCTGAAGGTCTGTGAAGCCTCTGGAGGTCTTAAACCAATCATACAAGCAAACCGGAAGTCACTTCAGGTTTGCTCGTAGGTTCCTTTTTAGTCCTCTGGAGGCTTCAGGGAAGCCTCCTGAAGGTCCCTGAAGCCTTCAGATGGCTCAAACCTACAAGCAAACCAGAAGTCCGTTCCTAAACTTCCGGTTTGCCCATAGGGCCAGTTTTTTTCACTCCGGAGGCTTCAGGGAACCTCCTGAAGCCTCCAGAGGGCCTCCGTGGGGCAGGAGAGGTTCTTTTCACCCTCCCCAGGCTCCTATAATGCCTCTGGAGCCTGGGGAGTGCGAAAGATGGCTTTAAAAAAGGCTGAACTCAGATGGCCAGTGCGCCCATGAACACTGGCCAGCTGACAGGGCAATTCCTCACGTGCCCTGACAAATGGCTCTGTGTGCCACCTGTGGCACACGTACCATAGGTTCGCCATCCCAGACCTATACAGTACTATACTATACAGCTCTTTGTTAGGCTCATTACTATTGTTGTTTCTTACTTCATTAAGCAGGTACTTTTGTCATGAAATATTCAGTGGAAATAGAAAGTTAGTCCAGAAATTGCAGGAGCTTTATCATGCATGAGGATAAATAAATGCTTTTTTTTCTTTAGGTGTTATATTTGTTTTATTAATAATTTCAATAGTGTTTTACTGTATGAATTATTAGGACTTGAAGACTTGGCAGGGTTTGTGCCTTTTGCTTGTTCTATAGGTCAAAACCAAATATTTGAGGACAGATTCATTTTTGCAATAACATTCTGGGGTCAGTTTTTCTTTTATTAAATGTTCCCTGAAACTAAGAGACTTGGAATTGCACACAAAAAACCCCCAACATCAAAGCTTGAGGCTACTGGACAAGTATAAACAAGTGAAAATAGCTTTTTGTAATATTTTACTTTCTCATTTTTCCTATATACTGTGATACATTCTGTTGCGTTTTACTGCTTTGTTTTAAGTGTTCTTTGAATGATTTATACCTCTTGCCATCAGCCTAAAAACTAATTCATTGTTGGACATATTAAAATACCATCAATAAATAACACACAAACAGCCTATAGTTGGGAAATACTGAATAGTATATAACCAGTTAATGAGCAAATAAAAGATATTCAGGAAGGACCACAATTTTTTCTTTGATCTGGAAGATGCAACCTGATGTAAGAATGCTTCAAGGAAGAAACAGGTCCCATTACTCTATCTGAGTTCATAAGGTTCCCTAGGATTGTATAGTATGCCTTGTCTCAAATGGGCTCTTTGAGTCATGAATTTATATTGCGCTGAATATTAATTAGGACAAACAGAATGAAACAGCCAAAAAAAGGCAAGCTCAACCAGGAGAGACTGTTAGACAAATATTGATACCAAGTTACAGGGGAGGAGGACTGTCCTGTTTTCCTTACTTTTTTACGTAGTGGGAGACGTGGGATATCAAAATCAGCAGGATGCACAGATGTTAAGTAGGTGGCTGCTGTGTGATGAGCAGAGTGTGCTGATTTTATTGGGGTCTCCATTAATCTAGCTATTGGGTACATCTTACAATATTGTTTCCTGATGAAGAACAGTCAGATGGAGATGACTGATTGGGTAAAAAGAAGACCTCATTCTGTCCCCTTGAATTTAGTTTAGAAATGAGAGCGGGATTGCCAATGAACCCAATGTGTCACACAAGTAGATATTAGTAGGCAATAAGAACTACTAACAGTAGGTCATTTCTTGATTGCACAGAATTTCAAAACTTGTTAGCTTACTTTAAGTAAAGTAAAATTCCCATGATTCCTGATGAGCCCTTTGCAAGCTACGGTATTGAATTTGTAGTCCAGCACCTCTAAGGCACCAAATTGACAAAGACTGGATTAAACTCATTGATTAACTTTATAGCAGTATATGTTGAAAAGTCTTACTCCCCTATTTTTAATCAACAAGTGGATAGTTGAAGAGTTCATTCCTAAACAAAATTACACTGGAGTAATTATGATTAATTATATAGATAAGATTTAGCTGTGTTCCATCCTTATTTTGGGCCTATACAACAGTTTCTGAAGCCTAGGCATTATTTTAGTCTGCAGAATAAAAATAAAGCTCTACTAATTCATTAATGGAGCATAAATAGCTACACCAGTATTAGATTTCAGAGCTTTTGAACTCAGGTTTAAAAGCATTTTCTCAAATGCACTAACAGTTTGGAGAAAAAGAGTGGTATAGATTGCAAGCAAGATTTCATTCTGGCATCTAAATTTACTTCTGTTATTAGCACTCTGAAAATTGATGACCCTTATCTCCTAGAATTTTCACTTTTTTGATTTACTACTTTTTCATCCCTATCCAGATGGCCAAGCAGGAGGCAAACTCATCTTTCCTTTGTTAATGCCTGTGATCAAGTATCTTAATGATTTCAAAGAATAGTGACAAATCTTTTCTCACCCCCCCCCCCAACCTCCTACGTGCATTGCTTTGTTAAGCTGTTGGCCAGAATCTCTGGATGCTCAAATATCAGTTCAGGTTTTACCGTACAATCCTTTGACTATTTTACTGGGAAGTCAAACAAATGCTGTTCAATGGGGTTTATTCCCAGCCAGGTGAGCCACATAAAATGTTATAGGTAAAGGTAAAGATTCCCCTGCACATGCATGCTAATCATTTCCAGGTCTAGAGGCGGTGCTCATCTCCATTTCTAAGTTGAAGAGCCAGCACTGTCCAAAGACGTATCCGTGGTCATGTGGCCAGCATGAGTAAACGCCAAAGGCACATGGAGCACTGTTACCTTCCCATCAAAGTGGTCCCTATTTCTCTACTTGCATTTTTACATGCTTTTGAACAGTTAGGTTGGCAGAAATTGGGACAAGTAACGTGAATTCGCTCCATTACATGGTGCTAGGGATTCCAACCACCAATAGCAATAGCAGTAGACTTATATACCGCTTCATAGGCCTTTCAGGCCTCTCTAAGCGGTTTACAGAGAGTCAGCATATTGCCCCCAACAATCTGGGTCCTCATTTTACCCACCTCGGAAGGATGGAAGGCTGAGTCAACCCTGAGCCGGTGAGATTTGAACCGCTGACCTGCTGATCTAGCAGTAGCCTGCAGTGCTGCATTTAACCACTGCGCCACCTTGGCTCTGCCGACCTTCTGATCAACAACCTCAATGTCTTAGTCACTGAGTCACTGTGTCCATTTATGTTCTAGGTACAAATAGTTTAATGGTGGGAGAATTAGAAAAGTGTGAAACATTCATAGGTCTAGATTATTTCTTCTCAATTCAGCCACATGATATGTAGACTTTATTTCTCAGAATTCTCCAGTAAGCCATGGAGATTCAGTCCATTCCACTTAAAATAGCCAAGGTTGAGAAATTCTAATCCAGCTCCTCAGCTCCAAAATCTTTTCTGTGGTAATGCTCAAATAATTGAGATTGTTGTTCAAAACAAAATGGCAGGAAGGGAAGATGATGAACTTATCCCGAAATGTAAATAAGATTGTTATTACAGTTGCATTTGGCTTCAAATCCTTGAGAATATATTTAGTTGGCACTATACGTTTGTAGAAAACATCTTCATTTGACCTTTTTCTAAATGTTGAGTGATAGCAAGCAGCCAGTCACTACTGATACCTAAAACTAATAGGCAGGTGGGTTATGAGAAGAAAACAACTTTAGCAACTGCCTGGAAATGGAAGACTGGTCTCTGCAGCTGGGTAACTGCTGAGATAGCTGAAAGCTATTTATTTACATCTTATTTATTTAACCATCTAACTCATTATGATTCTGAGCAGCATACAATATGATATTTAAAATAATGAAATACAAAACAATACCACCACCTTCACCACCGCCAGGAAGCAGATGTCTGGAAAAATAGCAAAAGTTCTAACAACTACATAATTCCACAAGGAGTATACCACTCACTTTAGCCTAAAGCCTGGGGTAACAATCAGGTTTTAAGTCTTGTTTAAATAACATTAGTGGGAGCCATACTGGAGATATCATTGCCTTTGTCTGATGGGAACCGCCAGAAACTATGGATGATTCATCAATATCAAAGACTGAGTATAGCAATGTAGCAAGTTATATTTGACCCAGTAAATAACAGTAACCTATGGCTCAACAAAAGATGTGGAATGGAATATGCAATAGGCACTGCTGGTAAAGACAGCATATCTACAATGTCTCTTTTGGAAGAGACATTTGGACCCTCGCACAGTTGTCTTCCCGGAACCCAGGCTGAGATTAACTCTCAGCAGGAAATATATCAGTGGGTAGGAGTGAGTTAGGTATATTTGTTGTTTTTAAAAACATTGAAATCAATAAATCTTTATTGTTGCTGAATCTCAATTCTTCTGCTGCTCACTGCATAAGATTAAGCTATCTTTCCAGAGACTGGTAGTCATGTTCACCCCCATATGCAAGCTATAATTCTGGTAGTAAAGGAAAGCAAAGACCATGATCTTGAAGCTACATTCCCATATAATTTTATAAATTATTTGTCTGTCTGTCTGTCTGTCTGTCTGTCTGAATCTATCTATCTATCTATCTATCTATCTATCTATCTATCTATCTATCTATCTATCTATCTATCTATCTATCTATTTATCTATCATCATTTCTCTATAGATAGATAAAAAGAGAGAGAAATAAAGAGATAGATAGATATAGATTTTGTGTGTGTGTGTGTGTGTGAGAAAGAGAGAGAGAGAGAGAAAGAGAAAGAGAGAGAGAGACTCAATGCAAAAGGGTAATGAATCATCTATAGATAGAAGAAGTGGTTGATGGTTCAGGAAAAAAAAAACAAAGCTTCTTTTGTGCATGTGGACAGATATTCCCCAAAGGTTTAATTCTCCTTGTAGTTATAGTAAAAGTTAATAAAAGAATCTTAAAATAAGGTGCAGCTATAACACTTTAATAACATCGGATGCGATACTCACTGAATAAATGATTCAGCAGATAACATCATGATATTCCAATATTTGTGAATATGGAGCTGCTCGTTTCTTGAATGGCAATATTTTCTGATTGTGTTGATCTAATTTTTTTCCTTGTAGCCAGCATGGTGGTTCACCATTGGCTGGAAGTACTTTTGGGAGTGTAGTTTTTAAGACATATGATTGTCTTACAATGCGGTATGTAAATATCTTATAGTATTGGCATTTGCAGAAGCCTATTAAGCATCTACAGATAAAGAATAAGGCCTCTGATTCATCTCTGGTTTTACAGTATTCCCGGAATGTTGCACTCTGCATAGTTGCTCCAAAGGAATGCAAGCAATCCATGCATAAAAGCTTGGCGTCTAACTGAGGCTACAAATGAAATCCATCATGAATTTATTTTATCTACAAAATGAGTCTCCATCATAGGATGGATGTCCACCATTCTGGGCATATTTATACAAATCAGTGTCTATCAGTGATATATGAAAACTGGTATGCCATTAAAAAAAATACATTATAATCAATAGTAATTTGAAGTTGTTAAAGACAATTTTAAAAAAATGTATATAGCAGTAATCTGCATGGAAACATTCTGTCTCTCTCTTTCACTCATATATACTGTATACACACACACTTTACTTCCATAAGGATCTAAGCAAATTTATATCCCAGTCTTGAGCCACCTTAGTAATGCTGTCAAAGTCCTGTCTCATTGTCTGACACCAACAGTCTGGATAAGGAGGGTAACAATAATAATAATACAATGAAAACAATATCAGATGTACTCTTCTTTTGTGGAAATAGTAACTTAATCACTGTTCAATCTCTACAAATAAATTTTACCATGAGATTAATAGCTATCTTTGTTTTGGGAGATAAGCCATTCCCCAATAGAACATTCTAAATCAGGGGTCTTCAAACTTGGCAATTTTAAGACTTGTAGACTTTTATCTGAGAATTCCGCAGTGAGCACCATTGGCTGAAGAATTCTGGGAGTTGAAGTCCACAAGTCTTTAACTTGCCAAGTTTGAAGACTCTGTTCCAAATCTTTTTGTCCAGATTTGAAGGACCATATGTACCTGGGATATGTATCTTCAGTGATACTAAGATCTCATGTCATATAACCCCCCCTCTCTCTCCCTCCCTCTCCCTCTCTCACCTCCCTCCCCCCTTTCTGTCCCTTTCTCTAATAGTTAGGAATATGATAGAAAAACTTGTTCACTGCAGAAAGATACTTGTTCACTGCAGATTTTTCACAGTTATTTATTAAAGATTTGCTGAAAAGTTGGATAGAATGTTGATTATATGAGCAAACGCAGAATTGATATAGCTTAAACTACATTAATCTGCATATCTTTTCAGCAGGGGTGAAATCAACTTACCTTCACTACCTGTTTGCAAATGTGAGCACGTGCGTGACCTTCTGTGCATGCACAAAGCATCAAAAACAGGATGTGATGACGTCTGGGTGGGTGGGTAGAGCCTTCTGCTGCTCCGCTACAGTTTGCCCAAACCAGATTGAACTGGCTGAATTGCACCACTGCTTTTCAGTCTGATCCAAATACTCCCTGAACCAATGTTTGAATCAAAGGACACTTTTCCCCAAGACATTTATTGCTTAGAATCTATTTGTACTTTGAAAAAAAATAATAAAAGTGAATTATAAATCAGTTATTTCCTTAGTGCATATTTAACACAATAAGTAACCATAATGCAATCTAATTTAAAACACCTAGTCACCCATCTCCAACTTGAAATCAGTCGTGGAATAATAGGTTAATATTATTTGGGGAAGATTGTGGTGCCATGGTAATTCATCACTTCATTTTTTAATTAGTTCTGCATAATAAGTATGACACCACCTAGAATGTTTATCTGCATCTAATAGCTGGGCTGCAGCTCACCTAAATGTACTTTAATCTTGCTAATAATAGAAACAAATGACACTGGTTATGAGAAATGAGTTTCTGATTTGGAGGAAAAAAAGAGGTCAGTTCCATGCAAATTGATTTTTTCCTCTGTTTCACAGTAAGTGATATATTCTGCTTTTGCACCTAATGTTTCACACAACTTAAGTATTAATATAAATGACTAACAAGAAAGAATAGAGGAGTGGCTCACAAGTATGTTGTGACATTTATATTTGCGCATTCTAAATGGGAAAATGGGTTTTCTGCTTCACATGCATTTTTAATGCATAGCCCATTTAATTGGTTTCAGCCATTTGTATTCATTGTGTGGTTTCTGGATTTGTATATGAAGCTCTCTATTTGCAAAATAATCATATCCTTAATAAAATCTAGTCATAAAGCATGTATTTACATACAGTCTTCATGGGATCTTTCTTTGACCTCTGAAACCAAAGGGATCCCCTCAGCCACAAGGAACCACTGAGTATATACTGTAGATACTTGTTGATTAACACAGTATGATTTTAATCAGCAAAAAGAACCAGGAGAGCAATTGATAGCAGTTGTTACCTGGCACTCTCAGATGGTTCCCATGGACAGATCTTGTTTTAAGGAACTCAGAATACTCAGTGTTCCATTTTCAGAAAACTATTACAAGATTGTGGAGTTCTTGATGCTTTCTGAGCTTACTTATTTCATTGCCCAAGTGGATAACATCAAAATGCTAGTAGTAATAATGTTACCTAGTTGGAAAATGAAATGCGTGACAGCACCAAAAACTCCCTAGTTCAACACTAAACCACAAATATTATCTTCTATTGGAATTATAAGGTTTTATTATACCTTATAAGGTATTATACCTTTATTATAATAAAGTTGATGTACCATGAGAATGTCTTAGCTATGCTTCTAGCTAAGACCAAGTATACTGGAAGGCATATTGGCTTTTTCAACCACAGAAAGAATGAATGATGGGGTGTCTGTTAAAAGCACAACTGTGAATCATGGACTCTCAGTTGTCCACCTCCAAATCCTCCATGTCATATGATTCTTGAGCAGGAATATCTAGAGACCATTTTGACCCCAACCTGAAAGAGTCTGTCCAAAGAAGAAGCAATTTTAGAGAGACATTTAATGACACCTAAGATGCATAATAAGTTCATAGGAGGAAATGGAGATTTTCTCTCAGTTTCCATCTTTCTTACAGAATATAATGCTATGCTGGTGGGGTTTTTTGTTTGTTTGTTTGTTTGCAACTCTGCCTTCCTGACTCCCCGTTGCATATGGCAAGATTGATAATGCTGGGACACAGACACTACTCTGGGCTACATGGTGTGCTGAAGCTACACAACACAACATAGTAGAGAAAGGAGAACAAGGGCAGAGTAACTTCCACTGCCAATAGTGAATGGCATTTTCCTGATAGAAGGTGAGGTTCTCCTGCTGTTTTAACTTCTAAAATTTTGTTGGATCTCTTGAATTATATATTATGATTATAAACATATCCATGTATGTGCTGTTGGTCTCCATCTTTATTTAAAAATACAACACACTGTTGTAGTCGGTTGCTGGGTTGGTATGTTAGTATCTATAGACATGCGATGATAGAACTGGGATGAAATCTTGCTGGAAATACAAGCCCTAGTCTTGTTACACCTGGCTGGTTTGGGGTCTTAATTGAAAGACAGCACACATAGTCACAATATATGTTGTCTGTTGATCTTTTATTACTATAGCGGAAGAATATAAATATCATTTTGCATGCAAGATAAAAAAAATTTGCTTAAATTTTATTGTTAATGATCCAACTTTAATAAACATGATGCATATTGATTATGTATATCAACATTCAGCAAATGCATACTGTATTCATATCTAGTTGCTAGGTTGGAGTTTATGGCCCACAGTTGATGGGCACTTAATAAGATGAAGTGCTCAAATTCCTACACAAGAGTAAGTTCCACTGAATTCATTGGGACTTGATTCTAGGAAGACATATCCCTATACACTCATCAATTGAGCTTACTCCTGAGTAAAAATGCATGAGTTTGCTCATAAACAGTGATTCCTTTTTTTAAAACTGTACTACAGATTTTAGGATTCAGTCCAAAGGAGTCATCCCAATGCATATTGTTGATAAAATTTATGTCAACATTTGTAGCAAGAGAACAGGGGAGTTATTCGGTACTGACTGTAAGATCTTGGTATATACAGTAGATTGTCAGTATCTTTATTGTTGATAGGATTAAAATTAGACAGCTTACTGCTCAAGGTGCATTACACAAAACAAAGGTGCTTAAAAATGTCAGGAGATATAACATATGCCCAGTGCATAATAAATGTCATAAAATACAAGCCAATACAAGAAAAGAAAGGCCATGTAATAATAAAGTTTCTGATGCATTAACTTTGATCTATCACTGATCTATGACAAACAGAACAGAAGCATAGGACTGTGTGCATAGTGCAAGTAACTGCATCCAACACAGTACAATAAAAAGTTGATTACTCCTCAAATGTGAATAAATCTTGAGATTTACCATCCAAAAATGGTACATTTTTCTAATTAGATCATTAATGAGATTAACTTCAAATTGACTGAAGAGTAAATAAAACCAAGCCCTAAACTCTGCACACTGTGCTAAACATACTAATAGAATAAACCGGGATAAAGAGGGAAAAAATATTTCAGTACTTAGAACTCTGCTCTCTTACATAGTTCCTTGTAAGTCAGTAATATGGTCTTAATTGAATGTTCAGCCACATTATCGTGGTTAGAAAACAGCAGGTAGAATGATTCAACTTACAAGTGTCAGCATTGCAGCTTCCCAGCAGGGACTTAAAATATCCCTGCCCTTATTTTTTGCAGCAAAATCCAAGACTACACCACCACCACCACCACCACCACCACCACCCCAATGTAATGAAGACAATCAGGGATACTGCTACTTTGCTGGGCTACTTCTACTTTGGTGGGTCTTACATGTTATTCAGTTACAAAGACATTCTTGTTCCTTTTAGAAGCCCTTCTGGATTTGTAGTGGTGAGGGATTGGTGGTTGTTTGCAGTTTTTTTTAAATCTCCAATTTTGAATGTTGATATTCTTATAGAATACATTGTATGTGATTAATTGATGCTATGCTAGTTACATTTGAAGTAAGAAGCTGTTCAACATTATGACATCTTACAAAAGCTAGCAAAGAGCCTTTCTCTTAGCCAAGGGATGTAGCCTTCATGAACATCAGTTGATTTTCTAGATTTTTTATATCTATGATATTTCACTAGCCATCATAATACTTTTAATTTCCAGCTGTCAATTGTATATTATAACATCTCAGTGTAATGCAGTTCATGTGAGAAAAATTATAGAAAGAAATCACTGTTGAAAGGTGCCAAAATTAGGCCTCCAGAAGTTGTGAATACTCCAACACTGCAAGTTTTTAAGAAGAGATTGGACAGCCATGTGTCTGGAGTGGTATAAGACTGTAATGGCAAACTTATGGCACAGGTGCCCAAAGTGGCACATGGAGCTGTGTTGCTTGGCACACATGGCATCGCCCATTCCTCTTCCAGGTTTTTGGCATGCAGGCTCACATGACAATCAGCTGGCATTTGTGCATGCAGCAGTGCCAGAATTGGAAGAGCTGGTCTTCCATTTTCCACTGTAAATATGCATGCTGGCTAGCTGATCACCATGTGTACATGCATGGCAGTAACTGGAAGGCTTGCTGGCCGGTATGCATGAACATGCTGGAAACCGGAAGTTTATTTTCTGGCAAGCGCATAGCCCCTGGGCAGCTCCTTTTCCAGGTTGTGGCCCAGACAAGTGCACACACGCTTTCCTTTTTTTTTTTTTTTCTGTTTAAATGTTTTATTCATTTTCATTTTCAATTTTGTACATTCACTTATATACTGAATATTTGCAATAATAATAATATAATAATAAGAAAAGAAAAACCCCAACCTACACACAACTCATCATAAACCCAACCTATCACTTTCATACACCCCTTCTTCTCCCCCTCCAACTTTCCTTTCTCCCTCCAACGATCACCCCTCTTACTTCCCTTTCCCCTCCTATCTTTTCTCGCCTTCCTCACCCTCCTTCCCCTCTCATCCTCCTTACATTCCCCTCTTCCTCCCTCCTTACTTCTCCCTCTTCCTTTCCTCTACTTCTCACTATGGTGCATTTCTCTCTTCCTTAATCTATTCAGTTACTAAAAATTTCGCTAAAAAGAAAAGAAGAAAAAAAAAAGAAAAATAAAAAAAAGAGAAAAATAAAAAGAAAAGATAAGAATCAACAGTATACAAGTGTATTCTTCTTATTCTATGTATTGAAACTATATCTCCACCCACCCACCCACCCCCAATGAACCCCCCTCCCTAATCCCCTCCGACTTCCCAGGTCCCACACCCGGCACAGTTCAATACCATTCACCTTCTAAAATATCTTATTAAAAATAATAATAAAAATAAAATAAAAAAGAACACTCCGAAAAAGAAAAAAAAAACGAAAAAGTAAAAAAAAAAAATTTAAAAATCTTTTGCATTATGCTCAGCCTCCCATCATTCTTAAAATTTAAACAATATAAATCATTCCATTTATATTTTGTCCTCATCCCTTACTTCTTTGATATTTACCCCCATCTTCCTGTAGACTCTCCAGATAGCCTTTCTTAACCTTATATTCAAATATTAGTTTATACAAAAATCACTTTATCTTCAAATACAGAGCAATCTAATCATACTTTCGCTACTCATCTTCCTACCCTTCGTTTCTCCTCTCCATTCCTCCCAAGCCCAAATTCCATAAAATTAGGATCTCGCTCTTCACTTTAAAATCCTGAGCTTTTTATGTTATACTTCAAGTATATAAATCCGTAAAATGTGTGCCCAAAATCCATACCACTTCATTCAATCCCAAGATCCCTTCATCGATATCCCGCTCCACCTTCCCTTCTGCCCCACTCCTCCCGACTCCATTCATCCCAAACCGCAATTCAAATAAGTCTTAGTCCCCGCTTTCCTCACAGAAAACAATTCATGCGCAGTTTGGATTGAGATTCAAATAAGTCTTATAAAAGTCCCATATAATATCTGTCCAACATAAGCAATGCTTCTTTCCATTCCTCATCAGTACACAACTTTACCATTTCATACCAAACAGAAATCCTAAAATTTTAATCAGTCCAAGAGCTTAGAAAGTATTTTAAAGACATCGCTGGATCTATATTCTTTACTCTTCTGCCCTTCCGGAAAGAAAAGGCAACCCTCTGCCTTATAACCACGTGTCCCGCTGCTTTGTAAATATGACTAAATCCTCAGTTTCCGCTCCTCTGCCTCTCCAGTAGGGGGAGAACAACTCCCTCCTTCTTGTAACCAAGTGAATTGCTGCTTGTCTTTCCTTCACCTTGTCCTTCCGCATTTCCGAGTGAGTAAAGAAGCCCCGCCTTCAGAGTTTTATAATAAAAGTCCCGGGCTTCCGAGACAGAATTAATACGAAATCTTTGATTTTCGAGTGTAACTGTGATTCCAGCTGGAGCTTCCCATTTATACTGTATTTGACGATTTCTAAGTTCTTGGGTTAAAAAAGTATAGCCTCTCCTTGCTTGCAGCATCTGGAGCGGGATCTCTTTAAAGACAAACAAATCATGGCCATCGATTCGGAGCCTGTTATTGTAAAACTTTTGGATGATCGCATTTCTGGATTCTCTTGTGAAGAAGTATATAATTATGTCTCTTGGAAGCTGTCGTTGTTCTGCTACACACGAATTCTGGCGATAGATTTTTCGAATATTCCAATCAAAATTGAATCCCGGACCTCCCACCGCATGGCTGAAAGCTTCTACAAATGTCTGTTTCAAGTTCTCTCCTTTCTTTTTGGGCAGTCCTCTGACTCTTATTGCAGACGCCTTTCTGTTATAATTTATCATTATAAGTTGTGTTTGAGTGTCTCTAATCTCTTGTTGTAATACTTGGATATTGGAAGTCAAATTAGAATTAGCCTTCTCCAAAGTTTCCAGTTTGGTCTCCATTTCTTCGATATAATCTGTCAAAGTAGACGTAACTTCAAACATATCCACCTTTATTTGGGCAATTTTAGTCTGTATTTTATCGCATAAATCCAGCACAAATTCTTTGATTTCTTGTCTAAAGTCATTAAGTATTTTTAAAAAAAGCTCCTGTGTCAAGGAATCTCCAGTAGGGGGTGTAGGAGGCAAAGGCAGCGATTTACTAACAAATTCTTTAAGCACATGCGGGGGGGTTTTTTTTTGCCTGCTTAGACCTGGGAGGCATTATAGATAAAAGCTGAGAATAAACGGATAAGCAGTGTCTTCACCTGGTCAGTTTTCAATAAATTATTTGTAAATTTTGCTTGTTAATGAGTAGCAATCTCCGGGGAGATAAAGCCGTTTAATTACGTCATCAATCACCAACACAGTAAAAACGCCATTTTGAAACCCGGTTGAACAAAGAAGTTTCAAAGGAAAAACAAAGCTGGTGTTTAGATAGTTATATAAAAAAAAAACATCACAGGAGTAAGACCCGCTCGTGTTAGCCTTAAGTTGTTTTAAGCAATTTATCATTGTCCTGAGGGGGGGGGATCGTCTGTCTAGGGCTGCAAAAAGGCAGCTGCGAAGAACTGGCTGGAGATAAGAGCTCAGTTACGCTGGATCTCTTCTCCGTTCGCAGCCCCCCAAAAAAGAAGGGGGGCTGTGAACTACGAATAAATCCTAGCACCTGAGCTTCTGCCTGCCCCTTTCTGCCAGAAAGGGGTGATATCTATTGATCTTAATTAGATATACAGACCAGAACTCTGAGAGGGGCTCCGTTGAGCACCTTCGGCGACAGGCTCCTCCCCCCCGGAAGTCTCCACGCTTTCCTTTTTTATTAGTCGGTGCCGACAAGGTTCACCATCGCTGATATAGAGTTTCTTGATTGAGCAGGAGTTCAGACTAGAAGACCTCCAAGGTCCCTTCAACTCTGTTATTCTGTTATTAAAAGTAAGAACATCTAAAACTCTCCACTGCTTTAAAAATAATTTCTTCCTAACTGTTGCCTTAGAACTAAACTTGAAATTGAAATTAAACAAATCTCAAATGGGGTTCCACCACAAATGCGCGAACGACAAAAGCGCGCCTGACTAAACCGCGGTGACAAAACCGCGGTGACAAAACCGTGCTGACGAATGAGCGCTGAAGCGCGCCGACAACAGCGCGCCAACAGAAGCGCGCTGTAACCTAACCCTAAACCTAACCCTAAACCTAATCTTAAACCTAACCCTAAACCTAACCCTAAACCTAACCCTAAACCTAACCCTAAACCTAACCCTAAACCTAACCCTAAACCTAACCCTAAACCTTACCTTAACATAAATCGTGCTTCTGTCGGCGCGCTGTTGTCGGCGCGCTGTTGTCGGCGCGCTTTTGACATCGCGGTTTTAGCGCCGCGGTTTTGTCGGCGCGCTTTTGTCGTTCGCGCATTTGTCGGGTCACGCTCAAATGGAACATCTGGGTTATGTCAAATCCCAAATGTACTAAATTTTAATTTGTCACTTTTTCTTGATAATAAAAATCATTTGCCTGAACTCGATCTGATTCCTGATGGTGCGGGTCTTCCTGGTAAAGATCACATTTCAAGCACCTTTTTTTAGTTTGTTGATCCTGCATATGTTCAAGGAGACATCTGTTGAATGAAGTATTTTTATGTTCTAATGCCTATCAAGAGCAACATTATATGTACAATTTTTTGAATAGTGCATGGAGATAGAAATAGAATTTCTGAACAAGCCAAAACTTGACTGACTCATCTATGTATCTCATTTGATTTCTCTACATCTGAGCGTTCTATAATCCATGCCTAGCTTCTGAAATTAAGGTCCCAATTATGTAAAGTGCACATTTTTTTTATACATAAACCAAAATTGTTCTTGGGAAGTTTTGTTATTGATTTCTTGATTGGTTGTATATTCCTTTGCTAATTCTGGTCAGGGTGCCAAAAATTGCCTTTCATCCAGTATTTGTGATGAGCATGTTTACACCTGGAAATCAATATATGAGTCTGTAAGAATCATATGTTGAACAGATGGGATGATTCCATTATTTTTATTTAATTGGAATTTCAATATACTGGCATTATTACTGAATTATTCAGGCCTATTCCATTTATGACTCCCCCACCCCCACCCCCCCCAAAAAAATACTCTGCTGGAACTATTGCTCATTCAGTACACATAAACTCACAAAAATATGTGCTTTCTATTTATTTAAAATGTACTTTATGCATAATTCCTTGCTATGAATATGGTAAAACAGCATATGAGTGTTGCACACTCCAAATAGTTATGTTTCAGTTTGTATGCCTAGTATACATTCATCCATCTATTACCATTTTATGCATTTTTTAGTTCATTACAAGATTCAGAGTGCTGGTTTTAATCTTTAAAGCCCTTCATGGCATGGGTTACGGACCAATTGTTCCATTAACTCAGCCCATTAGAGCCAGCAGAGAGGACATGTTATGAATACCATCTTCAGGGTAACATTTGGCATATCTCAAATGGTGGACTTGGTTTGCTGTGGTGCCCACCCCATCAAACATTCTCCCTCTGGACATTAGGTTAATTCCATTCATTGGGGGTCCCAGGGAATTGGAGACTGATTTAGATTCACACACACACACACACACACACACACACACACACACACACACACCCACACACACCCACACACACAGTTTTAACCATCTCCATTTCTAATGCTCACTTTTCTTTTTGTAATGCCAGTTCTTATATATGTATTGGTTTTTTATTAACTATTGGTACACAGCCGAGAGTTACTTTTCGTGAGATGGGCAGCTTTATAAATTTGATAGATAAATAAATAAATAATCCCAATTTTGATTGATTCTTCCTGCCACGCCCCATCACATATTCTTTAAGAGGAATTTTGAGTCTTTTTAGAGGACTGGATAGACTTACAAAATTGCTGCCAGAAGGACAAGGGAAGCTCTCCTAAATTCTTTGTTTTATTTTATGCCAGCTGATAAGTCTTCAGAACTTACTCCTCCTTTTATTCTTCTTTATCATTCATCACCATTTTACATTTATGCTTTACTCAGTAGTTGAAGCTGAAGCAATAATTTTGTAGTTGGCTATGCTAATACAACATAGTCTGTATTGTCATTCTGAGCTTTTGCTACCACAGCTGGTCATTCTCAGACCTTTAAACTAGCCACAATTCTGTAAGCAACAACTTAATCTGATAATAAATGTCTTAAGCTTGAAGCTACTATCCATACTTCAAAATAGGGCTGGAGTTGCCACATGGTACAAAACTGGCCTAGTTGCAAACGAAGAGAATATTTATAATAGACAAGTGCAATAGCTGCCCATTGCAAACCAATTTATAGAACATGTTATGTTCCCCAGTTTTATTTACTGGTCTGATTAGCTTCATGCTTTCCTTCGCCATCTCTCCTGCACTCCCCATCGCCTTATTGATATTGCATTCTCTCTGTCTCTCCCTTCTCTGTTGTTATTAAATAAATGCATGTTAAATATTTATGTGCCTTATGGCTAAAATGGACGTTAAGCATTTCTGAAAAAAAAAAGACACACTAAAGCTAAGTCGTGGGCATGATGCATTTATGGGAAAATTGTAATAGCCTGCTACTGAAGCATGAATATTTATTAAGAAATAGTGAGCCAATAGTTTCAGCTCAATTTCATTCTGAATTTTTAAAAGCCGTCAAGATTTCTTCTGTGCACCTTGTGTTTCATTGCTGCTCCACTGCTCACATTCTGATCCGAGACTAAGGAAGAGGGAACATTGCTAGCATATTCACCAACAGGCAAGGAGAATCATTTAGTTCCATGTGCATTGTTGTATGTTGAAAGCAATGAATAGATTGCACTGAGGGCACTTTTTAGTTGTAGCACAGATCCTGGGCCTTTTCTTTGTAAGAAAAGAGGAAGTCTTATCTACTTAGCTTGATTTATATGCCCATCTAAAAGGCTCAGGGCAAACAGCAATAACAATAGGAACAAAATTAACTTTCAGCAACAGCACTAAAGAAAGGTATTGAATGCACAAGGAAAAGAGGAAACTAATTCCATTCCCACTCTAACTGAGATAATACACGATGTTTCTTGATGATACCAAACAGAAAGTTTAGTATGGCATCCGGCATTCTTCCCTTACTTGGGTGTGCCCCGAAATGCCTATCTACTCCCAACCACTGGATGAAAAATACTGAGATTTAAAGTCCAGGTATCTGGGAAAGGCAAGGATATGATATGAATCCTTCCATTTTGAGACTTACTGTTAACCCACTGCCAAATGTTCCAACATTAGTACAGTGAAATAGTAGATCCCATCCTGCATGAAATATTGCACCCAATCCTCTAGTGATCTGGATACACATCAGGATACACATCTCATCTGCTTTCAACATAACACAGTCAGAAGAATAATGTGGGGTTCCAACTTGAGCTGGGTTTGCACAAGACAGTTAGAACAATTAATCAGTGGAACAACTGATTAATGAATGCTCCAACACTGGAAGTTTTTAAGAAGATGTTGGATAACCATTTGAAGTGGTGTAGGGTTTCCTGCCTAAGAAGTGGGTTGGACTAGAAGACCTCTAAGGTCCCTTCCAATTCTGTTATTCTATTCTATTCTAAGAACAAATAAAAATGAGATCCAGACAGCTATGAGGAAAGAAGAAATACTTAATTCCTAAAAGAAGTTTGCTTTTATGGGCATCTGCAGAGAAATGGGGCACAGCAATCCAATTAAATAAACTTGTGGAAATGTCTACATACTGATTCAAGCATGATACTTGAGGTGTGTGTGTGTGTGTGTTTGTAGGTATGTCTATAGTGGTTATTCTTGTGAACATGCAGTTCCGCTGTGAGGACTAATTTAATTAACTCTGTTTGTATTTACAGACCTTATCCTTTGATTATTTGGGGTTTAGAGGAAGTTTGAATAAAAGATTTTCCCCTGTTTACTTTTTTTACTTTAATTTAGTTTTAGCTTGACTATCAATTATCAACTGCAGTGGAGACACTGATTTTCAGCCCAAAGTGGATTCTGTTACTATTTTAAAGGAAGATGGAAACAGTATAAAGAATAAAATATATTTTGATATTAAATATACACAACACTTGTTACCTTTGAATGTAAAGTACTACATGGGCCAGTTCTGTGTTTGCCCAAACCATATTGCTTATTGCTTAGATATGTGCGAGTCCAGCTTCTGACCCTATGAATAAGTGACTAGATACTGCACCAGTCCATTTAGCCTTCTTGGGTCAGTGGCTTCTACAAGATATGGAAGACAACTAGCTGCAATGAGTTCCCTAGCTCAGAGGGACCAGGGCATGTCTTTGCAATTCAATAAAATCAAAGCTAGACTTTGCAAAAACAAACAAACAAATAAATAAATAGTGTTTCCATCTAAGGTTAAAAATATGAATGAGATTTGGATGTTAACTCTCCTTCTACTATAGGAGATGGGAAAATATCATTGGAAATTGAATGCACAAAGATATGCTATCTGGATTAATAAGACATAAAAATTGATTCTGTTTCAGAATGTGGAAGAAATTGCATTCAAATAAAACCAGAGCAAAACAAATCCTACGCAACAAACTCAATTTTTTTGTTTTGTAGTAAAAAAAAAAATAGTATGTGTGAACATTATTACTAAGATGCCCATAGTCATTTTCACAAGCAACACTCTTCAGTGCCCTACCAGATGCAAGCCAGCAGGTGGAAATTACAGAAAAATGCTGGCATTTTTATATCCTGGAGAGTTTGGGGAACATAATTATATTTGCTTCCCACTTTTGAAAACCTAGTTTACCAAAGCTTTGTGAGATTGGTGCTTGGCACATGCCAACCTGAAAGGTAAGCGTACTTTTAAAAGTTACAAACATTTCTAGACATTAATATGGAAATGGACCATATTGTATAAATGAGACCAATTGTTCAGACAGAGAAATGCATGGATGTTTCTGTTAGACAGAGACGTTATTTTGAGAGAAGAAGGGGAAATATGGCATGGAGGCTAGCTTTTAAGGAAATAACATTCCTCATACTGCTGTCTCTAAGAAATATTGGTGCAAGTAAACTATTGGCCCTCTCCAATATTCATATCTAGCCAATATGAGAGGATGCTGGTTTAAAACATAGTCTGTAAAGAAACAAATTATTGATACATCTTTCGAATGTAAAGATCAGATCTGTGTTTCAGATGGAAACAATTATGATGGTCCTGATAAAGGATCTGCATTTATTTATTTGTTAGATTTATATTCTGATTTTTGTTCAAGAGGTCAGGCTCCTCTCTGATTTTTCCTTACAAAAACAACTCTGTCAAGTAGAAGAGGCAGAGAAAGTTCAACTAGCTCAAAGTCACCAAATCAGCTTCTGTGGCTGATTTAGTGACTGATTCTGCAGATTTTAACAGAATGCCCTGGCTCTCAGTTTAGCACTTTAAGCACTAAACTATGTGTGATCCAGTTGACACTCTGGCAGTTTCCTGTGCCTTTAGATTGATCACTGTATTCTGTTGCAATACTTGAACGATTTGGGAATATGTAATAATTCCACATCTGTCTTCATGGGGATTACCTATAAAATGCTAATGGTAAATGGTAATGGTAAACTATTGCTTGTATCTTTGGGAATGCCCTGCAATGCTCCATCCTGATTTCCATGTTCACTTTTCCATAGGTTTGAAATGAATTGTCATAAAGGTGCTGATGATCTTCAGTTTCCTTTTCTGTAATTTTCAAATAGATTGTTTCATTTTTATTTTTTATTTTTATTTTTTGCAATCCCAGGCTTGGACATCACAAGAGACGATAATTACCTCTCGGCTACAAAGAATGGATACAATAAATTGGATTCAAAGAAAATCTAATACTAAATCTAGAGAAAATAAAATTATTATTCATTCTGTGGGCTGGACTTAAGAGACCAGAAAACAGACCTGTCCTATGTGGAATTGTGTTTTACTTGAAGGATCAGTTTAGTTTAGTTTAGTTTATTATTTATAGGCCGCCCTTTTCCCTGAGGGGACTCAGGGCGGCTTACAATTTATAGGGAAGGGGGGGTACAAGACAATAAAACAATAAACATAAAACAGTGCAAGTAAGAATAAAACACAACATTCATCATTTGGGTGGGGGCAGGTTACGATCTTTATCCCCAGGCCTGATGGGATAGCCAGGTCTTGAGGGCTGTGCGGAAGGTCTGGAGGGTGGTGAGGGTACGAATCTCCACGGGGAGCTCGTTCCAGAGGGTCGGAGCTACTACTGAAAAGGCTCCCCTCCGCGTAGTTGCCAGTCGGCACTGACTGGCAGATGGAACTCGGAGGAGGCCTAATCTGTGCGATCGAATAGGTCGCAGGGAGGTAATTGGCAGGAGGCGGTCTTGAGTTCATAGTCTTGAGAATTTTCCTGGATGGGTCAGAGTCCTTTTTGAGGGAGAAAAACTTCACTGTATATCAGTGAAGCATGTTGTAAGAAGGTGACCCAGATATTGTATTTGGCTCAGAGATTAGTGATGTCATGAGAGTGATGACTTCGTTGTTGAAATAGCAATATTAATTGCCAATTGCTCTCTGATCACAGTTCAAAATTCTCCCTCTGTTTTTCAAAGCTTTAGGAAACTTTGTCTGAAGTTCCTGCGGGGCCACTTAACTGTTATATGGTGCACGCTTACTGGACCACCTTTTGCTGGTCCTACAACACAAACATTCTAACAACATATAATTAATCCTATTTTTTTCTATTGGGACCTATATTAAGGATCAAATTATTGATGGAATTTAGACATCCACTGTATCCACTCTGATACAAAAAGAGTTGAGACTCTGGAAAGTGTGCAGAGAAGAGCAACAAAGGTGATAAAGGGTCTAGAGGCGAAATAGTATGATGAACAGTTGAGGGAGCTAGGTATGACTAGCCTATCAGATTGGCTTATTCTCTAGAGCACTATAACGCAGGAGAAGAATTTTTTGCCCTGCCCTATAGGGCCATAGAAAACAAGTCCATTCATTAAGTCAGTCCAACCTAAAAGTAAGGAGAAATTTTCTGACAGTAGAATAATTAATCAATAGAATAGCTTGCACTCTGGTTGTAGATGATCTATCACTGGAATTTTTCTAAAATAAACTAAACAAAAATGGACTATGTATGAGTATAAGGCTCCTGCCTTGAGCAAGGCAGTGGACTAGAAGACATTTGAGGTCCGTTCCAGCCCCATGATTCTGTGAATGGGCCAAGAAGTTCCCAAACTGTAGGCTAAACTAGAAAGTTAAAATAGTAAAAGTAATGACAAATAACCTACACATATTTCTCTCTCTGGGTTGAATCTGATGACCTACTGAAATTAGCAAGAGAAGGCTTACTGATGGTTCTTTCCCTAAGTCAATGCCATCTAGTGCAACTATGGAATGAGCGTTCTCCGTGATGGTTCCCTTTCTATGGAACAGTTTATCTCTGGATACATAGTCTTCCTGTATCTTAATACAATTTCATTTCCAAGAAAACTTGGTTGATGTGATCCTGTGATTACCTCAAGTCAAGCCTGAGAGAAGGAGCCTTTATCTCCCTCTACTAATTATGGTTTAGGAATGGGCTCAAAACATAGCTTTTCAGTCAAGCTTTCATGTTTATAACTTTATTATGAATAAATTTATTTTTAACCTTACCAATTTGAAATAAATTCATAAATTCCTTCTACTTGTCTTCTGAAAGCTACATAGCTAGAAGAAAAAGGACAGCCCTGATAATAATTAGCATTTGAATTCCCTGCCCAAAGCACATTTGTATCTTCAGATTCATAAGCTGTGACTCTGCCCTCCATATTGCCAAAGTAAAACCAGAATCTATTTGACTTGGATAGTTCGGAAGACATCCATTTTCCCAAATAATTCAGTATATTTTTGAGCATTTATTTTACTGTCTAAGGAGCACTGAAATATCTTCTTGGATAAGAACCCAAACATCTTCAATAAAAAACAAAGAAAGTCTAGTTGCCTTTTGAAATAGGCCTTTTGGGACATTTCCTTTACTGTAAGTTGAAAGTTGTCTCTTTTCTCAGATGCTCATAGCTAGTCTGAATGAGAATTGACTTAGGTATCATGAAAGAATTTTATCTGCAGAAGCAATGCCAAGCAAAGGTAGGCCTACCATGAATTCCATAACTACCACAACTGGATTCTTCATGAAAGAGAAAGCAATCCCAACTCTTCTCTATCTCATAATGTTAGCTGTGTTGAAGAACAAATTGATTTATTTCCAGTTAGGTTCTATGCTGGGATTAATACTTCTGAAAAGCTAGGTGTTTGTTCAGATAATATAATTCTATTTATACTTAGAAACAACTTCTGCCTCAATACTGTTCCAGCTCCTAATTTTTAGGTTCTGAAAAGGAAATGCTAGTATGATGACTTTGCAATTCCTCCTCCATAGCCCAGAGGGAGGAATAAAATTAACAAGTGCTTTAGCAATTGTGGACTGAGTCAACAGCTCTATAAATTGAATAATAAACCATCAAATAAGATAACATGCATCACCATGCAAATTACAGCCCTTAGGTACCTGAGTTGCAAAAGGGCAATGCTCCACTTTGGGGAGGGCAGGAACAAATGACACCATTCTCTCACCAATCTCCATCTGAATTTTCCAGCTTTTATCAAATGTAGTTTTCCCACTAATGCAAGCAATCTACCAACTATGCTTCACTAGATCCTACACAAATGTCTCTGTTACAATTGGCTGGTGTGGGCTTTCCTCACCCTTTGCTTTTTATGTATTTACTAGCTGGATAGCTGGATACCTGTGCTTTGCTGGGTTTGGGAGCAAAGGATTTTGTAGCTCTGACCGGAGGCACCTGGAAACTTGACACAAAACACTTTCTCCCTCCCCCCCTCTCTCTTTCTCCCTTCCCTTCCTCCAATTGGCTGGTGGCTAACTGTCTCTTGAGCCCAAAAGGCCAGGGTGACCAGTATTTCTCCCAAAGGCCCATAAGGAAAGGCCTGGGATGGAAGAGGCTGAGTCCCATTACCCAGAACGAACAGCTAGTACCCTAACACCGGAGGCAAAATGGTAGAGGTGGATGACTGGGGGAGAAACCCTGGGGGAGAAAAAGGGGCGGCAAAGGGTAGGAGGAGAACAGTCCCATTCCGGTGTGATCAGGCTATGCAGGAGAAATTCAGTTCACAATTCATTTGCTCACTGGTGACTGGTGATTGAAACACATAAGGGAACATCGCTCCCGCTGCCTAGAGTCCGGAAGCAGTTCCATAGGTGGAAGACGTAGACATTTTTGTGAGGTACCAACGTTCAGTACTGTAAGGAGCCCCAGGCCGCTCCTGAGTGAAGGAGTGGAACATCTGACAGTTTCAACTGAAGCTTTAAAAAAAAAAAAACAGTTTCGGCAATTGCAAAATGTTGGCCATTTGTTTTTAATGTGTTCTTCAGCAAAGTCGTGAGATGCTGACTATGGAAAAGCCATAGTGAAGGAAGGATTTGAAATCCAGAAAGGAGTTTGTTCAGGCAAACCCATTTCTAGGTCTTTTATGCAAGGAGTACTAACAGCTGAAGACTGACTATGGAAAAGCCTTAAATGTAGTTTGCTTGTATGAATGGAGCCATAGTTTCATGCAGAACTTAATATATCCTAACTTTTTACTTTAAAATTTTTAATGCAATTTTTTTTCATTTTTATTTTTTTAGTACTTTTTAACTTTATTATTATTATATTGTAAGTCACCCAGAGTCACTGTTTTAGTGAGGCGGGTGGCACAGAAATTTAATAAATAAATAAATATCCTGGGATAATATTCAGCCAGTGCTTTTCTTAGAGAAAGGGGACTTAAGGCACAATGCTACTGAAAAGAAATATGATGAAATTTACAGTCCGATCCACCTGGAAACCAGCAGGCTGGAGTTAAATGATGTGGTAGCATACTGATGAGCGGATATGAGTAACACCTCATAAAGCCTAATCTGAAACCTAATAGAAATTTGTCTCTGTGTGGATGAGCAGATGTGTTGTAGAGATAATATCCCCTGCCTAAAAGGAATCATTGGGGTTTTTAAAAATAATTTACAGAGGAAATGGATGCAAATACCTGGTTCCTCTACTCTATGAAGGGGGGGGGAACCATGTCTAAAGCAACATTAATCAACTATACTGAAAAAAATTAAATGATTTAACAATCACTAGTGGTGATGGAACAAAAAATTCTTGAAAAGTTAACGAAATGTTGTTCTGCAATAAAACTGGAATGCATTTTGAAGGATGAAGCCAGATTGTTCTTCCCTAACTGCCTGGAAGTTGATTTTTACATTCACAGATGAGCTAATGCATTTGTGGAGAGACTCATAAAGGGAGACTTCACCTTGCATTCGTCTTGGTTAATAACAATAAATCTTTCCCAAGTTTCCAGAAATAGATGGCCTTTTTCTTGTCATTGATTTGCATTATAATTTAAGCATTTGCATGCCCTATTGTAGACGCTTTCTGTTGCCTGAAAGATTTCTCTCCAGAGAATAATCACTATAAGGATAAGACCATCTGACATCAGTGGGAATGGAGGACTCTGAAATCCATGTGTGTTTTGATTACAGATAAAACTGAAGCACAGTTACACCTCGTGACAAACTGGTCCTGGAGGCACCATAGATGCAGGAAGGAACATTGTGGCCTACACAGGAATTTCTAAAATTAAACCTAATAAGCACTCCACTTGCAATTAATGCATGCTCTAATAAAAGACTTATATATCCACAAACATGCACAGAGACGGGGGAGGAGGAGAAGGTGGAAGAGGAGGAGGAAGAGGAAGATGAAGAGGAGGAGGAGGAAGAGGAGGAGGAGGAATTCAACTAAGCAAACTTCATACTATCTAAATATGGAAGAAAAATGTGGCTGCCAAGTTTTGGGAAGTGCAAATGAGAAAGAAATAGTCAATTTTATACTTTGGAAGCTTCTGATTTTCTGTTATGGAAACTCACAGTGACAGAGAGAGTGTTCCCAGCACATTAAGAAACCTGGCAATAGGACAAAAAGATACAGAGCCAATAATGTTCATTAAAATATATGAATCAGTGCCTTGAAAAAGAGATGTCATCCCATGTAGAAAAGAATCTTCTATTCTGGTTCTTTTCAAAACATTTAGATTGAAAATGGCCAATGCAGTCCTACCCATCATTGTATGTTAGATATATAGATGAATTTACTGCCCTTTTGAGATCAGGAGAATTTGGATATACAGTTTATTTCCCCATTATTTCTTAAAATTTTCATCTCATGTTTTCCTGATTCAGAGCCTTGTTAAATTCATGCATGGACCTTATTCATTGTTCCAAAAACAAAAAAGGACTATCAATTTCTTAGGTTATGTGTACAGCACCTTTTTGTCCATTGAAGTGAATCAAGGAAGTTCAGGGTGGAGTTTAATCAGAGAGTTAAAAAAAATCAGTGAGGTTAATGTAAAATTAATCAATATGTCATTGTTACGTGAAGCTAACACTGCTGCTATTAGCGTTACCGCTAATATCATTTAATGGCTTCCAGTCATTCTGAATGACATATGCATCTAAATATGAATGCTTACAAAAAAGAATCAAAGACAAGAGAACAATGTAGTATCTTCAAAAGCCACTTAGACCAAATTTAGAAGGGACGATAAATAATAAGCAATGGCTGATAAACAAAGACCAGCCCTGTCTTCAGCTGGTTCCATTCAACTATTATCTTTTCAGAAATGCACAATATTTGCGCTTGAGGTCCAGATTATTTCTCTTCTCCCTATACACCAGTGATCAAAGATAAAGATTCTTGAAAAAAATCCTGGAAATGTTTTCCATGTAAGCCCAAGTATTGGAATGACCCATTCACAGAAGGTGAAAAATGTGCAATCTGATATCACATTTCCGATAGGATTCAATGGCCAGCTCATGGCTTCCAATGGTGGAGTGGTTAATCAAAGGCATCTCCATGAAAGTGGAGGCAATAACCTCAGCAAAGAATGAAGAACTCGTAAGTAGACTGGCTGTTCAGAACTTCTTCAGAATTGTTTCTGTTCTCCTTTTTTTTTAAAAAAAATCATTTTCCTTTTTAATGCTTTCTTTAAGTTTATTTTGAATTAGATCTTACTACCATAATCAAAACTTTTAATAAAATAGTTTTTCTTCCATTCAAACATGTTCACTTCCTGGAGACTTGATTGGAGAACTTCCTGCAGTTTTCTTGGCAAGGTTTTTCAGGAGTGGTTTTCCATTGCCTCCTTCCTAGGGTTGAGAGAAAATGACTGGCCCCGAGAAAATTAAATTGATAGGTAGCATTGGGTTTCTTAGTCATCCAGTCCAACACTTTTTCATAATTCATGCTCCAGGCACAGAACTATGTCATAGCTTTGCCATCATAACCTAGCCATGTTCAAATCCCCTTCAAAGACTTCCATCCCCCAATTTCAAGATAAGATTTAATGGAGACTGTTTGGTTGCCATTTCATGCAGAAGCAACAAGCTGCATCTGATCACTTCATCCAAGACTCCATCATAACATATAGAGCTTAACTGCGCCTTAGTAGAGCAATACAGTTTTCAAAACTCTGTTGGCAAAGAGCACCACGGTTAGAATTTATTCAAATACTGGTGATGCATGATGGAATAGAATAGAATAAAAGAGTTGGAAGTGACCTTGGAGGTCTTCTAGGCCAGCCCCCTGCTTAGGCAGGAAACTCTACAGCACTTCAGACAAATGGTTATCCAACATCTTCTTAAAAACTTCCAGTGTTGGAGCATCCACAGGTTCTGGAGGCAATTTGTTCCACTGATTAATTGTTCTAACTGTCAGGAAATTTCTCCTCAGTTCTAAGTTGCTTCTCTCCTTGATTAGTTTCCACCCATTGCTTCTTGTTCTATTCTCAAGTGCTTTGGAGAATAGTTTGACTCCCTCTTCTTTGTGGCAACCCCTGAGATATTGGAACACTGCTATCATGTCTCCCTAGTCCTTCTTTTCATTAAACTAGATATACCCAGTTTCTGCAACCGTTCTTCATATGTTTTAGCTTCCAGTCCCCAAATCATCATTGTTGCTCTTCTCTGTACTCTTTCTAGAGTCTCAACATCTTTTCTACATTGTGGTGACCAAAACTGAATACAGTATTCCAAGTGTGGCCTTACCAAGGCATTATAAAGTGGTATTAACATTTCACATGATCTTGATTTTATCTCTGTTTATGTAGCCTAGAACTGTGTTGGCTTTTTTGGCAGCTGCTGCACACTGCTGGCTCATATTTAAATGGTTGTCCACTAGGACTCCAAGATCCCTCTCACAGTTACTACTATTGAGCAAGGTACCACCTATACTGCATGGAAAGCCAGATCAGTCATATTAGTACAGCAAATATTAATCCTTACATCAAATTCTTCAAGGATAAAAATAAATCTATGTGTAATCATTGCTGTGTGTGATTTTCCACAATGCATGTGAGTTTCTACTTAGCTTTGTTTCATTTGGCATATTTTTTCTATGCAAAAGAGGCTATTCACATGCAGAAAACTGTTGCAAGAAAGATTCTATGTATTATGAGCTGATTCACGCTGCTGTGAATTTCATTTTGGTGAATCATGCAGTTTCAGCTAATTGCTGAAGTAGAGATATGAAACTTGGCATCCAAGACTCTATGTGTTGCTCAGCAAAGCTTCCAGAAGTGCCTCTAAATGTGACAGAAAGAAAATTATTAAATACAAGGAACTATTTACCATATTTATAAACACTAATGATACAGGTAGACCTTCTTATAACTGGTTGCTTAATGACTGTTTAAAGTTATGATGGCCTCCCCCATGATCACATTTGGAATATTCAGGAACTTAGAAATGCTGTTTACAGTGTCCAGTGATCACATGGCTGCAATTTATTATTTTTTTCCCATAAACCAGTGTTTTCTTTCTGTTTATACACAAAAAAGATTGTAAAATCAGGAACAGTCACATGGGTGACTCGCTTAATGACAAGCACAATTTAACGACTGTAATTCTGGGCTCAATTACAGTCATAAATTCAGGAGTGCCTGAAATTTCATCTCATTTTAATGGTATTAAAATAGTGTTCATCTCAAAAAAGTGTGCATACTAGATTTTAAAAATTAGGTGAGAAGCAATTGTGACATCTCTTTTGAAGTGGCAAAAGATGGCTCATCTATGAACCTGTTGCAGATAGTCCTCGACTTACAACAGTTCATTTGATGATTGTTCAAAGTTACAACAACACTAAAAAATGTGACTCATGACCATTTTCAAAGTTATGAGCTTTGCAAGCATCCTCATGATCATGTAATGTCAAAATTCAGATGCTTGGCAACTGGTTCGTGTTTATGACAGTTGCTAGGTCCCATGATCAGGTGATCACCTTTTGCGACCTTCTGACAGCAAAGTCAATGAACCCAGATTCACTCTATAATTAGGTTACTAACTTATCAACGGCAGTAATTCACTTAACAATTATGTCAAGAAAGGTCATAAAATGGGGCAAAATTCACTTAACAAATGACTCACTTAACAACAGAAATGTTGGGCTCAATTGTGGTAAGTTGAGGACTACCTGTATTAAGGCCAGATGCAAAAAGCATCCTTTAGCTGGTGTCTTCCAGGCTTGGGAGTGTAACTCCCAGAATTTCCCGCCATTAGGCCATTTTGGCAGGGAAATCTGGGAGATGTAGTTCAGCAACATATAGAAAACACCCTTAGAAATCTGCCTATCTTTAGGGGACAAAATTAGGGACTTAGATATAAATAAATACTTAGATAAAGAGAAAATCCCCCTAGTTAGCGAAGAACATAGGTATAGGTTGAACCAACCAATAACCTCTGGGGAAATCCTGCAGGTAATCAAACAATTAAAGCTAGGGAAAGCACCAGGTACAGATGGCTTAACAGCCGTTTATTATAAAAACTTACAGTTAGAAATGGTAGAACCTCTTAGAGAATTATTTAATAAAATTCAATCGGAAGGTAAAGTGCCCCCCTCATGGAAGACAGCGTTTATATCGTTGATACCCAAAGAAGACCAAGATCTTACTCAGCCGAAAAATTATAGACCTATTTCACTACTTAATGTAGATTATAAAATTTTTACCAAAATATTAGCAAATAGGTTAATGGTGGTTATTCAACAACTGATACATACTGACCAAACAGGTTTTATACAGGGTAGACAGATGAAGAGCAATGTCAGGTTAATTACTAATGCATTAGAATACTTGGGAAAGAATAATCAAATCCCTGCCGCATTCATATTTTTGGACGCTGAGAAAGCCTTTGATCGAGTCAATTGGCAATTCTTGTTGAAGATATTGCAAAAAATGCAGATAGGAGATGGCTTTTTAAGGTCAATTGGTGCAATATATCAGCAGCAAAAAGCCCAAATTATAGTTAATGGAAGTTTAACAGATTCCTTTCAAATAGAAAAAGGTACAAGACAGGGTTGTCCTTTGTCCCCACTATTGTTTATTATAACTTTGGAAGTATTGCTGAACAAGATACGGGCTTTGGACGCTTTAAAAGGGATTAAGATCAGACAGCAAGAATACAGAGTCCGCGCTTTTGCGGACGACTTGGTTATAATATTGAAACAACCGCAGGAATCCAGCAAGGTTTTAATGAATACGATTAATCAATATGGTCAAGTCTCTGGATTTAAAATTAATTTAGGAAAAACCAAAATATTAGCAATGAATATGAATACCAAACAGAAGGAAGAATTGGGAGTGATGTTAGGATGTGAGGTTGTTAAAAAAGTCAAATATCTTGGAGTTAATATTTTAACTTCAAATGGGAAATTATACAAGCATAATTATGAACCACTCTGGCATAGTATACAAATGGAGATGAAAAGGTGGGAGAAACTGCATTTATCTTTGTTGGGAAGGATAGCGGCAGTGAAAATGAATATTTTACCAAAATTTTTATTTTTGTTTCAAATGTTACCAATACTTAAAAGAGATGCGAACCTTCTAGAATGGCAGAAGGGTATCAACAAATTTGTATGGGCAGGAAAGAAGCCGAGGGTTAAGATGAAAATAATGCAAGATGTACGTGAAAGAGGAGGATTGAAATTACCAAATTTAAAATTATATTATGATGCAGTGGCTTTATCTGCAATTAGTGATTGGATCCATTTAACCAATGACAGAATACTGAATATTGAGGGACATGATTTGGTATATGGTTGGCATGCTTACTTGTTATTCAACAAAAAACTGGATAAGAATTTCAAAAATCATATTTTAAGAAATGCCTTATTGTGGGTTTGGAAAAAATATCAACATAAACTAAATGACAAGTTGCCCATGTGGGCAATTCCTAGACATGCAATTGAAAATATAAATATAGAACAAAAACACGATAGAACCACTTATAGACAACTTCTTAATACAGAAAGAGGGGTGCTGCAATTAAAATCTTTAGAGGTACTTAAAAAAGAGAAAGTAGTTCAAACGTGGTTTCAGTATGGCCAATTACAGGCCAGGTGGAAAATAGACCAAAAAATAGGTTTTGTAATAGCTGAGGATAACTTGTTTAAACAAATAAGAGATCAAAGTTTAATGCACATAAAGAGGATATATAATGTATTAGTACAGATGGACTCAGAAACCGAAATGGTTAAAGATTGTATGATAAAATGGGCTCAGAATATTGAAGAACCTATAATGCTGGACACATGGGAAAAAATATGGGTAAGAAATGTAAAATTTACACAAGCACAAAATTTGAGAGAAAATTTTTATAAGATGTTTTATAGATGGCACTTAGATCCCAAAAAGCTTGCTTCTATGTATTCAAATGTTCAGCCTAAATGTTGGAGATGTGGTTCTTTCGATGCTACATATTTTCATATATGGTGGACATGTCGTAATGTTAAGGCATTTTGGATAAAAATTTGGTGGATCCTGCAAAATATCTTCAAAAAAAGGATAAAATTCACTCCCAAACTGTTTTTACTAGGTATATGTACTGATTTCGTAGCAGTAGAGATTAATTTGGTTCTGTACTTAATAACGGCAGCAAGACTCTTGGTGGCGCAATACTGGAAGAAGAAAGACCTGCCTACAATTCAAGAATGGACTTTAAAGGTTACAAACTTAGCTGAAATGGCAAAAATTTCAGCATATCTTAAAGAACATTCAAATGAGAAGTATAAACGAGACTGGAAAAAATGGATTGATTATATACAAAGCAAATATGGGACTAGGAAATTCCAGATAGCTTATGCTTAAAATTAGTAATAACGTAAATTGTTAAAAATTTGGGTAACAGCAAGAAGCTGAGTTCAATGTAGAGATATTTTAGACTGTGATTGTCAAAAAGTTATACCATGTATGGGCTCTGGGAAGTCGGGGGGAGGGAAGGGAGGCGGGGATCTAGGGGGAGGGGGGGAGGGGGGAAATATAATATGTGTTAAATTCTAAAGCATGATTGCACTTGTATACTGTGGTTTTTATTAATGTTAGTGTTAAAACAGAACAAACTGAATATATCGGAAAGTAAGAGATACCGAAGGGAGGAGCTGAATGAAAGAAGAAGGAGAGCAGAGAGAGTGAGAGAGAGGAGGAGGAGAAGGAAGGGAGGGAATGGATTAAGAGAGGGAGTGATAGGGTTAGGGTTAGATAGAGGGGGAGGGGAAGTAGGTGTAGAGGGGTATGAGAGAAGGAAGAATGAAAGTTGGAGGGGGATGAAAGAGGGTGTATGGTGGGCTAAGGCGGTATATTGGGTTTGTATTGTAGGGGGCATTCTCTATAAAAGTGAGGGCTGTGTTTATTACTCAATGTTATGTCTCGGTTCCACAGTAAACATGTGATTGTATAGAATGAAATGGAAATAAAAAAGATTTGTACCAAGAAATCTGCCTATCTTTCTTTCGTTCCAGTAATTGCATTTAGAAACACTGTTCTCAGTGTTACTGGGCAAAATTAATCTCACCCTCGTGCCAACAGTAATCTGCCTTTGATTTTTTCCCTCCCTTAGACGTGTTTTCAGAATTTGAAGTTGGCCTATATACTGGTAATTGAGCAAACCATGGCAAGTTAAAAGCATCTGTTATTTTTAGCACAAGCACTTCAGACTAATAGATAAGTGGACAATACTTCAAGCAAGTGTCATTTGGAATTAGATTATTAATTAGTATAATTAACCACGTCTTACTGCTCGCTTCAAGAAACTCTTTGTTCAAGCCTGTGTTAAATATTCATGAATGTAATTATACTAATTGTGGCTTTAGTGTGGCATTACTCATGTTGCACTGACACCAGAAAGATCACTGTATACTAGTATTTCCAGTGGTAGGTTTCAAATTTTTTTAGAACCTCTTCTGTAGTTGTGGCCTATTATGTGGGAGTGGCTTGCCAGCCATGTGACCGAGTGGGAGTGGCTTGGCAGTCATGTGACTGGGTGGGCATGGCCAACTTGTAAAATGTGGTGAAAATCACTTAACAACGTTCTTGCTTAGCAACCAAAATGTTGGCTCAGAAACTCTGGCATTTGAAGCATGCAAGTCTTAAAGCTGTCAAGTTACAAGACCCTTGCACCCCTAACCCTTTAGAAAAAAAACCCAGGGGTGTTCAAACTTGACAGCTTTAAGACTTGTGGATGTCAACTCCCAGAATTCCTTTTCCAGTCATTTTGGCTCAGGAACTCTGGCATTGAAGTGTGCAAGTCTTAAAGCTGTCAAGTTACAAGACCCTTGTACCCCTAACCCTTTAGAACCCCCCCCCTAGGGTGTTCAAACTTAACAGTTTTAAGACTTTAAGGTTTAGATAGGACTCTTAGAGGCAGGAGGGCAATTGGTGAGCCAGCCAATCAATGAGTGGCAGGCGGGGCAAGCGTGGTGCAAACAGGCAGGGGAGGGAACTGGAACCGGTTCTAAATGGCACAGTAGAGGTTAGAACTAGTAGGAACCCACCCCTCAGTATTTCCCTCTCCCATTTAGTTGAGTTGTTTATATCAAAAATTCCAGAATCTTACTGTGATTATATTCGTGGAAGGATGTGTTAAATATCAATTTAGTAAATCCATTGTGAGACGCAAGCAAAGGTAATGTTGTGGGATTGGATTTTTGTCTGGATTTGTTCCCAGTTTCTTACATCTAAAATGTGGGAATTAAAGTTAAAAAAAATATTAGAAGAATGTGGGTATCCACATCCAAGCATCCAAGAAGATGAAGTAGTATCAGGCCAATGAACACAATGTTGTGGCACTGCAATGCTTAGTCCCACTCCTTTTTTGCGTGACCCGACAAAAGCGTGAACGTCATAAGCGCGCCGACAACACCGCAGCGCTAAAACCGCGATGTCAAAAGCGCGCCGACAACAGCGCGCCGACAACAGCGCGCCGACAGAAGCGTGATTTAATTTAAGGTAAGGTTTAGGGTTAGGTTTAGGGTTAGGGTTAGGGTTAGGTTTAGGGTTAGGGTTAGGTTTAGGGTTAGGGTTAGGGTTAGGTTTAGGGTTAGGTTTAGGGTTTCGTTACAGCGCGCTTCTGTCGGCGTGCTTTTGTCGGCGCGCTTTAGGGCTAATTAGTCGCTCATTCGTCGCACGGTTTTGTCACCGCGCTTTAGTCACCGCGCTTTAGTCAGGCGCACTTTTGTTGTGCGCGCATTTGTGGTGGAACCCTTTTTTGCATGTAGCATGACATGGCATGCACGCTGCCCCCAAGGAGGTGGAGCTGAGGCCATGGTACTTCTTTTGTTATTCTGATGAAAACAGTGAGATCACCATATGTGGACACCATAGTTCGAGCTATTTATAGGAACCAAATTACTGTCTTACATCTTGCAAATGTGCAAGAAATCATTCCCGTCTTTAAATTCCTGAAAATCAGAAATGGGTCTGCTTATTTTTGGAATGCTGCTTTTCCTCTGCCACGGAAAGTGTGCTGTGCCTCTCATATCAAAAAGTCATGTGCCCCCGAAATACACACTCTCTCTCTTTCTCTCTCTCTCACCCCTCCCCAAGAGGAGGCTGTTCTCTAATGTTTGAAGCATAAGTAAACTTCAAGAATGTGAAAGTTACTGATTGGGAGATAGATACAAAATTATAATTACTGGAACCTTTTGTAGAGCATTTCCCACGGATTCACTATCCACCACTCTCCATTTTTCAGAGTCATCTTGTAAATATTAGTATTTTGGGGATTTTTTCCCCATGAAAGTATTCCATTCTCCAGCCCCACTCCAGCAACATTGGGGAGGGCTGGTACTTGCATCTGGAATCCTCATGATGTGCATAACAACTATAGGACAAGAGATCACAAATTGAAAGTGGTGATCACAAATGTAATGGGGTCACATTCACTCCTACCCATTTAAATCCAGATGCTCTTTAGGACAACAACCTGTGTATTCAAAGCAGTGGCTATTTCAACACTTGTGACCATTATCCAATATGATTCTAGCAAAGGTTGAGGTACAGTTGCTTGCTATCATCTTCAACTCTTCAGAGGGCAGCTGTTCCTGGGCTTCTCAATGGGAGACTGAACCTGGCACTTAGTCTTCATGTCCCACTCAGCCTTCGTGTCCCATGTCACTCTTATTCTCTGTCCTGCAGGAGAACAATTGATCAATAAGGGGTTTCAGAACCAGATTACACAAACAGGTAGGTTGTCCAAGTAGAGAAGCAGCCTGTTCTGAATATGGGCTGATAGTTGTATTAATGGAAATATCACATAATCTCGTTGATTATTCAAGGGATCGAGGCACCACAAAATGTGAGAATCCCTAGTCATGATTCAGAAAGAAGAAAAACAGTAATAATCACTTTGATTCTACAAGAGGCTGCTACACTTCCTATTTCTTTATATACAGTGTCGTATATAATTGTCCAGTCATAAAAAAATAAGCTCAAAATGGAAAGGTATTGTCAGCATATGTTTATTGGCAATTCTTCATTTTCTAGTCTCCTTTGAAAAACCATGCAGTGCCTTTGATTGGTATAATTACATGATCAATTACATGAAATCCTCCAATTAACCTTTGCCCTGTAGTAAACACGTCTTTACCTGAAGAGTTCCCTTGTAAAATGAATGCAGTTCCAAGTTAAGAATTGTCCGTGTTATAATATGTACCACCCAAAAAGTTTGCATTCATCAAAATGGAGAAATAATAAAAGTACAGAAAGACTTTTAAAAAGATGTGGTTTGATAGATAAAAAGTTCAGTTCTTATATAAGACAGCTATTGCTGGTTCTTTCTTGCTGCTGTGATAATCATGACTCTCTAGCGGGGTGTAAATGCTATCTCTAGCCTATTACAATTAACCCCCAGGCTATATAAGGCGTGTTTAACACACACACACACAGACAGAGAGAAAATGAGGCTACCTTCTAAAAGCATTCTCTATAACAACAGCTACAAAACAGAATTGGGATTTCTTCCTTCCAATTTCTCTATCAGGAGCATGTGTTTAGAATATTATTTAATCTATTTAGAAGAATTACCATAGGATTCCTCCCCCCCCCCCACTTTTATGTATATCCCCATTATTAGAACAGCTATGGAGGAAGAAAATTATACCATAACAATCAGGCCTTGGCTTCTAAAACCCAGATAATCACAAGGGGGCAGCCAAGAAAAGTGGGGGAAATAATGAGCTCATATCTTAAGGCTTTGTCACAAGCCACATGCCAGTTTCTGAAGTCAAAACATGAGTACCAAAGTCCAGGTTTCTGCCCTGATGTACAACATGTTTTGTCTTTTTTTTCATCATTATATATAATTTCCTTAATGAACTTTGATGCATCTGAGATATATTCAGAACATACCAGCGCTGTCAGACAAGTTATATAAAATGAAGATGAGCTGAATCTCATGCTTAGTGAGTAGAAATGCCATAGGGCCAGTATTTGGCAAGAAAACTCTTGTTTGAAACTGTGAAAAGAGGGAAACAATCACTATGGATGAGGATAAAGGACATTCAGTTTCATAATATTATCGAGATTCAACTTCTAAAATTCCTCACCAGAGACACTGCTGGCTAGGAATGAAAACTGGCAGCTGTGTTGTCTTAGTATAATTTTGTTTTCCAAGCATTCTAATAAATGTCCTAATATTTTTTTAAAGATTCAAATACTGCAGATGCTATACAACATTAGCTGTTCCCATGAGCATTATAAAGCAGGATGGCCAGAATCTATATTCTCATAAATAACACTGTTCTCCATATTCCCCAACCTGGAGTCATCTGATATGGAGAGCTACACATCCATAATTTCCTCCATGTAGTTTTGATGAATACATAACACTTAAACCACTAGTTTTAGTTCCTCCTGAAAAATAAAATATAATTATGAGATATACAAATATAAACATGCAAGAGACCCTGCAAGAAATTGTGCCCAATAGCAACTTTTTAGAATGAGATCCTTCTGATCCCAAATATTTTACAATTTCACAGCCACACCTAGAATCACATCTCAGTGTGATTAAGCAGTATAATAGTTTGTGATTTAGCTGATTTTAAACATTATTTTTCAGACAAGCAGCTGTCCATTGACACAAAAATGCATGTGTAAAAATATCACCTACCTTCCCCATTTAGTAGGCCTAATGGTGGCTTTAACTTTGGGAATTTAAAAAAAAGAAATTCTTTTCTCAGTTTTGATAGAAACATAAATATTTACAATTCTCAACTAATGTGAGGTTTTTTTTAATCTTCTGAGTTTTTAAATTTCCTGATCATAGAATGTAGTCTTTCCTTTTGAAGGGAAAAATTTCCCATGACACAATTTACAAATGGAAACGACACCATCTGCTTGAATCAAGTTTACTTGAATAGCGCTGGGAAACAGATAACAAGGTTCTGCCACTTAAGAAAGGTACAAACAAGCTTTATATAGCCGCATATTAAATGCTGATTAGCATTAATGTCAAATGCCAATCACCTGGTTTTTTGATAACATGAGTTAGCTTTTCTGCTTATAGTGAAAAGAGACAGTAAATAAAATGGAGGTCAGCAAGAGTCACATTTTGTGTTAGTTACTTCCTAGTTTCCATTTAAAATTACAAGTGCTGATTTAAAACAATTCATGACCCAGCACCGGCAAGGGTCTAAACAAGCTATTAAGGAAGGTTGCTTTAGTTTGGTGGCCTTGATATTTTGAAGGTTTTGGTTCCGGCGTTTGTTACTCCCTTGTTTTTGGTATATTTCCATGAATATTTCTTTTAGAAATTCTTAGATGGAAATGATTTTTTTTTAACAAGGGAGCACTGAACCCCTTTTACATGAGCTTCACTATACCTTGTAAAACTCTATCCTCATTATTTATTTTTTCATTGCTTTCTCAAATCACAAGGCTTCCATTTCAACAAATAGTACAGCTCTTTTCTGTAACTTTTAATGACAGAACCAATACAACCTTTATTGGATTGCATTTATATTCTACAATGTAGACGATATTACATTCTGGATATGGTGAGCTATTTAAAGAGCCAACTTAGAATTGTAATAGAAGATAAAGGCTCAGCTCCTGGTGACTCCATGGTGACATCCATATCATTTCATAGCAACAATATGAAATGCTGTGTCCAACTTTAGATCCTAAGTTAGACGTAGGTATTTCATATGGTTGCTAAGAAATGAAATTTGAATGAAGTGAAAATGAAATGAAATTTCTTAGCAACAATATGAAATTTCCTAAGATTTCCTAAGAATCTTTAATAACTAACAAGGTCTAAGCCAGAGGTGGTATTCAGCGGCTTCTGACCAGTTCTGGAAAACCGGTAGCAAAAATTTTGAGTAGTTCGGAGAACCAGTAAATACTACTTCTGACTGCCCCTGCCCCCATCTATTCTCTTACTCCCGAGTCCCAGCTGATTGGGAGGGACTGGAGATTTTACAATATCCTTCCCCTGCCATGCCCATCAAGTCATGCTCACCAAGCAAAGCCCACCAAGCCACACCCACAGAACCAGTAGTAAAAAATATTAATTTGAAACATGTGACCAGTGTAAATTGAGCTTTGAAAATTCTGACCAACATTAGAAGGAAGATGTCTACAGCAAGGGGCTTCTTTCTTTCTTCTTTCATACAAGAAAGAAGAGCTCATTTTAACAAATATATCTCAATGCAACTTAACAGCATGCTTGTTAAGTTGTACTAGCTCAAATCCTCACTTATATAAATGTCCTGGTAGAACAAACCCATTTTCTTTTAGAGCCCTCTAACATAATCCAGGCACTAGATAACGTCCCTGTAATTTTCTGTGTTGAATTTTAGATGGAATATTTCTGCCCTCTTCTCTCTAAAGTCCTGTGCACAAGGGCTCTAGGAATAAAGAAAATGCAAACATAGCAGCCCGGCAAGCTTTCAGCAAATTGAAAACCTAGGCTATTGTAAAGGCAGACTGGGGAAAAAAAGAAATGGATTGCCTGCTGTCCTTTCACAATGGGTTTCAACCTACCATCAATTGGTGTTTTCTGGGTGCTGCCTATTTATGACTTTCTTGGAATGCTTGAACGAACGTGTTACCTGTGATACCAATAGATGGCAGCAAAGAGTTAAAAGTCTATCCCTCCCTCTCTCTCTCTCTCTTTCCTCCCCCTCCCCCCTCCCCCTCCTCCTCCTCAGCAATAGAGCAGGGAAAGGGGGGGGGTTGGTTGATGTATTATTTTCTGTTCACCTTTACATTAAAAAAAACAGGTGGAGCTTTGGTTGAAGTACTGTGGCCACCATCTTTTTTTTAAAAAAAAAAAATCACACCTTATGGACACTCCCTACCTTGATTCTCGTCAATTTAAACAGATGCCTATAAGTGTAGGATTTAAGTATACATTATTTTTCATATTATTAGATTTTAGGTTCGTTCTGCATACAGTAAAGGACAAGGAAAAATTATACAGTTAGGAGCAGACTCCTACAATGAAATTTGGCTGAGTTTGGTGAGACTCCCAGCTACCATGCAGCTATATGCATATTTACCCAGGAATACATCCAACAGTGCTTATTCATTAGGATTTACTCCTGGTTTCTACATAGGACTGCAACCTTAATCACCAAACTGCATAGAAATGCTTAAATGACACTTTTTATGCTCGGCGCATAAAAAAATAGAAGACTTGGATCAGTCCCTTCTCTTGAGTCAACCTTCCCATTCTGCTTTTTAGGTAATGTTTATATCAGTGATTCATGACAGATTATCTTAAAGCTGACAGAAATCCCTGGGTTGTGTTCTTGATGTTATTTTTATATTTCACTGGATATAGGTTTTGAACATTGCTGAGTTGTGTGAAAGCATCATGCATGTGCAATGATGATTAAAATGTTTATACATATCCTTCATTCAATATATTCCAGTTGATTGAATAATTAATACATTATAAGAAATAGAGATGCCATCAAACTTAATGCTCCTGACTGAATGGCCAGGAGCATGCAATAGGTAAAGTACAGTAGCTATATCCCTTAAGTATTCTCCACGCTTCTTGCAACTATGACTTATGCAATTTCCAGAATTCCCAGTAAACCTGCAAAAGCTTGGGCTAGAGCTGGAGCTTTCTAAATCACTTGAAACATTGACTTGCACAACAGCTATTTGGCCAGGGCAAATAACATCAAGTCCACATCAAGAAGAGATTTTAAGCAAATGTGAAATTTACACAAGCTCAAAATCTGAAAGAAAATTTTTACAAGATGTTCTATAGATGGCATTTAGATCCTAAAAAGTTGGCTTCTATATATCCGAATGTACAGCCTAAATGTTGGAGGTGTGGTTCTCTCGATGCTACATATTATCATATATGGTGGACCTGCCAAAAGGTTAAAGCATTCTGGATAAAAATATGGTGGGTTATGCAAAATATTTTTAAAAGAAGGATAAAGTTTACTCCTCAGTTATTTTTACTAGGTATATGTACTGACTTTACAGTGGCAGAGACTAACTTGATTCTGCACCTAATAACTGCAGCAAGACTGTTGGTGGCACAATACTGGAAGAAGGAAGACTTGCCTACAATCCAAGAATGGACATTGAAAGTCACAAACTTAGCCGAGATGGCTAAAATATCGGCATATCTTAAAGATCACTCAAATGAGAGATATAAACGAGACTGGAAAAAATGGATTGACTATATACAAAATAAATACGGGACCAAGAAATTCCAGTTAGTCTATGCTTAAGATCAGAAATGATTTAAACTGTTTAAAGTTAGTTCAGTAAGAAGAAGCTAAGGTCAATGTAGAATGTCATTAATTTCTTTATTTCTTTTTTCTCAATAGATTTTAGACTGTGTTAGTTAAAAATCCATACTGTGTACGGGTTCTGGGAAGTCGGGGGGGGGAGGAGGAGGGGGGTTGGGGGGTGGAGGGAGGGAGGGAGGGGCATACAAAAAAAATTGTACTTCAATGTTTTAATGATTGACGAATGATGAAATATTTGTGTTTTTAAAAGAAATAAAACCTTTAAAAAAAAAAAGAAGAGATTTTAAGCCACAAAGTTGACTTAAACAAAAAAAATGCCATCAGAAAGCTATACAGAGGAATTTTTGACTCTACTTTTATCTTATTTTTTAAATAATAATATTAACATACTTAACTGTTTCATTCCAAGCCTGTCTTCAAACTCTGTTATACATACACAGCTGGCCCAATCTCTCTGGTTTTCCCAGGATGTTTTTCAGAGGAATACTAAGAATATAGCTCTGGAATGGAAGTGGGAGCAGCTTAAATATTTACAATTCAAGCTGTGTTCGGTTAATTAAGTCTCCCAATGTACGTTCTGACATAGGGATGAGTAGTTTCATCACATAGATTGCTAGTTGGTGACTGTAACTTATTCTAATTGTTGTGCAAGTCAAAGAGTAAGGGGGCAATGGTTAGAATGCAGTATTGCAAGCTAATTCAAACTGACTGCCACCAGTTTGGCTCAAGGTTGACTCAGCCTTCCAAGGTCGTAAGATGAGGACCCAGGTTGTTGGGGGCAATATGCTGACTGTGTAAACTGTTGTATAGGCCAGCAACAGCAACAGCCTGTGCTGCGCCATGATTGGCTGGGATGCAGCACAGGCTGTGATTGGTTGGTGAATTTGACAGTTAATGACAGTTGCTGTCGGGAGAGTATAAATACCATGACCGTTTGCAAGGGAATCGAATTGCTGTCATCTTGTACTAATAAAGATCTTGCACTCTGTTCCATGGCTCCTGCGTCTTCCCTCACAATACACAAAACTGGCGACGAGGATGGGATCGCGATTCCGCAGAGCCTTGAATAATAAGACAATAAGCCAGTCGCAGCCAAGCGAACACGAACGCTGGAAAAAAAAAACCCATTGAGGACCTGTCAGAGCTGCAGCAGCAGTAGCCACCGCCTCCGGTTTTCACCTCCGGTTTCCGCCAACCTGAGTAGATACTCAGGCGCGGCCTCCATCAGTCAGAGGGACGGGCTTCCCATGCTTAACCTCGGCTGGAGCCGCCGCCGCTGCTCAGGGACGAGCTACGGATCGTGACAGCTCAACCACGGCCGAAGCTGCCTGCCTGCCTGCTTGCCAGCTGTCCTTACGGCACCACACATGTAATGCTGCTGCCGAGAGGCCCAAGGAACAAATCGCCACGACCAACCGCCTACATTCGAATTGGAGTCGCCTCAGCCTGTTTCCTCTGAAGCCTCGCCGCCTGCGCGCCCGGCTCCGCTTACACACGCTGCATGGCCACTTCACAAATACAAACTAGCTTGGCCACTGCCTGCACCGTTTCTTCCGATGCTCTATCTGGCCACTCAGTCTGCCTACATCAAGCCGTTTCTCTGTTTGTTGGCCAATTCCATACAATCAGCCACTAGCCTTCCCAACACCACGATTCAGGCTGGAACTGCTCCTCTGGAAAGTTCATTGATTTCATTAGGCCGCCTAAGTATCTGAATGGCCACTCCTCGTCCCACACAACCGGACAATTTTGGAACTGTAGATGTAGTTGAGGATTTCCGCGGAAACTTCCCCCGGATGAAATTCAGCTCAACAAATTATTCCATCTACCTATACTCAAATGGAAAGCCGCTCGTTCCGACTCCCGAAGAGCAGCCCGAGATGCCTGCCTGCCTGCGAAGCCCTGCCTGCCTCCCATTGAGCAGCTCGGAAGCCAGGAAGGACAAAGCCCCGAAACTGCGTTTCCACCACAAGCCACAATCTGCTCACAAACCGCCTCTACACCACCCCAAGCCATAAACCGCCTCTCCATCCTAAGCCGCTAGCTTGCCGCCGCTTGCCCGCTGTGTATTGTGAGGGAAGACGCAGGAGCCATGGAACAGAGTGCAAGATCTTTATTAGTACAAGATGACAGCGATTCGATTCCCTTGCAAACGGTCATGGTATTTATACTCTCCCGACAGCAACTGTCATTAACTGTCAAATTCACCAACCAATCACAGCCTGTGCTGCGTCCCAGCCAATCATGGCACAGCACAGGCTGTTGCTGTTGCTGGCCTATACAACACTCCTTCCCCCCAGTTATTTGCATATTCAACACTCCATTTGCATATACATCATAAACCACTTAGACAAGGATGTAAAGCACTGTGAAGTGGTATATAGATCTAGGTGCTATTGCTGTTGCTATTGCTAACTGGGCAAAATAGTGTCTTGGGGCACCCAGTACCCCAAGCTGCTCTAAACCTTCTTCCTGCCAATCTCCAAGTATCTTCAAGTATCTAAGCCCAACACTTTATTCTCCATATGGCCAAAGTTCATACAATTACACGGTGCATATCCCATTTAAAGCAGGACTCCAAATTAAAATATGCCTGACACATGGTTGTTCAGTTCTTACAAATTTTACAAATGAAATTACAAATGTCATTGGTGAACTTTCTTTAGTATCTCCTTATTGTTAGAGCCTAGAATGCAAGGTCTGAGGAGAGGAATTGAGCAATGCAGAAGAGATAAAGACCACTGTGCCTTATCTAAAGGATCGGGCAGAAGATCCAGCCCAGGAGGAATCTGTAATCCCCCAGGCCAAGTAGTATTATAGAAAAATATAGCTACTAATGTTGAGTTCACTTGCCTTAGGAATACTCCTAAAGGTGCAATCTTTGCAGTCTAATAGAGCGCACTGCTCACTAAAAGCAGAAACTTTGAGACCCAGAAATCACCCAATATTGTCATAAATTGGAGTTAGCTGTGTCAGTATGAAAAATGTTTCAGATCTCAGCAGATAAGCCTTTACAGCTGTTTAATGCTGCATGGAATTGATCTCTCAATTGGCCAGTTCTTCTTTTTAAGGAGTCAACATTCCTGAACTTGACTTTAAGAATTGGACTCGTGTTTGATTTCTTGGCTTCCATGACCGCTGGACTTCCTACTATCTTGCAGTCAGTGGGTATTAGTGTTTATTGCTGGCAGAGATCATAAGCAGGATAATTATTACTTCCAATCATGTGGAAATTATACTTCTTTGACGTATCATAAAACTGTTTTTTAATTTAAATCCCAATGCTGAGTCATATTTATTTATGATCAGTTATAGTTCCCGGCTCTTCATAAATGCTGCCAAGACAAGTGATCCCTATTCTATACTTGTGCATTTGATTTAAATTTCCTTATTGACCAATTTAGTATTTATCTCATAACATTTCATTCTGATATTTCTTTGACCTTTAGGGATTGTTTTTTTGTATTCTAGTTTATTCTATGTTATCTGAAGAGTTGAAAATCACCTTTTCATCTAAATCATTATGAAAATGCTTAAGAATATGTGACCCAGGACAAAAGCTGGATATTGTATTCAACATGGTGGTTTGGTGGGAATCTATTGACAAATACTTTTAGTATGATTTTTGAAGCAGCTCTGAATCTATTCAATGGTCATGCCATCCAATGCACTTCTTGCTGTTCAGAATATCCTGGGATGCATTGCTATAGTAAAATCAAGTTATCTTATGTCCACAGCATTGCTATACCTATTAAATAAATTATTCAACTAAAACTTGAAATAAAATTAGTCCAACAATTAGTCCAACGATTTGTTCTTGAAGATGCAATACTGATGTTTAATAATTGCAATTTTGTTTAGAAGTAATTACAGACTGACCTTGTTAGGTTATGCTCTGAACAGTCAGGTCTGTGATCCACCCAATTCTTATTGAACGAGAAAATAGATACTTTTGTGTGGGAGACACTTCTTTGATACTTACAGGGAAACAGCCTGATACCAGATAAGACTACTACCAAAATAGGTCACAGGTGGAAATTTGCTTAATGGCCCATTTCACTCCAGATGTAAACTTAGAAGGAAGAACATTCAAATGCATGGTGTAATTTTTTTTCTTCAAAATTACACACAACCCCCCAAATATGCATCAAATCATAAAATATTAAAATTATATTTTAAGTTATTTTAAAAAGATATTACCTGGAAACAATCTACTGAAAAACAGCAAGAGTTGCCTTAGCACCACCCACACCTTTTGTTTGATAATTAGGGGCCAATGATGCCGGCAGGTACCTTGTAAATCTCAGGAATAATATTAAGAGCTGCAACATCACAGGACTTTATCCAGTAAGTGGGGCATTTTAATTGGTATAATTTACATTTCATAAAAAGCAAGTCACTGAGCAGCCCTTTAAACCCTACCAAAGCAATTGGAAGCTTAGAAAAGATTATTATTAAGCACATATGATATCAAATAAAAGTGAGGCTCTGGTATGCTAAGTTTTCCAAGTTCTATAACAATGATATTTTTATATGTGTATCTTGGTCTTCCAGCATATGTGATTATTTATCTTCCTATCTCTTGATATTTCTCATTTGTTTTGATTTTTGGTTTTTATTATTTATATTTATTAAGAATTTTTCCATAGAATAAAAGATAAATGAAAAGAAAAAAAAGAAAAGAAAAAAGAAAGAAAGAAAGAAGCGCACAAAAGAAAAAAAGGAGAAAAAATGCTCACATTAAAGAATATATAAATGAGTTCCAATACTCTTTTCAACAGATAATTACAATTCTCATTTGTTCTGGGAGGTCCAAAATCAGCATGATGATTTTTTGCTGTCTTCTAAATAGGAGATAAGGAAGATTACACCAGAGAACATAATATATTGCTGGGAAAGATACCAAAAAATATGGAAACTCTTAAGAAATCCATAGGCCACCGTTCAGTGATAGAGACAGGCTTTGAACTACCTGAGTTGGAATGGAATGGAATGGAATTTATTATTTATATGCCGCCCTTCTCCAGGAGGACTCAGGGCGGCGAACAATCCAAAAAGGGAAAGGGAAACATCAAAACGAAATACAAATAATAAAAATAAGCAACAGTCGCACAACCATACATGTCTAGAGGGGAGGGAACTCATCACCCCCAGGCCTGCCGGCAAAGCCAGTTTTTGACGGCTTTTCGGAAGGCCTGGAGAGAGGTGAGGGTCTAAATCCCTGCGGGGAGTTCATTCCAAAGGGCCGGAGCTGCCACAGAGAAGGCTCTCCCCCGGGTAGTAGCCAGATGGCATTGGCTAGTAGATGGAACCCGGAGGAGGCCAACCCTGTGAGATCTAATGGGTCTGTGGGAGGTAATTGGCAGCAGGCGGTCTCTCAAGTACCCAGATCCAATACCATGAAGGGCTGAGAGGCAGGCTCTTTATATGAGATTGAATGAACTTGCCAGATCATAATATTCAATGTGTGATTCACACCAACACTGAACATTTCCATAAGACCCAGCCGCTTGGCTAAAGGCAAAGGATTCTCAAGGCAGAAAGCTCAAATGCTGGTTTTAAACCTGAGCTGTTTCCTTTGTGACTCTCTAATTTATTCCCATTAAGCTCCTGTTCCATAAAAAAAGAAAAGAAAAATGCCCACTCTTTAATTGAATCTTTTTCTCTGAGTTACAAAGTTGTTTTCTGATGTAGGAAATCCCGCTTTCCAAATATTAATACATCTTTAAAATAAGTCTAGCACCCTTTTTACTGTTTTTTTAAATCTGTCACTGCATGGACATGTCAGCAGATTGGATGAGGGTGGACAAATTTGGCAGGCTTTTAGCACTATATTATCATAGAAATTATCTGATGAAACATATTCACAACTTGGAGATAAGCATTATCTTGTGGTAACACCTACAGAACAAGGCTTCTGCTCCAAGGGTTAGAAGTATGTGATTAAAATGAAGACTGGGTGGAAATGTTGATTAGCGTTTTTCAACAATTTACATGAATTTGAGAGGATTGTTTTTCAAAAGAGGAAACAATTTCAGTTTAATCCTCCTGGGTTGGGCAGTTCTTGCTCTTGTTTATTACAAGGTGGCCAAGACTGCCCTGTCTTTCACCCAACAATTATTAATTCATTGTCTGTAGCTTCCTTGTTTTCCTATGAAAGCTCCTGTGAGCCCAGAGGCCCAGAGCTGCAATTGGGAGGGGGAAAGGGGGGGGAGTGAATGGGCCAGCTGCCAAGACTCATTTTTACCAGATGGAGATTTCCCTCCTCCATAAGCAGTCCAGCTGAGAACTCTACAAAACTCTTCATGGCTGACTTGGGGGGGGGGGGGGGTGTCCACTGAGAACATTCCAGAATTGATAACTTGACTAAGAACAATCCATGGTTGATGGCTGGGTGGTTTTCACTCTGGGTCATGAGGTGATGGGTGTGCGGGCACGTGGGGGTGGGGTTTAGCCTAATTACCAAGTAACTATAAAACGTGGTGGGGAGCACCAGGTGTCAGCTCTAACACCCTACACTTTAGGAAGCAGGATGATTAGAAAAGTGGGAAAAGGAAAAGATTCAGAAGCATTCTAGGAATGATGAAAAGCAAATGCTTTTTTTTCCAGAGAAAGAAAACTTTGTAGGAACCAGAAGACAGATTTCAACCCAATATTTATCGAAATGGGAATAACTCTTGAGTTACCAATTGCAACAAAAGCATCCTCATAGGAAAAAGGATGTTTTCCTTGGATTGCTTGCAGAACAAATATTTTTGAATGCAAATATTTATCATCAAATGTTGCAAGATGAGGATTCTGTAGATACTTAGTAATAAGAGGATTTATGGGGAAAGCCTGATTCTATTCTAGTAATAGCGAACTAGTTTGTAAGTATGTGCATGATCAGCAATGAGCAGGAAATACATTAGTCTTAGACACGGTAAACCAATGAGTTGGGTGCAGTTAGCCTCCTTTCCCAAATGAATTTACTCAGATAATCAATTCAAATTAAGACACAGAGCTTCTCTGGTAAACTGCTAGGTTATTAACCTTAATGATATTGGTACTTTCTCTTTGCCACAAGTAGCATCAAAGGGACAAGTTGCAAGCATGCTCCCTGCTGAGAAAAGTATTGATGTTTCTAATTAAACACCATAACCTTCAAATGGCCCAATGAAAAGCTTGAGAAAGGGCTAATTTTTATTTCCACTATAAGAATAAATGGCTTTTATGGAAAAGCCTTTGGAGAATTCATCAGCCTTTTTGCTTACCGAGCACTGAATGGACTTTCAAGGTTTCATGTTATTGAAAATTATCACAAGAATGTCACAAGGCTTTTCTGATCTGTGCTTAGAGGAAACCATGCTACAAAAAAAACAATGAAACACTTTGTGTGTATGAATTTCACATATGGTATCAAGGCCTCAATATTTGCATTGACACTTAGGTTTGGGTCTCACTAAGGAATCTTTAGTATTGCAGAATAATCAATCATTGACTCCAATTCACCTTCTGTCATATTTCTTCAGCCTCTTTGGTGGATATATATATATATATCCAGCCCTGGAAATAAATACTAAAATTTCAGGGTGCATTCTTGCTAGAATGCTAATTATTTCCATAGAAATTTGTGCAAATATTTTTCCTACATATCAAGTTGCTTTTTAAAAAATTGGTGAAACTGCCAAGTTAACATTCTAATCTCATAGAGATATATGCTCAGAGCAAAGGATCTGAATGATTTGTGAATGGAGACATTTCACAGTAGTCTTCAAAATTAAATTAACTGAACTGTCCTGAGCAGGGAAGAGCAGGGAAACTGTCTAAGTGATGTTCTAAATGGATAGTCTTCTTGATAAGCCTTGAACTGTAATTGCACTGTAGGAAAATGTTACTTGAATTCATACATGACAATGATATATGATTCCTGTGTCATTCAATAGGAGTGTCCAGTCATTGTATGAAATAGCAATTAGAAAGGTAATACAATGGACAATGCATATTGCATTATATACATAGTGTAGGTACCTTACAGTACCACTGGGGCATTCATGAAAGCATTCATTAAAGAGAATCCAAATCAGAAAATGGATGAAAGAACAATTGAAGTATTGACTCTGACATTTTATATAAAAGTCCTTGAAGCTTTCAGTAGTAGGCTGACAATGAGTTAAGTGTTACATTTTAACAAATGATGTATTTCTCTGGGTTTTCATTATATGGGTTTCTTTGGCTATATTTGAAGTTAGGTTTTATTTTATAAGGGCCACTTTTCTGATATCTATCCAGACCTCTTACTCATATCTAAATGAAGAACACAAATATTTATCCCCACGAAACCAAGATCTATATTAAAATTTAGGTGAACATTGTTCAACATGGGGTCCTTTAGATTTCTTGGATATCAACCTTCCATCCCATATGTTCAAAAGCATGGAAATACAGACCATGAATTTATTGCATACTGCATCTGGTAGTCTTGGAATACCAACCTGCCTGAGTAATGGCTTCTAGATTTACTGGATGACAGTATTACCAGTCTGCAGGGCTAATATCTTTATTTTTGGTGGAAATTGCTGCAGACAATTATAGCCTCAATCTACCCAAAGAATGCAAGGAAGTTTCTTTTAAATGATACTTCTTAAGAATGCATCCTTAAATACATGCTGAATACATATTTCATACTCAGAATATGAATATAGTGTTTATTTCTTTCAGTTCTAAACTGTTGATAAAAAAATATCTTGTACTCAAACAGTGCTTTTTTGTCTTGACATATTGCCAAAAAATTGCAGTTTGTGTGATGTCTGATTCCTGGATTTACCTTAGTTTAAATAATCCAACCAATCAGTAAGAACAGCCTTATTATATCAGATCCCAAGTGTCTTGTCCACTATTAAGATTTGCTTCAAGTGTTCTGCTGAAACAAACTCATATAAACTTGACCATTATGATAGGGCTTACTTATTTCAGTGTCGGTCCAGAATGCTTTCATAATACATCATGAAATCTAATTGATGTGTATCAAATTAAGGAAGGATTATTAGAATTTACTTTTTAAGGAAAAGCACTAGGAAATGTGAAAAATTAACTGTAATGTGACTGTTAAGAAAAAGTTCAAGAAAAAGAAAAAAAATCAGATTTTGTTTCCAATATCTTTGTTTGTGGTGAGAGGCTACCAAATTAGTCCATGAAAATTCAAGATCATATCAAGCAAGCCTTAGCTTTGTAGAATATTGTTTTCTAAGTCCATACATTTCCCAGCACCTGCCATGATCAAGCCATTCACACATCAGTTCATTGATACTGAAATTCACAAACTTGTACAGTATATAGTTAGTTAGTCTCAAGAGAAGAAAGGATATTGCATGAACTACAATCATGCCAAATTCCCATCCTCTCTAAAAAGATTCATGAAAAGTTGGTTGAAGAAGATGAAATAAAGGGCTGAACCGAGCCAACAGTTACTTATCAAGCCATTATAATCAGTAAGACAGTTATCTGTGATTAATCAATATTGAATCAGTAGTGATTGTGGCAGCACAGGAACTGCTATATACGATATTGATTCTCAATCCCCTTGAGAGAAATATCTGTTTTATCTTTCTGTACTTTTAGCATTCCCTACCTTTTCCAATACTTGGTGTTGTAAATGACTAACGAAGGAACCCAAGATGAATGTTTTTTTTTGTACATTCAGCTATCTCCCCTGTTTTTCGCAAACAACCACTGCTCATATCTGATGCCATTCTGGATTTCAGTTTTTCATGGCAATGAGAAATGGTTTTACAGTTGCAATTCCTTCTTCAGTTTTTGAAGTTTTCTCCTAATTTTAGACTGTTGCATCAGACAAATATATAACTTTATTTATTTTGACTTCTCAACTGCTGTAGTGACATATGGATCCTAAGACATATGGATCCTAAGATACATCCAATTTTGGTTGCCACAATATAAAAAAAAGATGTTGGGAATCTAGAAATATTTCAGAGAAGAACAACAAAGGTGATTAGGAGACTGGAGGCTAAAACATATAAAGAATGGTTGAAGGAATTGTCTAATTTAATGAAAACAAGGACTAGCAGTGACATGATAGCAGTATTCCAATATCTAGGGGGTTGCCACAAAGAAGAAGGAATCATGCTATTCTCCAAAGCACCACAAGGCAATACAAGAAACAATGGATGGAAACTAATCAAGGAGAGAACCAACCTAGAACTAAGGAGAAATTTCCTGAAAGTGAGAACAACTAATCAATATAACAACTGTCTCCAGTGGTTGTAGATGTTCCAACACTTGAGGTTTTTAAGAAGAGTTTGGACAGCCATTTGTCTAAAGTGATACAGGGCTTCCTGCCTGAGTAGGAGGTTGGACTAGAAGATCTCCAAGGTCCCTTTCAACTCTATTATTCTGTTATTCTGATATTGTCATTTACCTCCTACTCTTCTGTCTTATAATTCAGGAAACCCTTTCTGTCTGAAAACTTTCCAGATTTTATATTCATCCCAGTTCTTGGGGGATTTCAGAAATCACAAATTAGGTGTCCAATTTTGAATTGATTGTAATTTTACAGGCTGTGACCATGCATTATTCACTTCCATTATCATTTATTTTAATGGGAAAATACTATTATTCCAAGATGGTATTTAAATATTAAGTGGCTTACATTTTATAAAGCAGATGAAACAAATGTTTCAGGTGGCTGCTCTTGTTTTCCAAAACACATCTTTTGCAAATGTGAAAAATTATACAGTGTGGGCATCTTTTAAGTCATATTTTTATGACTAGAGATGTTTGCCTTTCTGACAAAAAAAATATATCAAACTGAATCATAAACAATTTGGGAAGATAAAGTAAGAAACATTTGAGTGGTTATACAACACAAACTTCATTGGAAATATACAGTAGTATAAATAGTTCTTATTTAGCAACTACAATTGGAACCAACAACTCAGTGATTAAGTGATCACTAAGTGAAACCAGGAGTGTGCTTCTTACTTTGGCTTTCTTTTGCTTTACAGATCTGTGAAAGTCATAAATGTGAGGATTGGTCATAAAATTACTTTTTCATCAGCCTCATAAATGTGAACAGTTGATCAACCAGGCGATCACTAAATGAGGACTACATGTATAATGTTTTTATGTTCAAACGGAGTTTAATCGGCCTGTGGCACTCGATGTAAGGGTGATATGACTATAGCAGTGATAGTGAACCTTTTAGACACCGAGTGCTGCACGCACCCAAATTTAAAAATGGGTGTGTGCAAATGAATGCATGCGCAGATGCAGATGCAAATGCATGCATGCGCAGACATGCACAAATGTGTGCATGCACAAACAAAAGACCCAAAGATCAGTTGGCCGGCAGGAGGCGGCGCATCCCAACACTGGTGCGGCAAGAGATTAGATCTTTTTTCTTTTGTGAGCTTCTCTTTCGTCGTTTGCAGGAAAACAGAAGCTCACAAAAGAAACACCATGGAGATCTGACGCGGGACGACAGTGTGTGTGCCAGCAGAGAGGGCTCCGCGTACCACCTCTGGCATGCGTGCCATAGGTTCGCCATCATGGGACTATAGCATCTATCACCCCATTGATAACCAGGATAATAGAAATGGGCAATGATATCAGTTAAGACTGTCAAAGGCTACTCTACAGGATCACGCACATGCAATCAACAATATATTTGTCTTGTATTCCCTAATACCATTACAATTTATCTTCCAACTCTTCTTCATTGGCTTAGTAATAATGATGTCACAACTTATCCAAAGTGTCTAAAATGAATACATTATCTCTGCCCCCAATTACATCTCCCACTATCTAATTCTATCTCCCTCTGCCCTTATTTATGGGTCTCCTTTTATGGTCCTAGTTCCTAGGGATTGTCTCTAGAGTAACTATCATATCTGTAAATTCTGGTTATGGCTGGTTTCTAGCATAGCAAAGGTCTCTGATCCTAGCTCCTATGTACAATTCTCAGGCTTTGGCCTAGCTTGAGGGAGGGATTTGGTTGGGGAAAGATATTCTCTTTCTCTCCCTCTCTTGGACTTGAACTTTGTTGTGCAGAAGAAAAATGAAGGTGTCTTTATGCAAACACAAAGAATTGAGAAGGCTGTGATGTGCACCAAAGTACACAAACTACTGGCAGAGAGCTATCATAATGGTTTAATAGGGCTTCCATACTAAGGGGCAGTCTATTGGCCTGTTGGATGAAAAGGAATAATCTGATCCTTTGGCTTTCTTAAGAGCCGGATCCCTCAATATTGGAACTATTCTAAAAGAGAGTGATGTGATTTGGGGCCCAGAATCATTAAGTTTTGGGTAGAATCTTTTCCATCAATACATTTTCTTTCTGGCCTGAATTGCTGTATGAGAAATGATTCTGAAGTTATAAAGCTCAGGAGAGAATTTCTCTGCTCTCTTTCTCTCTTCTTAAACTCAGACTAACTAACAGTAATTTGGCTTGCACAAAAAGGTATCTGCACCTGAGCAGAAAAACCAGAGGGAGCTGACTCTAGAGCAGTGGATCTCAACCTTCCTAATGCCGTGACCCTTTAATACAGTTCCTCATGTTGTGGTGACCCCAACTATAAGATTATTTTATGTTTTCTGTATTTTTTTAAAAAAATATGTGTTTTCCAATGGTCTTAGGCAACCCCTGTGAAAGGGTCGTTCGATCCCCAAAGGGGTCCTGACCCACAGGTTGAGAACCACTGCTGTAGAGTCTAGACCACTAGAGTTCACAAACACACATGCACACCCACGCATGCACATGAGCACGCACGCATACGCACACACACACAAACATGGAGCAGGTCACCTTTGATAGATCCCAAAGGATGCCTTCACCTCTGTGAGAATTCTATTGGCTGTATGGCTTCATCCATCCAGGGTCACCAACTCCCAGTTGTCACTGAGCAGAGTGAAGACGTTTTCGAAGATGTAAGTAGGTCTTCAGAAGGGCTGCTCTAAAGAGTTTCTCAATGGTTTTCCTTGTTTGGGAGGTGGAAGGTTTGTCTGTGAGCCTTTGCCCTGGGATGGGGAAATTGAGAGTGGTAAGGTAGGGAAGGAATGCCCTCAGGGCTGGGATCCTTCACAGAGATTTACCCAGATGGAGTTTCTCTCTTTGCCCAAATGCTCTCCCTGTCCCAGGCACAGGGCAGGTAGAGTCTGCAAAAGAAGATTTACTCCATTCCATTCCTTTTCTTAGGTTCCTGAGATTTTGAGAATGATGAGGGAAAGTCTTCCAATGCTGTTTGGGGACAAAGGATAGGAACGCCAGGCCAGCAAGTCCTTCAAACTCCCCATTGGAGGACACAAGGAATCAAGGCCGAAGAAAGACAAAAGTTATTACTGAAATGGAACTCCACAAAGTGAAACATCATGGTGAGTACACACTTTGGGTTGAAGGGGATGGAGAGGGAAAGGGAAGGAGCTCCTTTAGGAGTGGACTCCTCTATGTAGGCAGCTAGAGAAGCCAATTCTGCCTCTTCCTATATTCTAGGTAGCACTTAGGGACCAGGCAGAACCAATTCACTCCTAACCTTTTAAGCACTCCTCCTCATAGAGCTTCTGAATCCACATTAACTTTCCTCAAGTTTTTATGCTTCCATGCGACTCTTCTGGGAAATGTCAAATTTGCTCAATGGAACTACTGTATCTATACACCTGGAACTGGGAAGGGAGGCCATAGAGAATGCAGTTTATCTTTCCCCTAAAATAGAGATAGCCAGCAACCACAAAAGCCTTTGAATTGGGTCTGCAAGGGAAGGATGCTTCAAAGGGCTGATTTTAGTGTCTTTTCTTCATCTGGAGGAGACGTAAAACTATGATTCCATCATCTGTGACTCCTTTCCCAGATTTCCCCACAAAGGACAGCGAGGGAAAGAGAAGGTCCTCTTTGAGAGACAGGACCTTCCCCAAGCAGCACTATCAGAGCTGGCCTGTATCACAAGAGACCAGGAGATGAGCCAATACCGGTGGCAAGAGGTCTCTAAGAGACACAGCAAATAGTAGGTACCCCTTGGAAGTAAAGGTTTCTTTCATTGGGGTTTGCCTATGGGTTTCAATCCCAGGGTTTGTTTGTTTTTTGCCCAATCTCAGTGTGGGGCAAAAGATTCCTTAGAATGAATAGAGACTCAGAAGGATTTCAACCTTTCCTTGTAAAAGGAAGAGCACTGGGGACCCTGACTGACAGCTGGACTCTTTTCAATTGCACAGGAGCATCACCTAATCCAGGTCCTCAGTGTGATCACTGCACTGTTTTTTTTTGTAGATTGAAGGCGGACAGAAGACGCGAGAGCCAGGACTAACAACAAGCAAAGGTTTATTGCAGAACGGAACAGATGACAGTGATTCAAAAGAACAGAATCCGCACCAAGGTATTTATATGCGGTTTGTAAAACAGGGAACCAATAGGGAGCCGGGTACTGTCCAGCAACTGCTGACGCAGTACCTCGGCCAATCAGAATATGTTAGCTGGCTAGCAACAGGCTATGCTGCGTCCCAGCCAATCAGGGCGCAGCATAGGCTGTTGCTGGCCCTTTAGGGATATTCTACACCCCTTCCCCCCAGTTCTGCGCATGCCCCTGGGTGGAGCATGTGTAGTCGTCCAAGTAGGCGGGGCAGCGCCGGACCCACCCCGATCTTCGCAGTTCGCCTGCAGTCGTCAGAGGGGTAGGACCTGCTCGTGGAAGCTCCTCCCCGAAGGGAGTGGAGCTCCGAGCGACGCCATCTTTGGACTGCCCAGAAGGCGGGCTCACCGAGCTAGGTAGGCTGGGCTGAGGGGACACGGCCGTTGTAGAATTACCAAGTTGCTGGGGGGCGTTAACAAATGGATTGGCGGGATTCCTGTTACGGTTGGAGACGGCAGGGGCGCTTTCCAACAGGGAGCACTCGGGTAGGCTGGGCCTGACTCAGGGAAGGCCCATTCATGGTGCGTTGGGTCAGTTTGAGAAGGCTCAGCTGGAGCGTTACATTCTCGTAACAAGGGGTAGGCCAGGCCTGGATGTGGGAAGGCCTGTGATGTTGGCACCGGCTGGAAGGCGGCTGTGCTGTCGGGCCCTGGCTCCTTTGGCCCGCTGGTCTCTGTAGGGAGATGCCTCCTTAATTGATCCAAGTGGCGCCTCCACTCGGATCCATCGACCAGTCCAACCCTTCCAGGTGGAATGAGGCAGCAACCTTCCGGGCTCCGGCGGACACCTGGCTCACGGTGTCTCCGGTGGCATCTGGCAGGTACACGGTGTGGCAATCTACAGCCCGCCGAGCGGGCCGCGGCGGCTGGTGGTGCGGCTGCGCTTGGGATGCGGCAGGTTGCTGCAAGAAGGATGGCGCAGGCAGAGAGGCACGGCAAACCTGGGCAATGTGCCCCTTTTTGTTGCAGCAGCGGCAAATGGTGTTTTTGAATGGGCAGGCCATGCGGGCATGGTGGCCGCCACAACCAACGCAACCGGAGGCAGTAGAAGCAGCAGGAGTTGGTGGTGGCGGAGGGCGCCTTGGCTGCACCCTAAGCTGGGCCACGACCTCATTGGAGGGGTCTTCTGGTGGCAACAGTTTGTCAACCAGGTAGGCTTGCGAGGCAGGAGGAGGGCACCCTGGCATCGGGGCAGGGAGAGGCGATGCCAGCTGCAGGCGTTCTATGTTGGCCGTGGACTGCTCAGAGAGCTCCGCTGCTCTGGCAGCCTCCACGGCTTGCTGCAGGGTGATGTCGTGGTGCCTAAACATGTGGCTTCTCAAGTTTATGTCTCTCATGCCGCACACGAACTGCTCGACTAAATTTTCGTCCAGATTCTGGAAGTCGCACTGAGCTGCTGTGACGCGGAGCGACTCCAGGAATTGGCTGATAGTTTCAGTCGGCTTTTGGACACGGCAGCGGAAAGTGAAGTGGCGAGCGATGCAGGAAGGTGCCGGGGCGTAGTGGCCCTTAAGCCTGGCCATCAGAGTGTCCCAACCGAGCGTGTAGGCTGGCCGTGGTGCGGCTAAGACTCTGGCTGACGCGAACATCACGGGGCCGCAGCAGCTCAAAAAGAAACTACATTTTTCCTCTTCAGGCTGGTTGTGATTTTTTGACGCGATCAGGTAACATTCGAATCGCTCCATGAAACCCTCCCAGGTTTCACCAGCAGATCCGAACGGTGCAAAAGGTGGCAAAGTGGATGCCATGGTAGCCGATTGAGTCAGGTCAATGGCAGAAAATGGAGTGGAGAGAAAAAATTTTTTCCAAGCGTTCGCGCGCCGGTGGTTTAAACGCGGCTTGTGCGGCTGGCTAATTCTTTCTCACTCATTGTCCTAGGCTCTGTGGGAATCGCTGGATCCCACCCTCATCGCCAGTTTTGTAGATTGAAGGTGGACAGAAGACGCGAGAGCCAGGACTAACAACAAGCAAAGGTTTATTGCAGAACGGAACAGATGACAGCGATTCAAAAGAACAGAATCCGTGCCAAGGTATTTATATGCGGTTTGTAAAACAGGGAACCAATAGGGAGCCGGGTACTGTCCAGCAACTGCTGACGCAATACCTCGGCCAATCAGAATACGTTAGCTGCCTAGCAACAGGCTATGCTGCGTCCCAGCCAATCAGGGCACAGCATAGGCTGTTGCTGGCCCTTTAGGGATATTCTACAGTTTTGCCTTAAGAAAAGGCACCAATGGGGATCCCAATGCCCAGAAATAAAAATGTGATGGCAAGGTGGGGAGAGTTAATGGGTGGCAGTCAAGGAGGATGGGGAGATATCAGAGGAAAAGGCGGAGGAGGAAAGCTACTATGAATTCTCAGGTTTACCAAAAGCTCAAAAGGATCCTTAACATGGGGGCAATTTTCCTTTGGACTGAAAGGCAAGCTGTTGCAGCAGCATAGCCAGTTAAAACAGGCTGGGACAAAGATGAAGTTCTGGAGCAATTTGGTTGAGTTTGAATTTTCTGATTTTTTTTTTCTGGCAGGCTCTGTTTCAGGACCATAGCTTCATGAACGGATTCGCTGCCTTGCTAGAAATGTACACTCTCAGGTCAGTCTTTTGTTTCCTTTACAGTGGGTGAAGAAAGTCTGTTTGGGGTATTCAGTGAGTAAGGAGGGGAAGACCATTCAGTTGAACCAGCTTATCCTATTCTTATGGAAAAAATTAAACTGAGGCTTGCTCACTAAAATGGGCACTGATGTCTCTTCCTTCTTTTAATCTCACAGTAAGATCACACCAAAGATGGACGAACCGATAGAATACCCTGGAGACACAGGACGATGTTTCTGAGGTACCACTTTAGCCAACATTTCTGGGATTTCCTTTCTGGTGTTGCATGGATGGGAAAATGTTCTCCAAAAGAAATAGCACCATGCTTCCTTTCAGGTGGAGGAGAAGTTGTTGGAGGAGGCCTTTGGCCTCATGCTCAGAAGCCTTGTTCGACAGTCTCCTACCACAGAGCAGTTCATTTTTATTCTGAAGGTAAGGGTCTAGAAATCCCATGACAGCTCAAAGGAACACTTGACCAGTGCAAACATTTACAGAACCAAGTGTGAAAACTCCTCATGAGCAAACATGTCCTTTCTTTGTCAGTTCCACAGCACTTGGACCCATGTGGGAAATTCTTCTTTCTGGTGCTGAACCAGCTCTTCTACTGTAGGAACCATCATCCCAGGATCGATGTACATAGCAAAATTAAATTTGAGTCCCCCACAGCTCCTGGGACCCCATACTCAAATAACCTCCCTCTTGGAGTCAGAGAGAGTGTAGCATGGGTGGTTTTTTGCCCCTCATTCCACATAAGGAAATTATGTGAAGGATATCTTGCTAGTGATATTTGAGTAATAGGCCAAGGGAAGGAGAATTACTCTCCAAGACACCTTGGCAGCAGTGTGAGGCATTTATTTCTCTATCTTACACCTCAATGAAGTCCAGCAGGCTTTCCCAGATGTTCCCAGGGAAATCTGGCGGGCTGGAATGACCTATGAAAACATCAATGACAGTAACTTTATTGAGAACACTAAGGGAAGGGGGTGAGGGTTACTTATGACCCGTCCTCTTAGTTATGATAGTCACACCAACCATACACTAATGTCATCACACTTCGGATAGTTAGCAAGAAGATCAAATTTACAATCCTTTGCAGCATCCAATGGTTACATGATTGCAGTTTGAGATATTTTAATTGTTTTAAGGGGAAAAAAAGAGAGAAAAACCAGCCACTTGGATAATCTGCTTTTGGACTTACCACCATGCGATTCACAACAACTGTTGTAAAAGCGATTGTAAAATCGATTCAGTCATGTGGTGACTTGATTTAAAACTGTAATGACTGATCAGGCAGAGTTTGAGCTCCCTTTTTGTCATACGTAAGTTGAGGACAACTCCCATAGATGGAAAACCTGTATATGTTTTTCTCCTGTGTAGCAAACAGATCAAATTTCAGTATCTCTTTCTTTCAATTTTTCTCACCTTTTATTTCCATGCAGATGTAGACGTAGAGGTGATCCGTTGTTGATCCACCTATATTCAGGAATGGATGAAGATAAATTTTATTCTATCTCAGGAAATGGTCCTTTGTTTCTTCCTTCTATAAATTGTATAAGTTATATATAATAGTTGAATTTGATCTGTTATAACTTCTGACTGTATAACAATTGTTAGTATCTTTCTAGATCACTGGAAGACCAGAACTCCCTACTGTTGAAGTTCCTCTTGGAGTTTGGAAGAGGGCGCTGGGGCTGAATATGTTGTGGAGCCCAGTTCTCCACTTAGCCTTCAAACAGTAAGGCCAGCACACCTACGCGAGCAGAACACCAGGACCACAGACTGCGTTGGTTCCTGCACCTGGCTGATTCAGATTTCACAGCCGGCCTTACTGTTTGAAGGCTGAACGAAGCCTTCAACTGAGCAAGGAAGCACTGTGGGGACAGAAGCTAGGGTAGTTTCTGTCCATCAAAAGAATAGAATAGAATAACAGAGTTGGAAGAGATATTGGAGGTCTTCTAGTCCAAACCCCTGCTTAGCCAGGAAAGCCTACACCATTTCAGATGAACGGTTATCCAACATTTTCTTAAAAATTTCCAATGTTGGAGCATTCACAACTTCTGGAGGCAAGCTGTTCTACTGATTAATTGTTCTAACTGTCAGGAAATTTCTCCTCAGTTCTAAGTTGCTTCTCTCCTTGATTAGTTTCCACTCATTGCTTCTTGTTCTATCCTCAGGTGCTTTGGAAAATAGCTTGACTCCCTCTTCTTTGTGGCAACCCTGAGATATTGGAACACTGCTATCGTGTCTCCCCTAGTCCTTCTTTTCATTAAACTAGAGTAAGGCATTGCATGGCAAAACAACTAGACACAAGGACAGTTTTCCTCTCAATGCCATCTCTCTGCTAAACAACTAATTCCCACAACACTGTCAAACTACCTAACAGGGCTGTATTACTATTATTTTTCTCATCTTTCCTATTACCTATTCCTTTAATAGGTAAATCCCCTTCAAATTCTTTGTCCAAACTCCTCTACAGCTTTCTTCAAAGAATTTTGCCTTGAACTGTGAATTTAGGGTTGAAATTTCCAACATTTTCCTTTTTTTAAATCATTATTAAAAGCTTCTGTACATTGCTATGTAAATAAGCTAGTACAGTTTTTGACAGTTTGTCTTATGAGAGTCAAGCACATATATCAAGGAAAATAAAAAATGCAACTGTATCTAATCACTTTTTCTCATTCACAAACATATTGCACTTGTCACAATTCATTTACCTACAGAAAGTATACCAGGAGGATATGATTGATTGATTGATTGATTGATTGATTGATTGATTGATTGATTTATTTACATGGATTTAAAAACATCTGAATCATTCTGGGTGCTTATACTACAATAAGATTTGTGAAGCAAATGACTGCAAATACTAATGTAACCTAAAATATAATGCCTAATTAGTATGTAGTTTTACATATTACTATTATTGCATTACATTAGGACTAGCACATCTTTCATCTGTTAGATGATGGGAGATAAATACAAAAACATTATCTGTATTTTTACAGCCCATATCTACCGGATCGGGTGAACCTATAGTGGCAGCAACAGGAGGCTCCGCCCACTTCCCCGGACACTTCTGAGCATGCACAGAAGCATTGCACATGTGAACCAGTAGTAAAATAAATGGAAACCCACCACTGCTTAATCTACAGTACTTCCTTTATGGACCACCAATAACTCAGGTTGGAAACTGATATTTCAGACCAGGGGTCCCCAACCCCAGGGCTGCAAACCAGCAATGGTCTGTAGACCGCCAGGAACCAGGCTGTGCAAATGATTGAAGCTCCATCCACACACATGCAAGAACCAGGCAGTACTCAAAACACTCCCCTCTCCCCATAGAAACCTGTAGAAAAACCACCCTCCACCAAACCAGTCCCTCACATACAAAATATTAAATAGTTGTAGCAGAATCCAACACTTGTTTACTCAGAAGTAAACCATAAATGAATTTAATTCCAAGTCGGGATACATATAGCTTACAGCCTCACTAAAAGCTGTGACATTCTTAGTCTATCAATCTAATAATTGCTTTGTAGGAGTCAAATGAAAAAGCATTATTCAATAAGTAAAAACTGCCAGCCTCTCATCTCTGTCCATAATTGGTTGATGAAATCAGAAACTGAAGTGGTTTTTGCTGTGAAATATCACATGTATAATTCAATTGTATTTTTTATACTAAGTGGTACCATTTTAGGGCAATGTTCAAAAGCTGATTAACTGAATTTCAAAGAATGATAACTTGTGCTGATACACATTTCTAGAAAGTACAGGAGAAAATCTTCAAATAGTTATTACTACTATAGTGTTAGGAAATCTTATCCAAGAATTACATTACTACCTTAACATTTATCCATATATTATATCTGGGAAGAAGCTACTAATCTGCACATTGATTATTTCACTGGGGAAGCAGTAGAATGCAACGTTCCTGGTAATCAGAAAGTTGAAGTTTTACAAACAGGCCTAACTATTGAAGGAGAATTGATTGTCATAGGTCCTGAACTTTTGCTAAGGGCTCTGAGGAAAGAACTATGTAAATTGTGTTGGATATATTCATATCCAATTGAGAACAGCAGACTAGGTATCTGCAGTCTAGATTTCTGATGGTGCAGATCCATATTCCTAACAAATACCACATTACAATATTTATCTCCTACTTTCACCTTTATCTTTTCAGGTCCAAATCTTCCATTAAATTCTTCTAAAGAAATTCAGTTCTTTGCTCAATGGTAAATGTAAAAAAAAAGTATCCTTAATTACTCAGAGGTCCTTTCATCCATTCTTAATTCATTTTTTATTAAGACAAGTCTTGGCAATGAAAGCAGATGGCAGGAACTGGCTCTAGCAAGTCCTGGCAGAAATAAAACCCTGCTATTCCTGTCATTTTCCTCATTTTTCTGTAAGAATGTCATGTACAAATGCAATCTGTCACATTCCATACTAAGCAGTCTGGTGCAAGAGTAAGTTGTAAGATCAAAATCTTAGACGCTCCATTCTTCAGGGCAAAGACCTGAATCTGAGTCACTCAGCCAAAGATTATCTTCTTCATGCTTGCTGGATCCTTCATTCAGACAGCCTATAGCAGTGTAATTACTGCCAAATGCTAGCTATGCCTACGTCAGAAAATCCATCACAGGCAAATTGAATATGTAATTTATTTTGATGTTTTGCCCCTCAGCTTTGTAAATACATAAGAAGTTCAGATTCAGACAGCAGAGGGTTTTCATGGGAAGGAGAGGGAAAAAAACCTTCCAATATTTGGGTAGCCTTGAAAACTAATAAAAAGGTGGGTTATCCATAACAGTGAATGATAGTGAAGTTTTTAGATCTCTACTTTTATTTTTGTCACTTATGTTAAACACAATGGTTTATTTGCATGGAAAGCAGTTGTGTTAGAAGAAGAAGAGGGAGGGAGGGAGGGAAGCCTTACGCATGTTTACTCTAAAGTAATTCATTATATTAAAAGAGGTGTGTTCCCAGACAAATGTGCATAGGACTGCTGCCTTAGATAAAGAAACAGATGGGGCTCTATTACAACCCACCTGCTGTCATCACCCTACGAGATGTCATAGACTAAAAATAAGTTAGAAAACTCATACAATTGGCCATTGACCGATCAAGGGAACCAATCTTTCCATCCCATCTTGAATCAGGACAGATAATCAGCTCAGTCCTGCTATTTACCCTCTGGAGTAAATATCCAAATGTCAAAGATGTAGCAAAAAAGCTAAATAAAATTCTTCTTCATTAGCCTTCCTCCACTGGGTGAAATTTCCAAACTCATCATCCCCAAATAAACCTGTGACAATGAGAGACTACTGTATGCATTTTCATTTCTTCAAACCTGATAAATGCAACAGTTCCTGCCTTTTCTTTGTCTCCCTGTGCAAGCTATAGTTGCTATAACAACATCAGATGCAGATTGGCTGCATAGAGGAGTAGGCTGTATCATGACCTTGGTTGCAGAAACAATAGTGAGAGTAACTTCAACAAAGTGCAGGACATGACAATAATAAATACAGACAAGCAGAAGTGAAATTAATATTGCCTTTTCTTATGCAATTTTTTCTTTACTCCCTCTCTCCCCCTTTCTTGTCAAGGACAATGTGTTTTTCCTTTCTGCGTCTGACTAAGCTAATAATGTAGTGGAATAATCAGGCTTAATGACAGTTTGAATTACAAAGGAATTATGTATTTTACATAAAATGTTACTCACTTAAATGTTGAAGAGGAGTTAATGTACAAAAGTAAAGACAGTCCAAGAATTAAGTGAGACTGAAAAGTGGGTACTCAGGCACTTCTGATAGCCACAGAGGATGGCCCCAAAACTAGTTAAGCTCCATATAACTTAATATCTTCAAACACTGTTTAGTTTCTGGGATTCATTGAGTATTATCTGTGTCCTTTCAAGAATTTGAAAAAAAGCAACATTCCTAAATATATTCTGCCACTGGAAGATTGTAAGGTAAACAGTTTTTTTTCTAGTTGTAAAATGATTTTATTGAGGAATTCTTCCAGATGCAATATGAAAGCATGCTTGCATCTGGTTTTGTGCAAGGCTAAATACTAGGAAAAAAATCACATAGTTTGCTATTGCCAATAAGGCATGCCTTGCCAAAAAGATTACAAACTGTAAATTATCTCTATATACAACAAGTAACACAATTCTATTCCACATATTAGGACAATGATAATTGGATGCTAGAGCCAATTTGATGTAGTGTTAGGCTATGTTAGGCTAGAAACCAGAAAACGGAGTTCTAGTCCTATTTTAGGCACAAAGCCAGATGGTTGACTTTGGGCTAGTCACTTTCTAGCAGCTTTAGAAAGGAGAGAAGGGCAAAATACTTTTGAAAAACATTGCCAAGAAAACTGCAGGATTTGTCCAGACAGTCTCTGAGAATTGGACATGAGTTTGGAAAATATTCTCAGTATCATAAATTGTGTAAAATTCTATTTTATATGTATACACTGAAGTGAACCATCCTTGAAGTTCTAATTCACAACTAACTAACCAACATATTTACTGTGACCCGTCAAATGCGCGCCTGACAACAGTGCGCTGACAAAACCACGGCGATAAAACCACAACGTCGACAGCGCACCCACAAAGGCGTGCCGACAAAAGAGCGCCGACAGAAGCACGATTAGGGTAAAGGTAAGGGTTAGGTTTAGGGTTAGGTTTAGGTTTAGGGTTAGGTTTAGGGTTAGGGTTAGGGTTAGGGTTAGCACTGTTGTCAGCGTGCTTCTGCACTCATTCATTGGCGCGCTTTCGAACTCATTGTTTTCTCGCCACGGTTTCATCAGCACGCTTTTGTCAAGCGCGCATTTGTCGGTGAACCCATATTCACATATAAAAAAATATAATCCAGACTAAACTTGGAAGATCTTGGGAAAAAAATCTCCTCTTAACCATGAATGGTGCGGGTGCAGGAATGATTTGAAGGTCACAATTCTTTATGATTCTTGTCAACGAGCATCTTTTATCTTGGATCCCAAGCCCTATTCACTGAATACTGAAGGAGCATCACCTCCTGATTGTTTTAGAGTGTCCATTAAGTAAAAAAAAGGGTAAGGGGATTCAACAGAGCTTTTTCCCATACACTTAACTCTTTAACTGCAACACTCAGCTTTGGTTATTTTATTTTTTTCAACGTTTTTATCTGTCACATTCAATTTTAAACTGCATTATTTTTTAAATGATTTCTTTGAAATGATGAAATTAGTAAAGTTTGGTCAGAAATCACATTTGTTACCATATTATGAAGTGAGAGTTTCATTTCCATCAAGAGCAACCCCTGTTGAGTTGTTCTTAGGGCATCAGTTGGCCTTAATCAGATCTCACCTCTTCACACCAGCAAGCTACTTCAGATTGCTTTATATTTCAGGTTTCTTTTTTGTTTAGTTTTATTCCAGTAAGATTTTAGAGAATATTCCCAACCAAATGCCCATTCTTATCTTTCCACAAAAAATTAAATTCTACTAAAGCAAGAGTTCCTTTGAAAAGTATCATGCAATCATTGAGGAGGTAGAATTCCTAGGGCATCTGTTCTGGCTAGGCTATAAAAATAGTTAATTACTATGGAATGTTTGTGATATAATCTGTTCTTATCTATCTATCTGTATTGGTTGATCAAAACCACAAGACCATTTCAGTAGCACTCCAGGATAAGAATAAAGCCTATGCAGACTGGCAGAACAATCTATCATCTATCACAAAGAAAGACAAGTTTAAGCACCTGCAGTCCAAAACACAGATGGAATTGCGAGAAATCCAGGATGAGCAGTGGCAGAGGAAGGATGAACAGGTGGAACAGTATGCAGACATGCATGCTATAAGAGAGTTTTTCAGTGCCATAAAGTCAGTATGGTCTTTCTAAATCAGAATGTTTTCACTTGCTATTATCTGATGGGTCAAACCTGTTCCAAGTCAAGACAGACTGAAAACCCTCTGGGATTAACACATTTCCAACCTACTCAATAAGCTGTCCATGGTTGATATCTTACAGCAGATTCATCAGCTGCCTTGGTTGCTTTAAACCTTCCACCCTCTACTAATGAGATCAAGAAAGTGATGTGACAGATAAATAAAGTAACAGGGCAGTGTAGAAATCTACAAAGTTCCAAAGATATTGCAGCTGTTCCAAGATGTCTTGGAAGATATTGGCCCACAGACTCTATAAAACTAGGAAAGCAAATCAGATTGCAGAAATTTACAGACATATCATACTGCTATCCACTGCAGGCAAGACCTTTGCCCACTTTTTCCTGAATAGACTTATCACTGTCTTGAAAAGAGGCACAGTGTGGTTTTTGGACAAAACAGAGCAAAGCAGATATGATGTTCACTGTGAGTCAAGTCAAGGAGTAGTGCATAAGAAGAACAAATCTCTTTACATTGACCCAACAAAGGATTTGACATTATAAATAGAGAGACTCTCTGGATCACCCTGAGACATTATGGATCCCCAAAGAAATGTATGAAATTGCTTCAGCTACCTCATGACAGAATGATAGGACAGGTTCTTTACAACATTAATACGTTGCTAGCTTCATTTGCCATTCCCAATGGGGTAAAACAGAGTTGTGTACTAACCCTAGTCTTACTCAATCTGTTTTTCACTTGCATGTTGTCTCAACTGCCCAAGGTCTGAAGGAGAAAGTGTACTCAGGTACCAATTAAATGGCTCTCTCTTTGACCTTCACCACTTGCACACCCAGACAAAGTGCCCCCATCAGTCATTCAAGAAACCCTCTTTGCTGATTAATGTGTGTTCCTGGCATGCAAAGATAGTGAACAAATTCTCAGATGCTGCTCTGCTCTTTGACGTATCAGTCCGAAAAAGACTGAAACACTTTACCAGCCCAGGCCACATACAAAATCTGCAGAACCAACATCCAGTGACAAATGTAAACAGCTTCAAAAACTTGGCAAGTGTTATCTCAAGCAATGGATCTTTGGACAAAGAAATTGTCCAAAGGCAAGAGATGTGGTATGACATCTCCACCAGCTTTGAAGACAGATGGTGCCAAAAACTCATAGAAAACTGTGAGCAGCATCACAGAATAACATTCATAATTATTGTAACACTGGATTTCCAGTGCCCCCAAGGTGCTAGATTCTGTGCTACCATAAATACTGCAGAGGCACCTCCATGTCTACAAATCAACTGCATAACAGTATGTCTCCTTCAAACCTGAAGGACTACCACATTTCTGTACAATTATAGGTATTGTACACGTGTGTAGCTCTGGTATAAAGTAGTGCTTCTCTTTGATAAAATTTCCTACTCCAGAAATGTCAAGTGTTTACAAACTTAATTTAATTGTTAAGATTCCTACCCTATTTTCCTTCCAATAACTCAAGATAGCATATAAGGAATGTCTTTTCAATATTTTCCCATAACAGCAATCCTGTTGAGCTGAGGGGGAAGCCAAAGTCACGTAATGAGTTTCTATGGTTAGAAGTGGAACTGACAGTGTTGATCCTTTTTATTCAACAGTGGCATCTTTGGAGATATGATATCAGTGTTCCAATATCTCAGGGGTTGCCACAAAGATGAGGGAGTCAAACTATTCTCCAAAGCCACCTGAGGGCAGAACAAGAAGCAATGGTTGGAAACTAATCAAGGAGAGAAGCAACTTAGAACTGAGGAGAAATTTCCTGATAGTTAGAACAATTAAATCAGTGGAACAGCTTGCCTCCAGAAGTTGTGAATGTTCCAACACTGGAAGTCTTTAAGAAGATGTTGGATAGCCATTTGTCTGAAATGTTATAGGGTTTCCTGCCTAGGCAGGGGGTTGGACTAGAAGACCTCAAAGGTCCCTTCCAACTCTGCTATTGTATTGTATTGTATTGTATTGTATTGACTTGGAAAGTATGCCTTTGTTGTTGTTGCTGTTGTTATTGTTATCCAGAGATTGGTGTGGCTCCTATCCTAAGGATATTGCAGAAGGCCTTGAAAACCTGGTTGTTCTTCCAAGTGTTGGGATATGGTGGGTGTGGTCCTTTTGCTAAATTGCTTTATGTTTGTTGTTTTTATTCAGATTATATTGTCCAAATGGATGTTTATTTTTTTTTCTTTTTATGATCCTGTAATTCCTTGCTGCGGGGTGGAGCCGAGGTGAGTGAATGGAGCTGACCATTTCCTGGCCAGATACCCTTTCTGACACTTATGCAGAGGTCACAATATATGTTTTCTCTTTGCGCCCTGATAGAGAAACGTGTGTTGCTGCCTAGGCTTAAACTCTCAACTTTCTGAATGGGAGGTAAACATTTATTTATTTATTTACTTGTTTAATTATTTATTTGATTTGTTAATCGTTTACAAGATAATAGGTATAAGAATAAACATCAGTATGAATGCAATGGGAATGAATACATGGGGACAGTAGGACAGGGACGGTAGGCACAATGATGTGCTTCACCTCTAGACCATTGTACTACTCTTTTTTAAAAACATATTTTATACTCTGTTATATTTTGCATATTGTTTTTGTTTTAAATTGTGGGCCACTTAGAGTTGCTTTGGAGTTGGGCAGCATCTAAAATCTAGTGAAATAAACAAATAACCTCCTCAGCAGTTCACACAAGCATTGTGAGTAAGCAATTGAGAAAATCTCTGCATTAGCAAATAAACAGGACATCAAAGGAAAAACAATCCAGTTTCTGAACTTTCTATAACTTCATCTTTTCCTAAATCTTGTTAAAGAAATTGTGAAAAAAATCTTGCTTTCTGTAGAGATGGACAATTAAGAAAGATAAATGTGGTCTAGATGTCACTACAACCTGATTTTGTGGGGATCCTCTGAGGCTTGGCTTTTAGCACAGTGCTAGTCAACAACTTTATTAATAAGCATTCCTTCCTTTCCATCCTTTAGGCTATCAAATTTGTAGTTCAAACCACACTTGGATAGTAGGTTAATAGTACAATGCAGCACTTCAGATTCTAAGCCTCAGCATGGCATCCCTGCATACAAAAGCACCTATATATTAAAACACAAACACACTCTAGCATCACCATAAGCATTCCTTATAAATTTATTGAAGCAAAGGGCTTTGAAAGATTATGAGATGTTTTTCCTCACCAATGGGTGTTCTAGATAACCTATAATGGGATGGCACAGGGAACTGAAGTAACCTAACCTAGATACAAATTAAATACTAGAGAGCTTTGAAAGCAAATGTGGAAACATCCTGTGAAGCTACATTTTCTAGGGATACTGCTGACCCATTATTCACACTCCCCTACCAAGAATTAATGTGTTCCTGGTTTCCAAGGAAACTCAGACCTCAAAAGAGTAATTTCCAGTCCCAGGAACCTTGTTGAAATCAATAAAACATCTTATGATGTAACTCAATGGACAATTAAGTCATAAGGCTATACCTTAATTTATAAACTAGGACATCCTTTTCTGCTAACTTGCTCTCCACAGCTCTCTTCATTGATCTAGGATAGCATTGCCTATCATTTGGCTGTTCTTTATAAACAATGATGGCCATAGAAGCAGATTTTTGAATATTAATCTTCTGATATTTTTTATTAACCAGTAACTATTTTAAAATAGCCCCTTGATATAGCTTATAAACTTTTAAATTGAACGTATTTATTTGGTGGAAAATAATTGTTACTATTATTAATACTTAACAGGTAGGTAGCATATTATGAAATGAAATAACAGGAATTTCATCACTGCCTTCAGTGCAAAGCTAAAGAAAAGCTCCAATTTATGGAGAAATTTGGTGCAACTCTTGTTGAGACGTCCCGATTTTCCAAGCTTCTCTTCAGTTATCAGACTTGGAGCTGATTCCTTTTTTTAGAAGGTCTTTTTTCTTCTAAGTTTAATGGAAATAGAATTATCTCTGTGAAAATATTTTATATACATATTTAAAAAGCTGAGGATTTTGCAGAATGCTTCTAGAAAACTGGCAGCTTCACTTCTTTGATGAATCAGAAAGAGGCAAACTAGTGAAGTGGCAGGGGGTTTCTACCCTTCTACTCAACCAATCTCAGCTGCATCACAAATGTTGGGACTGCATAAGAGAGCTCACATGTGTGCATAAATAAATTTGAACTGTGACCTTTTGCAGCCTGCAGACCTCAAAGGTTATCAACTCTTAATGGAGTCCTTTCATTTGTTTCCCAAATGTAAGAACATGTTTTAGCTACCCAATAATGTGAGAGGTAAGAACTCTACCGTAATCCAGAAGAGGCTTCATAGCTGAAAAGGTAACTGAACACAGAGAACCTACATCTAATTCCTGGCAATGCAGCTCTTGAAGCATAAGAACAGGGGTATCAAATTGCCAGCCTGCAGGCTGGATGCATCATGTGCAAGCCATGCCCACCCAAGCTCCAGAAAGGGGAAAACATCATGATATGTCATGTGACAGCAATATGACACCATGAGTTTGACATCTCTGTATAAGGGAAGAGTGAGCATATAAACAATAGGACAGGCAGGCAGCCATGCAACTAAACCAGAGGTGGTATTCAGCCAGTTTTGACAGGTTCTGGAGAACCAATATCTGAAATTTTGAGTAGTTTGGAGAACCAGCAAATAGGCTGGCCCCACCCCAGCTGCCTCCCAGCTGATCTTTTGTTGCCCTGAACAGGAGAACAGAGCTGGAAAGCAAGTTAGTAGGATGGGAAGGGAATGGTTTTTTTGGAGTAACCTTCCACCAGGAGTGGGGAGGGAATGGGGATTTTGCAGTATCCTTCCCCTGCCATGCCCACAAAGCCATGCCCACAAAGCCACACCCACATAACTGGTAGTAAAAAAAAATTGAATCCCACCACTGAGCTAATCAGGACTTGTCCGTTGTAGCACAGTTAGGCAGAGACATGTTGTGAGCCATCTGGAAGAACAGGCTGATCAGGCATCCTTAGTCCCTTAAAGATAGACACCATGTCTTAATTGTTTGGTTTTGAGGTACAACAAACTCTCTCTTCTTGTCTGGTTCTTTTGTTATTTCAGGATGTTCAGAGTTAATATCTTTTCATTTGAAACACCAGGAAAAGCAGCTTAAGGACCTCTAATGATGAGTGCCATTTCTTATTACAGCTTTTTTTATGATCAAAGTATCAGCATTTTAGGTGTCTTTTAATGCAATGATAGCATCTGCTCTCCCTTCCTGAATCTGGCACAAGATAAGAGTACCTACAAAAGACTGAAAAAGGATGTAATATTGAGAGGCAAAGCTCCTGCTAAGAAAATAAAAGAAGGCTTTGAAAAGATGAGACTCCTCAAAGCAACACAGAACTAGTTAAGGAAATTCTCTGCAGCCTTACATCCAGCAGTTGTGTTGGATCAGTTAGAAATCAGCACCTCTGGGTTGCCTTAATACTCATGGAAGACTAATAAGTGACTGCAGGAAATAACTCCTACTAGCCTGAAGACAAAGGTGAATACTGAAAAGATAACTCTGCTAGAGAAGACAAGAAATCAAAGCATCTTAATTTTGTGGCAGTTCTCGGTCATAGGAAGCAGCTTTGGATCAGGCATGCTTGCAAGAGAGTGGAATCCTTTAATCTTCACATTTCTGTTTGATTCTCCTTCCAGCATGGCATGTAGTCAAATCCGATCTGGAAATGACTTCACCAGAATTTATGGCATTATGGCAACATTTATTTTTATTTATTAAATTTATTTGCTGGTCATCTCACCATAAAGCATTTAGCAATCATGCAAACTTACACACATACATTTGGGGCCAATTTTACTGGAGTTTCCTGAAAGAATAACAGAATAATAGAGTTGGAAGGGACCTTGGAGGTTTTCTAGTCCAATCCCTTCCTCGGGCAGGAAATTCTATACCATTTCAGACAAATGGTTGTCCAAGCTCTTCTTATAAACTTCCATTGTTGTAGTACCCACAACATCTGGAGGCAGTTGTTCCATTGGTTAATTGTTCTCACTTTCAGGAAATTTCTCCTAGGTTGCTTCTCTCTTTGATTAGTTTCCATCAATTGTTTCTTGTCTTGCTTTCCGGTGCTTTGGAGAATAGGTCCATTCCCTCTTCTTTGTGGTAACCTCATAGATATTGGAACACTGCTGTTATGTCACCCCTAGTCTTTCTTTTCATTAAACTAGACATACCCCATTCCAGCAACTGTTCCTTATATGTTTTAGCCTCCAATATCCTAATCATCTTTGTTGCCCTTCTCTGTACTCTTTCTAGAGTCTCAACATCTTTTTTATATCATGAGGACCAAATAGATGCAATATTCTAAGTATGGTCTTACTAAGGCATTATAAAGTGGCATTAACACTTCACATGATCTTGTATCTCTCTCCCTTAAGAGAGTGGGAAGAAAGAGAAATTGGTGATTTGATTCAATGATTGGAACAATGACAAAACCATCCTTATTAGAGGTAACAGCAAGTTTTCATTTTGAATCATTAGACAGTGTTCCCCTCCCAGTGAGCAAAATCTGATTCTTGTTTTTATGGTATTTTGGGGGGGGGGATTGAGGGAGAAAGACAGATTTAGTTCTTCAAAAGAATCCCTTCTAATCAGCAGCTCTCTGATAGATCAGCATTTCTCTTTGTGCTGTGATCGGCTTTTGAAAGCACAGCTAAGTGGCCACAAACCAACACAGATTTAAATGTGCTGGAGTTCTAATTTCATTATGTTGAAACATGCAAGCTTCAATCAAATGCTTTTTGCATTTGGGATAACTTCTGATAATCAGAAGCTACAGAGCATGGTATGCAGAAACTGATTCTTGATGACTTAGGGCAAAATATTGTCCCATCCTTTCCAAAGTCAATTTTAATTGCATGAAATTTTTATTTAAATAGATTCATGGAATCTTTTCTAGAATGTTTTCTGGGCATTCATCAGCCATTTAGCTTTACAGTCTCCAATGCTCTAATTTATTCAGGCTGCAAGCAGAGAAACCATTTTACAGCCACACCGGCACTGCAATTCTTCACATTGTCTGTTCTTCTCTCACCCGCCTTGTCTTTGGGCATATTAAATGGCTGAATTTCTATTTTTTTCCTATGCAAGAAAGCTTCTGCAACATTTGAAACTAGCATTCTACATCCCCCTACTGGAAGGACTGTTTTATATATGATTATAATGTTCATATCTGGATAAAGTCTAGGTATCCTTGGCATTTAGGATACTAGCTATAGTGTGAAAAGCTAAATATTTGACAATTGCAACATAAGGCAGAAGACATGTTTATATGAAATTCAAATAAATATTTATAATGCTTCTAAATGTACCGAGATAACAAATATACATATCATTGTGCCTTAAAACACAAACATACATACAAAAACAAGCTGCACTTTTAAATCCTATAATTTGTGCAAGAGAAACTCCATAATGGGACTTAAAAATTAACTTCACTTTCTGGCCACTCTTCTATCTCTGCCTGTAGGAACTGATATCCAGTGGTAAAAACAGAGGTTATTTTTTTCACTCTGTTGCCACTCATTGTTAGTAATTATTTTTCACAGTATTTATTTTACTCTTTCACATCTGGTACAAGCCATATCATTGCTTGATGGAATACTTTCATCATTTCATGTACAATAAGATTAGACTTTCATATATAGATATATGAAAGAAACTTCATATATGCTGTGTATAAACATACATATTTATACATACAGACTGGAGATTTTTAAGAAGAGACTGGACAATAAATTATTTGAAATGGTATAGGTCTCCTGCTTGAGCTGGGGATTGGACTAGAAGACATGCAAGGTCCCTTCAAGCTCTATTCTATTCATCTTTGTTTGTTTGTGTGCACACAAACATACATACTTAAAGGCAAGAATAATTAACTCTGTTAAAAATTGGTTGAGAAAGGCAAAAGGAGGGCTGTTATGGCACTAACCAATCCCACTTTATTTAGCAAATGTTGAAGATCTCTAGGTTTTTGAGTTGTGGGAATACAATGTGATGTCTTTCAGAGTTTTGAATGCCTCCTTATATGATATGAATAATGATGTTTGATAAAAAACAGCAAAAAATTAGGAATCACCTATGATAAGAATTTTTTTTCAAGAATACAGCATGGGTACCTTTTGAACAAATCTCCAATTTTATGAAGTGCTTGATTAAGGCTTATTTCTAGAGTTTAAAATTGTGGAAAAGCAGTATTTCCATTACACTTATTCCATTTATGTATTATCTTTTTCCCCAGGTTTAAATATGAATAATTTAAATATAAATAGTAATTTAAATATAAATATTTTCCCTGGGTTTAAATATAAATAATTAAGTTTGTCTCACTGAGAAGCATCCAAATCATATTTTTTATGCTTCAAGGAATTTGCATTGCCATTTCACTGTCAGAGTAGAAGACTTTTTTCCTGATTCAAGTATGTCATTTGCAATATGAACTATACTGTGAAAAAATGTGGCATCTTTTCACTATTACAGTATGCCTGAGTTTCTCATTTGAAAGGAGCTGATAAATAATCCATTAAAATAAAGTGTCTCTTAATATTAGCTAGTGTAACCTGCCAAGTATCAGCCTCAAAATGTATTCCTTTTGCAGGTGCTTCTTTTGTGGTCACATCAAAAAGATGCCACTTCTGGCAGGGAACTTAGAAGCTGTGTCTCCTACTGTCCCATAATTAACAATGTTCCTGGTTTTTCTAGTGGTTGTCTTCCCCCTTTGTTTCACATCAAAGAACTGTACAGAAAAGAACAGTCTCAATGAAGCTGAAATGAAAATTATCCATAGAAATGAATCAAGAAATCCAGTTTTAAGAAAGTTGCATTTTGCTAGAATTCGAGTACCAAACAAACTATGAGTACCAGAAAAAAAAATTTAATGTCAAAATGCATTGAATACCAAATTAGATGAGATTTAAAGCAGTTGAGTAGCAAGGTATCGATGTAAACCTTAATCATGGGTCCTCAAACTATGGCCCATGGGTTACATGCCATTAATCCAGCCCGCGCAGAACCCCAAGGCTGCACCGCCCACATCACCCTGTTTACCCTTCGGCCGAGTGCAGGACTTACCTTCGCAAACCGCATGGACTGGAACTGAAAGATAAGGCCAACAGTTTTGGCCTGCAGAGATGTTCTGGAGGCAGGGGAGGTAAAAAAATGGGGTGCACAGATGCCCCAGGACACAAAAAATCTGGCAAAAATGGTCCATTTTTCACCTTCCCTGCCTCCAGAAGATAAAGAGAGACAGAGGGGGAGAGAGACAGAAAGAGTGAAACACACACACACACACACACACAGAGAGAGAGAGAGAGAGAGAGAGAGACAGACAGACAGACAGACAGACAGACGGACAGACAGAGATTTCTCAAGCTTCTTGGGGCTGAGTGTCAGCCTCTGCTTTGCTGTTGCTTTGGCTGCCATGAAACGGGGAGGGAGGGCATGGTATTTGGGAGGGGTTACTAATAGTGCTGGAGGAAGGTTCTGGAGCTCAGCTGCCTGTCAGACTACGCATGCGTAGGAGATTCCCGCCAGGACTAACGGCACCAACATTCCATCTTCGTGATGCCTTTTGAAGTTATCTCACACCTGACACTTGGGAGAATTATGATTGGACTGTAACTGTGATGCAAGGGGTGGGGAATGGGTTATTCTATATATCAATCGCTTTCGCGCCTAAATAATCAGTCTTCGCTTCGCTATGCCTTTAATCATTTATAATTAGTAAAAGTACACTTGATTTCTACCCACGGAGTCTCGTGGTCTTCTTTCCTAATTATCTAATGGAGAGGATCTGACACTGAGAAGAATTGCTTCAAAACTGACTTTCCTGAAGTGGACCACTAGACTCCTAAACAACTGTAAAAATGATCTAGTAAAAAGAAAAGGCAACCAAAAGAGCATCATGAAACAAAAGCAAATAAAACACCCCCAAGAGCAAAACAAATTAAAGTTTAATTTGTGTGCATTGTTCAATGGACCGTTAAATTGGCCATGCCCACCTAGTTACATGACCTAGCCACATACACCCAGTCACATGTCTGCCTAGCCATGCCCACCCAGCTGGTCTGGCCCCCCAACAGTCTGAGGTATCATAAATTGGCCCCCTGTTTAAAAAGTTTAAGGACCCATATTCTAAATAGATCCATTGGAGGTATTTGCAGGCTGCAGTTAGGAATTGCATACATTATGTAGCTACGTTCTATTTATCACAACTATTCCTTGAATACTATGGGTTTATAACCCAGTGACTTTCCTTCCTGTTGTCCCATAAGGCCTTATTAGTGCAGGTGCTGCAGAGTTCTGAGTATCTGGAGTTTACAATGTATTAAATTTTGAGGTGGTCTTCTGCCTGATAGGTCTATAATTATGCTATTTTGGAAAGCCCACCAGAGGTTTTATGTTTATAACATAGCCTTTTAAAACTTTAGTTAAAACTTCAGAAAGTTTCACCTAAGATGTAAATATGGTCTCTGCACCATTGTTATGCCATTCGTTCTGTTGTGTTTGGAAAATGCGGTGTCATTTCCCACATGGCCTGTTGTGACTAATAAAAGGGAAACATGCTATGCGCTCTTTGCTCCTGCATGTCACTTGTTTATTTTCTTTGATAGTGCTGGAACACATGAATTATGTATATTTGCATTGGCAGCTATAAAATAAGTGAAGGTCCATATATATCGTCACATATATTATACCCTCCATTCAGAAATGTTTTAAAAATCAATTAGGGTTAGCAACTCTTACATATTCAAAGAAACTGGGCAGAATTTAGTTCTTTGTTAAACCCTGAAATAAATGAATGAATATTTTATTTAAATGAGAGGAATTCATTATATTTACTACCCATATGACACTCTCTCTTTTATCCACAGTGCTCAACATAAGAAATGAACCCAGGGAATCTCTTATAATGATTGCCATGTCAAATGCCTACCATGTCAAATGGCTACCAACTTTAATGCAAGCAAAACCTTAGAGAGAATTCTAACATATGTGGTGCTGCCAGGTCATATTTGAATTTTTCCATGTGCCATCTTCAAGTTTATAGAACAGGTGACTTCAGATGAAGCCTATCTCAAGGAAAACAAAATTATTTTGGCACAAACGTGTCCAGGTTAACTGCTCCCATTTCATAGGATGCCCTATTCTAGTGTCTTCCATCAGCTACTACCAACAGGAAATGAATGGATGATATTCAGCAAGAGCATACTGTTTGTTTCTGCAACAGAGCTCTTTCTCCCAGGAAGTCTGCTCTTCTTCTGAGGGCCAGAGGGTGACTGCATTTTTGATGAGAAATTATGTTCTACAGTTTACTACAATACCACATATTTAGTGTTTACTACAGTAAACAATTCAGTTTACTACAATGATTTTTGCAAAATGCACTAAAGCTTGAAGAATACATCTCTGCTTATATTGATAGAGATTGTCCTTTTTGAACATTAAAGCATATAGTCAAGCAAATATTTCCAATTCTTTATAAATGAAAACACATTTGAAAGGCATTTTCAAAGCCGACAGTTAGTGGATGTCTTACCATTATTTCTCTTCTCTTTTAATTAATTTTTTTGCTTTATTTTTTTTCCTTGAGCTTTGTTGCATTATTCCAAAACTTTCACAGATCCTTCACAAGAACCACTTCTAATTTAACTGGAGTACATTGTTTTCATTCTCAGTTTTTCTGGTTACAGAACAGTGAAAAGTATGTTCTTCTCCTTCATTCATCCTTTCTCCCTTTAATGATGTTTGGATATACTTGCAAGAAAAGGAAGCATTTAATTTTGGAGCCACTCGGCCAAACACAGCTCGCCACATCCAGGCCTGGCAGCATCCCCCAAGCGGCGATCCCAGCCTGGCACTGTCACCTTGCAAACCAGTCAGCCTAGCCCAAACACACAGGCACTCCTGGGCAGTCCCCCAGGAACTGCGTGCGAAGGGACAATCACCCCCAGCCCCATGTCAACCCTGGCAGGCAAGAACTCTGCAGCTTTCTCCCCTCCCTCTTTTAGGCAGATTTACAAAAAAAGGGCTAGGAACCTTACCTCCTCAAGCCAGGCAAGCAGCCAGGAACCCAGGCAAGGAGTGGCTGGGAGGGAAGGGACCAGGCGTGGCATTCAGCTGGTTTGCCAAACTGCACAAAAAGTTAGCTACCAGTTCTTGCGAACCAGTTTGAACCGGCTGAATCCCACCACTGCTTATGACAGTTGCAGTGTCCCGAGGTCATGTGATCACTTTTTGCAACTTTCTGACAAGCAAAGTCAAGGGGGGGGGAAACCAGATTCACTTAACAACCGTGTTACTAACTTAACAACTGCAGTGATTCACTTAACAACTGGGGAGTCATTAAAAAGTCATACAATGGGCAAAATTAGCAAATATCTCACTTAGCAACAGAAATTTTGGGCTCAGTTGTGGTTGTAAGTTAAGAACTACCTGTAATATATAAAAATAATACATGTGGGATATAAATAAGCAAATAAATATTCACCTTAAACAGGCAAGCAGAACTACATATATGGGCAGGGAGAATACAAATGCAAGCAGATTCATAGTAACATAAACATCATTTCATGAGCATTAAATTTTCATTCATTATTACGTGAATTTCTTCCTTTGAAAAATACTTTACTGCAGTGATTTAGGTAGAATTGGAGGTTTCTATATGATATTGCTCTCTGATGGTTGTTTCACATACGCAAGCAACCATGGGAGGTTTATTATGCGTATGTGTAAAATTATGCTTCTAAACTGTCCTTTTATTGTACCTATTGTTTATGTGCATTTGAAACAGAAGAGTTATTTCCATAGCCTTACAATCCAGACCTCTGCAGACTTAGTTAGGACTCAGTTAGACCCCCAGGATACATTTTCATTTGGCACTTTTCCTGGCAATGTAATTAGAAAAACTTTGATTTAAAGGTTTCCAAAACTGGCTCTCTTTCTTGCAAACAACTGTCCATTGCCAGCAGCAATCAGCTGTAATTAATTGATTATTTATCTAGAAGTTCACAGTCAAGGAACTGCAAGGGACAAGGTGTGCAAAGTCTGAGGTCTCCTCTCTTTTGTTTCAGGTTTTATTTATTACCCTGTCATCAATCTACTCTCCAGCCTAGCAAAGTTGATATAGAACTTTAAGTAAAGGTGTGGATAGAGGTTCAGGATAACTTTCTTCAAGATGTTTGGTTAAAAAAAGGCAGAACATCCGGGCTTCCGGGGGAGGTTCTTGCCGCCGTCGGCAGCTTAATGAAGCTGCCCTCAGAGTTCTGGTTCGTATATCTATTTAAGATCTTAGATAACTCTTTTTCCATTAAGGAAAAAGTAGGGAGGGTCCCTCAGCCAGTTAGAATCATCTTTGAAGTTCGTAGCCTTTTTTTCTTTTTGGCTGCGAACGAAAGAGAGTGAATCAACGAAAGCTGAGTCATTTACTCCGGCCAGATCTTCTCAGCTGTTTTTTTTTCAGCTCTAGGCGAGTTACTTCCCCCCCCCCCCCCAGAACAAGCCTTTGTAATTAACCCATTTAAGATTAATCCGGGCAGTGAACATACCTGTGAATTTTTCCTTTTTCTCTATTTAAAATACCAGCTTCAATTTTATAAAAGACTCCTTTTGTTTAACCTTTTTTTTTCTTTAAAAAAAAAAATGGCGATTTTGTAACTTCCGCATTTGCTATAACGATATATCTTCAACTTCCTGGACAGACTTAAGGGATTACAAACTAATTAGCCCTGTTCCCTCGAAGATTTCTTTTTATTGATTGCCAGGGGTTTGTTGAAACTACCTTATCTCAAATTAACGTGAGCAGAGACTCTGTTTGCTTCCCTTTTTATCATGGCACCGAAATCGAAACCCAGACGCTCATCTCAGGCATTTGTTACAAAGCCGCTGTCCTTGCCTTCTACGCCCTCTACTGGAGATTGCTAACGAAAGAATTTCTTTTTGAAATCCTTAAAGAGTTCAGAGAGGAAATGCAAAAATTTATTTCAGACTTTTATGACAGACTTGATGCCAAGATTGCTCAAACAAAGGAGGATATGATCGAGGTTATGAATGTTATGACAGATTATATTGCTGGAATGGAGGATAAATTGGAACTTTTGGAAGAAGCTAATTCCAACCTGACATCTAAAATTGAAATATTACAACAGGAAATCCAAATTGCGCAAAAACAACTTGTCATGATAAATTATAAGAAGACTGAGTCTGCAATAAGAGTTAGGGGATTGCGTGAAAATGAGCAGGAGAATTTGAAAACAGACCTTTTTTGAGGCTTTTAGTCGCTCGGTGGGAAGTCCGGGACTTAACTTTGATTGGCAGATTCAAAAATCTATCGCCATAATTCGTACGTAGCAAAACAGCGACAACTTCCGAGGGACATAATTATATATTTTGCCACAAGAGAATCCAGAAATGCGATAATACAGGAGTTCTACAATAATAGGCTGCGAATTGATGGACAGGACTTGATTGTTTTCAAAGAAATACCACCTCAATATTAAGAGCCAGAAGAGACTATGCCTTCTTAACTAAGGAACTCAGAAACTCTCAGATACAATACAGATGGGAAGTGCCGTTTGGTATTACTGTTACATTTGATAACCAAAAACATTGCCTCAACTCTGTTTGGGAAGCCCGAGATTTCTATTACAATATTCTGAAGGCGGGACTTCCTGAATTACCCGGACATGGAGAAAGACAAGGAGAAGGAGAAGAGAAACAGCGGAACACGTGGCTACAAGGCGAGAGGCATTGCTTTCCCCCTCCGAAAGGGCAGAAGAGTAGAGAATAAAGACTTAGTTATGCTTCTAAAACATTTGCTTAATTTTAATCTGAATAATACTTTGTGATTTCTGTCTTGGGTAAAACGGTATAGCTGCATACTGACGAAGAGACATTGAGACTGAAAGAGACTGAAAGAAGTGGCGATGATTTTGGAATATATATGTATGGGATTTAAACAGGATTCTATGGATAACTTTGAATTTCTACTTAATTGTTCATGATTTATTTTTTAGGGTGAGGACTGAGCGGAGATCGTGATCTTCTTGGATTGTGGTTCGGGTTGAATGGAGCTGGAAGTGTGGGGTAGATGGGAGGGTAGTGAAGGTTTAAGTAGAGTTTATTTTGAGACAGAAAGTAAGCTGATCTTTGTATAAATTGTTATTTGAATATAATGTTTGGAAAGATCTACCTATAGAGTCTGCAGGAAGGTGAAGCAAATATAAGAGGAGTACGGATGAAAATAAAATATATATATGGACACGGGTAAAGGCAGGATGGGAGGAGTTGGAAAGAAAAACGAGAGAAGTATTTGAATGTTTAAATGGTTTAATAGAGAAGGAGGTAAAAGAGATAAATCAAAGGTTTGGATATTTAGATAAGAGATAAGGCCTTCGCGGAATTCCATTTAATTAACTTACTTGGTTTCAATATAGTTTGAAATCCTGCAAGTAATAAATAACTGAAATTAGGAATGAGGTACATTGTTTAAGATTTAAAAATGATGGGAAGCTGAGTTTAATGTAGAGAATTTGTTGATTTTTCCCGTTTTTCCTTTTTTTTTTGTGTGTGTGTGTGGTTTTTTTTCTTTTTTTACTATTTCCTTTTTTTTTGTTTTTCATTATCTTTTATCTTTTAATTCTAAAGTTATTTGATTTTAATATACTCCAGACTGTGCTTGATAAAAAGTTATGCCGGGTATGGGACCTGGGAAGCCGAAAGGGGGTTAGGGAGGGGGTTTAGGGGGGGAGGGTGGAGGGTGGAAATACAGTCCCAATTTTCAGAACAATAAGAATGCACTTGTATACTGTTGCTCTCTTTCTTTTTTTTCTTTTTTTCTTTTATTTTTCTCTTTTTTCTTTTCATTTTTCTTAATTTTAGAGTAAAATATAAACTGAATAGATTAATGAATTGTAGAGATACACTAAAGTGAGGAGTAGAGGGAAAGAAGAGGGAGAAGTAAAGAGGGAGTGAGAGGGGAATGTAAGGAGGGTGAGATGGAGGGAAGGGGAGAAAGGAATGTTTGAGGGGGAAGGGAAGTAGAAGAGGGGAATGTTGGAGGGGAGAAATGAAAGTTGGAGGGGGAGAAGAAAGGGTGTATGGGGGATTGAAGTGCTATGTTGGTTTTCTATGGTGGAAGATGAGTTGTGTTCATTGATTTTCCCTTTTTTTTTTAAATGCACAGTATATAAGTGATTGTATAAATGAAAATGAAAATGAAATAAACAGTTTTAAAAGGAAAAAAAAATTAAAGAATAAAAAAAAAAGGCAGAACATCCATTGACATCATCCAGTCATTTGAAAATTAAAAAAGCAAAGTTAATATATTATATATAAATATGTTCCAATGACCATTTAATTTTACTTCACTTGAAAATGGTAATTCCCTCCTCCCCTTATTTTTCCTTAGTAATTGTAAAGTATTCACGTTTCTTACTTTCATTCCCATCTCACTTTTGCAGCAGCAAAATGGCTTTTACCAAATATTTAGGGACTTTACAAGCACTTAAGCTGCTGCCCAAATTACTGCCAGCAACAAAAAAAAAGTAGTAAGTCACTGAGATCTGCTTGGCAAAATTTGGAAAAAAAGTAAAATCTGAAAGATTGTTACATTTTACTATTTCAGGCTGCAGAGCCCTTAGCTAAAAATACTTCTCGGAGATCCTAACCGAGAGGAAAAGCTCAATGAACTCTCCCCTCCTGGTCTCTGGGCATTCCCATTCTAACATCTCATGCAATACCAATTTGGAAAAAACCTGGTTTAAGGAATCCAGCAGGCCAGGAGTGCAGATTAGGGCAATTCAAGCCAGAATTTACAAAAACTGAAACCTTCAAACAACCTAATTCCAAATATAGATGGAAACCTAGTCTGAAGTGCTTCAACATAAATGTATTGACCAGTACAAAAGATTGTATACAGCGGTAGGATTCACTTACCTTCCCTACTGGTTCTCAAATGTGAGTGTGCTCACACGCGCCATATCTATGCATGCACACCGCCTTCTGCACATGTGCAGCACTCACACATTACGTAGGGGCGGGTGGGCAGAGCTTCCTGCAGCCACCACTACTAGTTTGCCCGAACCGGAGAGAATCAGCTGAATACCATCTCTGATTGTATAATAATTATAATTACATGCTGCTGCAAGTATTATTTATTTGGAATGTTTTTGGATCCTTTTGCATAGGAAGCTGATAGTTTCTTAGAATTCAGTAGAAAATAATATAATCTGCAGCAGATTTTCTGTCTCTTATGTCATCCTTTGGTCTAGATCAGGGGTGTCAAACTCACATCATCATGGCGGCATCACGTGACATATCAAGACTTCCCCCCTTTGCTAAATTGAGCCTGGGCATGACCAGTGCATGATGCATCTGACCTGCAGGCTGGAGTTTGAGAGTTCTGGTCTAGATTTTGGAGGATGATCTGTCTTTGGAATAGATGGCACTTTATATCTTTTTCTATCATTCTAATTTCAGTTCAAATTAACATTAATTGCTCACAGACTACCCATGTTCCTAATTCAATCCAAAATGCAATAAGAACAAAACATTCTTGTGATTGATTTATTTTTGCAAAAAATCTCTAGAAATATTTTCTCATAATTCTCTAACAAGTTGATTATTTTATAGAGACAGTATAAGGACAGAGGCAAGTCAACGTAAATAACTCTTCTATCTTTTTGTCCAGTTCTTCTTGTTGAGCCACCAGATACTGTTCCTTCAAGGCCCAAATTAATATGGATTGGATGGTTATGGCAAGTAACTGTCTCCAAAATCAGTTTCCCACCTCTAAAATAGGACTGAAAACTCGACCTCACTTAACAGGGATATTTTGAGTATTGCTGGAGAGAACACTTGGCCTTTTGCATTAACTGTCCATTGAGGAGAATTTTAATTTCTAAGTTATTCAGGAGTAATTTGTAGCATTATAAACTCCATCAAGCTTCAAGATTCAGAATAAAAAATTGGTCATGTGCTCAGGGCCACATGCTGTATTTTTAAGATCAAATGCCAATTTAATCCTTTCCCCTCTATTCCTTGTATTCATTTTCAAAGAGAAACAAAACAGAATATAAAGCCAGCCTCTCTCTGAGTAGAATGGAAGTTTGCAATGCACGCTGGGATCTGCTTTCTGTCTTTCAAGCAGAATGTCAAGAGGAACAAGAAAAAGGGTAAAAGATAATGGAATTGGATCTTGTTTGTTAAGACTGGAGCATACAAACAAGGAATGGCATCTATGCTTAGGGTAACTGCCTGCCTATCAGGAATTTGACTCAACTTCACTCTAGAAATCATTTTGCACAGGAAAAAGGTAAGTGTTATCTATTCAAAACACTGGGATACTTGAATAAATATCCATAGTGATAACTAAGAACAAAAAAGATACTAGTTTAGAACTTAATTTACCTGTCTAAACAAACCACAATATTTCTGTCTGCCAAGCTTCAGTTTTAAGGCTTTTGTGATAATATTCACAACTCAAAACATGTAATTAAAATATGCCTATTAAGGAAAATTAGATATGGAAATAGACAAATCCATAGAAATGAAATAAAAGCTTTGCAAAAAATGCATGCTAAGAAAAGTGTATGAAATCTAACCTATTCTTGTTTGCAAATTGATGTTGATATAATCAAAAGACATTTACAAAGAGAATATAAGAGACAACTTTCTGAAAGATGACTGCAGCCAAGGGTTGTGCATGCCTTGTAAATTGTTTAGCTTTTTTTTTAAAGCTAAAATTTGTGAAATTAATAAATAATGGGGATGTTTTTTTCCTTTTAAGGACAACTTAGAAATGCACAAAAGGAGAAGGAAAAGAGGGAAAATGTTTCAAAGTTAACTTGTCATTGACACTTGACGCTGTCATTGGATACTGCAGTGAGTACATCAATAGTGTGTACATCTGTTTATACACTTGGGAATCAACCTCTCAAGAAGTTGTACATCCAGTAGATTGCAGGACAGAGTTTCCTATATCTCTTTAGGATCATTTCATCGTCACCTGGAGTTTGGCATTTCAGATAGGATAGACATAAAATACATTTAAGGAATGTGTGGTTCAGTGGCTAAGACGCTGAGCTTGTTGATCAGAAAGGTTGGCAGTTTGCCAGTTGAATCCCTAGTGCCATGTAACGGACTGAGTGCCTCTTACTTGTCCCAGCTTCTGCCAACCTAACAGTTTGAAAGCATGTAAAAAATGCAAGTAAAAAATAGGGACCACCTTTGGTAGGAAGGTAACAGTGTTCCATGTGCCTTCAGCATTTAGTCATGTAGGCTACATGACCACAGAGACGTCTTTGGACAACGCTGGCTCTTCAGCTTTGAAACAGAAATGAGCACCGCCCCTTAGAATCAGGAATGACTAGCACATATGCAAGGGGAACCTTTACCTTTTAAAATCCATTTTCTACTTTAAAATGTACATTGAGGGTCTCAATCATGTTTGCCCATAAGAAATAGTGTAAAAAATAATAATAAAATGGATTTGATAATCTTTATGCTTTAGACATATTTGATGCACTAAAACAAGGAAGAGCCTTTGCAGAGATACTTGTAGGTAAATCCACTGGTTTGATGGGCTTTGATTCTCTTTCTAAGTTCACAAATCAAAGTTTTGATTATAGTTTATGGCTATTGCTCCTTGGTGTTGAGAATTCAACTATAGGACACAGTGAGGTGTACTTGGAGGACATCTTGTTTTGCTCTGGTGAACTATCAACATTTGCTTCTCAGAGCTGCAAGGTTGGAACTTTGTGTTATTCACTTTTATATGACATGAGGCAGCTTTATTTTCCCTCTGACTATTGTTCCTTGGTCCTAATGCTGTAAAACATAAGACTTCCTATGTACTCCTTCTTCTGCTGTAAGACACAGGAATCCGCTGGGGAAAAAAAAAGAACCAGAATGGAAGTGGACATTTTAATGTTTGGGAAAAGCTATAGCAGTAATACTTTCCAAAATAGGATCACTAGATCCCTGAAAACCTATTTTGCAGTTGTCAGCATTTCTATTCCAGCTTCAGAAATGACTTTTAGGAAAGTGATTGACCAAACCAGCTAAACAAGGATTACTGGTCATACACATAGACAAAATGTTTCTGGAATCCGTAATTGAAGCACTTCTGAAAGATTTGGATTTTGGAGGTTGAATAAAGTAGCCTTTTTTTTTTGTTCCAAATATTTTCATTGGTTATATTCTTCAGTTGACAATAGGAGAGAATGCTACTTCTCAATCATTATTTTAGTTATAGCAGTAAAAATTATTAACAGGATTAATTTTTTAAAGTCTCTTACATCCTTAAAACTATTGCAAATGATACAAGTAATGCAAACTGCCTATAAACAAATATACATGTATGTGTGTGTGTTTTCCTATTCTGAAAGGACCCAAGTTCTTTCATATGATGATTTAAGGGAACTAAGATATGAAAGTTAGGAACATTTGATTTGAGCTGTCATCAGATCATCTGCATAAGGAAAGCATTATATAAATTTCATTACTTAGGTCAAATATTGAGATGCAAGAAACTTAATGATAGCCTTTACCTGATGACAATGTTCCACACAGGTCAATTCAGTTCACTACTGATTCTGCTGGCTATAATAATCATAGTTGGTCCTCTTCCTAGCATTTTCTGGTAGACACAGGTTCCGCTTTTCAGATCAATAAACACAATTTCATACGATGAAATGCAGCAACCAGGTGCAACTGTGCGCACTTTGCGTTTGTGTCAATTGTGTTCTACCAACTTTGCTTTGGTCTTCTGTGGAACTATTGGTGTAAAAGTGGGTTTACCGACAAAAGGGTGAATGACAAAACCGCGCCCGACTAAACCGTGGTGACAAAACCCCGTGTTCTAAAGCGCTCCGACGAATGAGCGCTGAATCGCGCCGACAACAGCGCCACGACAGAAGCACGCTGGTAAAACTAAAACTAACCCTAAACCTAAACGTAAACCTAACCCTAACCCTAAACCTAACCCTAACCCTAACCTAACGTAATGCTAAACCTAACCCTAAACCTAACCCCAAACCTAACCCTAAACGTAACACTAAACCTAACCCTAAACCTAACCCTAAACCTAACCCTAACGTAATGCTAAACCTAACCCTAAACCTAACCCTAAACCTAACCTTAAACCTAACCCTCAACCTAACCCTTACCTTAACTTAAATCACCCCTCTGTCGACTGAAATCGCCCTTCTGTCTCCGCGCTGTTGTTGCTGCGTTGTTGTCGGCGCATTGATGACGTTGCGGTTTTAGCGACGCGGTTTAGTTGGGCGCGGTTTTGTCCGTTCGCCCTTTGTCGGGTCACGGTAAAAGTGATAGGCAGTGAAGATGACCGTGTGGGGTGACATGGCCATATAGTTTAGACAATTTTCCCACATGTTATCTCTTATTGGTGCAATATCTATCTGCTGCCAAACTGTTTCATTGCTGATGTGGGTCAAAAAATGGAGAGGTCTAATGATCATATGCATCTCCATGTAGAAGGCCTTCAACACTTTGGTGGTTGGCCATACCAACACCATGCAGTGCTATGGAGTGAACCCTTATGCTACACACTTCTGATTTTTAAGTGAATTAACATGTGTTGATGCCCAGTGCTCCAGTAATTTTCTACCACAGCCATGTTGTATTCATCCTCATGCACATGTTCCATTAATGTTGCCATCACTTTGCAAATGAATCCTAAGTAATGGATGGACTTTGTCTTCACCATTGACTGGATAGTGAAAATAGTCAGTTGGCTTCTAGATATCAGTTTTCTTGATACTGAGCTGCAAACCAAATTGGCTGATATAGTTGTTCGTTGCCTGAACATAGCACTGCAGTTCTTCCCTGTTGGTAGGACAACATCAGCATAGAGCAAGCCCAAGGGACACTTATGCCTTAGGGCAGCGCTCACAAACAATGGTCCATGGACCACTGGTGGTCTGTGAGACAATTTTGGTGGTCCGCAAAAAAATTATTTGCATTTTTATATTCCACTAAATACTATTTATACTTTTAAAAAATTCATATTGTGGTCCACGGATTTAAAATTATGAATTTAGTGCTCCCTGAGGTTAAAAGGTTGGTGACTCCTGCCTAGGACATACCAATTTTCACATGAAAGGTGTTAAAGGACCAGCACCACATCTTACTCAGCTTTACTCAGTATTATCATAGAGCATCTGATTCAGGGATGGGTTCCTGCCAGTTCTAACCTCTTCTATAGAAGAGGTTCCACAAATCTACAGTGCTGTTTAGAACCGGTTCCAGCTCCCTCCTCCCCACCCGTCTGCACATCATCAAGATGAAGCGCAAGAGGAAGAATTCTGGGAGTTGAAGTCCACAAGTCTTAAAGCTGTCAAGTTTAAACACCCCTGTGGGGTTTTTTCTAAAGAGTTAGAGGTGCAAGGGTCTTGTAACTTGACAGCCTTAAGAGTTGCGTGATTCAAATGCCAGAGTTTCTGAGCCAACATTTTGGTTGCTAAGCAAGAGTATTGTTAAGTGAGTTTCACCACATTTATAAGTTGGCCACTCCCACCCAGTCACTGATTGGCAAGGCACTCCCACCTGGTCTCATGGCTGCCAAGCCACTCCCACAAAGCAGGCCACACCTAAAGAAGAGGTTCTAAAAAATTTTGAAGCCCACCACTGATCTGGTTCCATTTTATGTGTAGCTTGGCCATTCTAAACTCACTGATAAAGAAGAATATTTCTAACTCAGGTTTAACACAAGGTCCTTGGTGCTCTCTGAGTTTGCTTGTTTTCTTGCAGACATTTCATTACCCAAACTAGCTAACATCATCAGTACTAATTCTGATAATCTTACCTAGTTTGGGTAATGAAACTTCAAGAAAACAAGCTAGCTCAGAAAACACCAAAGACCCCTCATTCCAAGGTCATGCATTGCTTGCCTTATCAGTTGATGCAAGAGATAGTCAAAAGCTTTTTCTAGGTGCTTTTTCAGGAGGCAACTACACTTTTGTCTTTTTTCTTTATGTTCCTTGCAGACAGCTGGTCATTTGCATCCTTTTTAGAGAGTTGTTGCCACTTGGAGATTTATCTGTGTCCTCAGTAGTGCAAATGGGTGTGGAAACTTCTTGGCTTCAGAATGGGACATAGGGCAGAAAGCTGTCTGCAAGGAATATAAATCCTTCCCTTCCCCACCTTCCAGTCAGAGCTGAAGAAGATTTTTGGATGAGAAGCGAAATGCTTTCAAAAGAAAAAAACAAGAAAGTCTAGTTGCCTTCTGAAAAAGCACCTTTGGGACAACTGTGACCTGGATGATTGGGTCACAGTTGACTTCTTTCTTTTTTTTTCTTTTTCTTTTTTCTTTTTCTTTCTTTCTTTTTTTCTTTCTTGCTTGCTTGCTTGCTTGCTTGCTTGCTTGCTTGCTTGCTTGCTTTTTTCCTTTCTTTTTCACCTTTTGTGTCCAGTTATTGCTATAACTCCCAATAGTGATTTTCCTTGGACTCTGCAACAGCTTTCTATGCACTCTTCTTGCAATGATAAATTTTACCAGATTTTGATAGCTTTCTGCATTTGACAGATCTTACAGGCCACCTTCTTTCCCCATATTTTTGCTACACTTGCTTTCTCCATAACCACTCCTGCTTGTTAATATGATGGCAACCTGGTCTCATAGTGCTTATGATTGTTCTCACAGTAGTGATAATGGATTATTGGACACACAATCTATATAGTGTCAACTGAATTTGTGGTGATTGGAGAAAATATGAAGCAGTTAATGATGATCATCTTGCAGCTTTCACCTCTTGATTTTCTGTCACATTCCAACATAGTTAAACATGAATATATTTGTGCCCTAAGTAGTGATTCTTAAAATCTTGATGGTTTGAATTAAAATCCTTGATATAATTTAACATGAATTTCAGTGGCTTAATTTTGTATAATGCTACAATTAGAAAAATACAAGTAGAGCATTAGTGCCTACAAACTATCAGCAAGTTTCTCTGGCTTGCCAATCAAAGATTAAATTTTTCACCTTAATGATATTTGGATAATTTAGTTCTTTCCCACCCACCCCTTCATCATACCCCAGTCAGATAATCAAAAGCTAAGTGCTTCTCATGATCAAAGTAGATAAATGGGTAATTTAAAGAATAATAAAATAAAATTTTCCTCAGAATAAGAATCTTACTTTTGCAGCCTACAAATTATTTCTCCCTTTGAAATTTTCCATGTTATATCTTCAAGTACTACCGGTAACTCAAAAGGGGTATGAATGTTTTCTGTGAAATTTACTTATGTCATACCAGTCTTCTAAGAAAGAATTTTGATTATTATGGATGAAACTGTAGATCGAGAGGGTATGACATGTGCAAGATCCCAAATTTCATCTTCAAAGACTGAATTGGAAACTCGGGCAGTCTAATAAATAGACCAAATGCTTCTGTCTCTTTTTTCTACCCACTTTGTTCCTTTTTTCCTTGACAATGTCTCTTTCCACCCAGAAGACAATTCTGGGGAAGAAAGCTCATTCTTCCAAACAAATTGTTCCTTAAAGGCTTCATGGTAATGAATGTAGCTGCTGATGCTTCATCTGCAGATTAAATGGTCAAAAATAGTAGGAAGCAGCTCTACATACACAAGATTTATATTCTGTAACTTTCACAATATTGCATTAACATTAATGTGGCAATGTGGCATGTTTTTCCCCTCAGGCATTTGACCCTTTCTTTCTCTGAATTTTTTTCTGAAACCAGTTTTTTCCTCCCTCTCTTTCTTTCCAGCAACAGGATTTTGGAGAAGGAGGAGGTTGTCTTATCAGAGCTCTAGGTCAATGGGTTGCATTTGCCAACCCATCATTAGGTAAATATAATTAGAAAGTCCTTACCAATCTCTTTCATTTTAACTGGATATTTAGTGTATCTAATAGTTGAAGGACTTAAGGGGAATAGATTGGGAGGGATACTTCTGCATAGATATTTGTTGTGACTCAGCAGTTCTGCTGTGAGTTTTTTCGGGGTACAAGATTCAGTATGCAGCTGGGGCTTGTGGGAGGAAGTTTGGAGATAAAAGGACGGATGCTGCCACGCCCCAGTCGCTGGAGTCAACGTCGTTCCTTCGTGCGTGCCTTGGTTTGTACAACATTGCTTGCTTATTAATCGTGATTTATGCCTATTACACTTGGATATGTGCTTTGGTGTTTCATGTAAACCTGATCCGTGAAGACTGTGGAAGAAGTGAAGTGCTTGTAAGAGTCTTTTGTTTTGCATTCTTGTCGGAGACTTGTATTTATGTTATTTCTGGGCTCGAAGCCAGTTTGAACTGAGAACTGATAAAGAAAGACTTCCTTTTAAGTTTTGTCTGCCTGAGTTTGTTAATGAGCCATGAAAGGGGGGGGGGCAGAACAGATATTTATATCTGGGAGCTAATTTGGAACAATTTGTTTAAGTATTCTTAATGGAACAATAATTTGCAAAAATTTACATCTCTGAATTTTTTTTTCTTATAGGAGTCATACAACAGCTTGGAAGGAATGGATAAAATCAAAAAAAACAAAAGATCTTTCATAGTCAGGTGCTTAATAAGACACATCCATTTTAAGTATTGGAAATAGTTTATCAATTACATTTCCCTCAAGTGAGATATAAATAAATTGGCCATAAACTATTTCAATATATTTCAGAGAAGAGAAGATGCAGATCTTACAGTTACATAGAGGACTGCTTCTGGCAATTATGCAGCAAGTGTCAGTGATAAATTTTCCATGGGAAAAAAAAGACTTAAGGTTCTGTTCAAATGGCACATATATTACCATTTGCAATTATACAAGAAAGCAGACATAACTTACTGAATTTTAATGGTTAACTACTTTTGTACAGATTTCTCTATCAACATCAGTAGGGACGGCTGGTTTTCAATCAATATTTTTAAATTCTGATCTAAAAACCCAAATAATTGATTTTTAAAAATTAATTAGTAATCATGTATCTTTTAAAAAGGTTGATGGATTGCTCCTAATAAAACATCTGCCTGTTTGCTTTTCTTCTTTTTTCATATGAAGACTACTATATACTTCTGAGGTGAGTAGGTGGAAGACCACTGTAATTTTTACTCTTTATTTTTTAGATCCATTTATATCACTGCCCAATCATGTCTGACTCAGGCATATGTGAATATGCATGCATGCTTTAAGTTAGTGTTTACTCCTATTAATTCCCTGCCAATTTTCTTAGAAAGATTTTGAAAATGGTTTGCCATTGCATTCTTTCTAGTACTGAGAGAAGTGACTAACCTTTTTCCTAAGACAGGCCTCCCAGTTTCTAGCCTGACCCATGGTACTTCTTGTTGCTTTACATAGACACTTGGAAATAAATGCAAGAAAAGGTAAAGCTTCCCCTTGCACATATGTGTTAGTTGTTCCCAACTCTAGGGGGTGGTGCCCATCTCTGTTTCAAAGCCAAAGAGCCAGCGCTGTCTGAAGATATCTTCGTGTTCATGTGGCTGGCATGACTAAATGCCAAAGGCACACGGAACACTGTTACCTTCCCACCAAGGTGATTCCTAGTTTTCTACTTGCATTTTTATATGCTGTCAGCTCCTCTCCATTAATTAATTAGGAAAGAAAGACCACAAGACTCCATGTGTGGAAAATCAAGTGTACTTTTACTAATTAAGAACGGTTAAAAGGCAAAGCGTAGCAAAGTCTGATTAATTAGGCGCGAAAGCAATTGATATATAGAATAGCCCGTTTCCCACCCCTTGGCATCATAGTCCCAGTCCAATCATAAGTCTTCCAAGTGTCAGGTGTGAGATAACTTCAAAAGGCATCACAAAGATGGAATGTCAGTGCCGTTAGTCCCGGCGGGAAACACCCACGCATGCGTAGTCTGATCAGTCGGTGAACTCCAGAACCTTCCTCCAGCACAATGAGTAACCCCTCCCAAATACCAAGCCCTCCCTCCCCGTTTCATGGCAGCTGAAGCGATAGCAAAGCAGAAGCTGACATCCGGCCATCCCCCAGAAAAAGGCGATCAGGCCTGGAAAACGAAAAAGCACAAACAAACAGACGAACAACAAACACAAAAGAGAAATGGGGGGGGGGGAAGAGAAAATTAAGGCTTGTCAGGATAAGCAGCATAAAACTTCCGAAGCAGCCGGGGAGCACGAACATGGGACTTGTCAACCCATTCCATATGGGAGGGGGAAAATGTTTCCAAGCCACTAAGTACTGGACGCGATTATGCCGCCTGCGGGAGTCCAGTATTTCACGGACCTCAAAGTGCTGTTCACCATCAATCAACAAAGGAGCAGGTGGAGGAGTATCAGGCGGACGTAAAATTGAAACACGAACAGGTTTAATGAGGTTAACTTGGAACACGGGATGAACACGGTTGAGATGCTTAGGGGCAGCTGCAAACGAACGGAGACAGGATTGATGATCTTGAGGATGGGGAAAGGACCAACATACTTAGGTCCCAATTTTTTGGATTTTTGTGTGGTCTGAAGGAACTTTGTGGACAAGTAGACCAGGTCACCCTCCTTGTACTGATAAGGCTGCGTACGCTTCTTATCAGCCTGTTTCTTATGAGCGCGATGAGCAGCATCCAACGTAGCAAGAGCCAAAGGCCAAACACGGCTGAGACGCTCACTCCAGTCAGCGACGGAAGAAACTTGCGGTTGGTCACGTGGCAACTCAGGAATAGGTACAAAATCCTGACCAAAAACAACCCGGAAAGGGGTAAAACCAGTGCTGGTATGAACAGAATTGTTGTAAGCCACTTCAGCGTGCGGCAACAAGTCTACCCAATCATCCTGCTGATAATTGATGAAACAACGTAAATACTGTTCTAGAACAGAATTAGTCCTTTCACAGGCCCCATTAGTCTGAGGATGGTGGGCGGAGCTAAGGCCCTGGGTGGAGCCAATGCGCTTAAGAAATTCCTTCCAGAAGGTTGAGGTGAATTGGACACCCCTCTCAGAAATAATACAATCAGGCACTCCATGCCCGTTTCATGGCAGCTGAAGCGATAGCAAAGCAGAAGCTGACATATGCTTTCGAACTGCTAGGTTGGCAGAAGCTGGGACAAGTAATGGGGGAGAGAGGAAGGAGAGAATGGAGAAGACAGTAGTAGATGGGAGCTCACTCTGTTACGCGGCACTAGGGATTCGAACCGCCGAATTGATGACCATTCTGATCGACAAGCTCAGCGCCTTAGCCACTCAGCCTCCGCATTCCTAAATGTAAGATAGGCAACTTTATTGTTCACTTTCTGACATATAAGGCCCGGTTCTTCATATTCCTGTGCATACCCACCCAACCCAAAATCTAGTTGCTAAGATTACTTTAAATTCTTGAAGGATATACAGGGTATCTCATTCTATGCAATACAAGTAATCCTCAACTCACTTAACAAATGTTTTACTTAACAACAGAAATTTTGGGCTCAGTTGTGGTTGTAAGTCAAGAACTACATTCAACTGTATACAATTGTTGAAGAAGATTTGTCCAATCCATCACGCTTTCATAGTCCTACCTTGACACTTTCCTCACACTTCTTGCCATTTCCACCTTTGCCTCATTCTGATCACATGGGAATCACCTGGTGTTTTAGGAAGCAGGCTTTTCAGGAGATGTAAACTGCATCTCCTGGATCTTGTTGCAAATTCTTTGAAGGTGTCATTTTCCATATGCTGCATAAGAGCTTCCCAGACAAACATTTCTTTATTTGAGGCCCATTTGAAGTATCTCATACAGCTACATATTATCATAGTATCATGCTTAACATTACGATTAGCATATAATTTGCATTAAATATGCTGGTTATAATATACTGCATTATTATAGTATACCGATACATGGTTCATTAATTAATGTATACATTGTTAACATATTTTGATATGAATAGGGTATTAGAAAAAACCCTATTGAATTACAATATATCCTTATGTATAGTGTAATAATGTCAATCAAATTTGCATTATAATAGTAAGTCATAATGACAAAGGCTAATTGCCACAACTAGAGACAGTAGGAACTGAATAAATCCTCCAATTAATCAGGAAACCTTTCTAGTATGCAACTCATCCTCTAATTGAATTTTGTAACATTATATTGTCATTCTCGATGTAGTTCTCTCTCCAATTGAAGAGAATTAAGTCGTTCATGTTCATATGAATTATGTCACTATCCTGTGTAGCTGTTGTTATCCACAAAATATATTCCATATCTGTTATGTCTCTTTAATATTCAGTAATTTCTTCTGTTGAATCAGAGAATTTGTAAGATTCATTAAGAAGATAAACCCATGGGTCCATGTAGTTTAAAATTAAATTTGTCAGAAGAAGGATATTCTGTTCAAAAAGTTCAAGTGTATCACATGCCTGGTTCTTGACTTAGTGGCCTTCCCTAACTGGGTGCCTTCCTTGAGCTTTACTACTACAATTTCTTTGGCTAAGCTGACTCAGAATTAGAAAACATTTAGAAGATTTCAGGATGCGTATTTCTTTAGAATGCAAAGTAATACATGTAGAGCCTCTCCTTTCAAATAATTACAGTAGCTGTGCCTTTGTCCTGGCTGATTCAGCTTCCTTGGAATTGCCCCCCAACTGTTTTCAGGTGTATGTATTTGAAAGCAAGCTGTGCAGGCATATGCATGCAGAGACAGCCAAGAGCTGCTAAGTGCCCCTGAAAATAGGGGGAAAAATCTGGTTCCTTTAGAAAAAAAAAATGCTTTATCAAAGTTTTTGTGTATAGGAAGGGATCTGTACAACTGTATTCTCTTTTTCTCTATAGCAGACATGTATAAAATTTCATTACTGATTGTTCTAAAGAATTCTGGAATATTCTGTTCTCTCTCCCAAATGTCCTCTCAGTGGTGCCCATAGCCCCACATCCTGGACACCTTAAGCTATTTTCAATTAGAAGAATTACTTCTGACAACTACTGAACTAACCTGGGAGTAGCTGCTGCATGAAATGGAGAGGGAACAAACATTAGTGATGTGGGAAACACCACTGCCCTAAGTGCTGTTTAAGCTGTAGAAACAAGACTTCGCTAAAAACTGCCCAAGGAGCTACTGATACAATTCTACAGAAGAATTATTGAGTCTGTCATCTGCCCCTCTATAACTGTCTGGTTTGGTTCTGCAACCCAACAAGACAGACACAGATGTCAGAGGATAATTAGAACTACAGAAAAAACTGTTACTACCAACCTGCCTTCCATTGAGGACCTGTATACTGCACGAGTCAAAAAGAGGCCTGTGAAAACCTTATGTCACATCCTTGACATAAATTGTTTCAACTCCTACCCTCAAAACGACGCTATAGAGCACTGCACACCAGAACAACTAGATACAAGAACAGGTTTTTGCCATCACTCTGCTAACAAATAATTCCCTCAACACTATCAAACTATTTACTAAGTTTGCACTTCTATTAATCTTCTCATCATTCCTATCACCCATCTCCTCCCACTTATGACTGTATGACTGTAACTTTGTGTTTGTACCCTTATTATTTATATTGATCGTTTCCTAATATGATTTATTGCATATTTGTACCCCATGACTATCATTAAGTGTTGTACCTTATGATTCTTCACAAATGTATCTTTTGTTTTATGTACACTGAGAGCATATGCACCAAGATAAATTTATGTATCCAATCTTGGTCAATAAAGAATTCTATTCTATTCGATGTCAGAGGAAAAGTAGATGCAATGTGATTTGAGGAACAGGAAGAAAAGCTGCAACCAAGGCAATAGCCAGATAAATAGAATCTGAGTCCAGAGCAGAAATGTAACTTGAGAAAGTTTTTAAAGTCTCAAAATGTCTCTCTCTACTTATGAACAGAAAGGGAACAAAAGAAGTGCATTCAGACTTGCAAGATTCTGTTATTGTAATCTTATAATAAAAGTAATATTGGCATAACTCTGGTTTCCTAGCCTGTCTAACTTGAAAAGCTGATACTAGACTTGAAGATGGTTTTATTTTCACCTGTCCCTTTAAATCGGGGGATAGGGATCTTAGTAATTATAAAATCACCTTCCTAAAGCTTCATCCAAAAGTACCTCTCATAAAGTATGTTCATTCTAGAAACAGAGCTTGATGTATCCTGTATTAAAGAGAAAGTAGTCAACATTGACTGGAAAGTATTGCTTATAAAACTTGACTCAGGGAAGCCACTTTACTTAAGTGTGTAAGTTGCAGGTAAGCAACTTACATGAGCAGAATCCAGTGAGAGTAAAAAAGGTACTCTTTCATGAGGCTTCAGAAGACTGCTATGTTTATAGAAATGTTTGAACAGCCACATGCTAAACTGTACAAGGCCTTTTGCCCTATCGCCTGCCAGCCAGCTAACCACCATACCTTTTTCTTCAGATTCCTCTTCAAAATGTCTCCCGCCATTCTGGTTTGTTCTAGACTACCGGATCTTCAGCCAGCCTGGTGTCTCAGGATTTCCTCTTCTGTTTAGGCAATCTGGGCATTTTCTTCATTGGTGTTTCTCTTCAATACAAGTAAGTTTTACATATCCCAACCTGAACTAATGAAATACATACATAGACCACTGGTGGGGTCCAGATGCTATTCCAACGACGCGGGCATGTTTGGTGACCGGCCCCGACATCACCCACAGCACGCATGTGGCGCATGCATGCGTTGTAGCTTCAGATGATGCTTCCGCAAGCCTCATGACAATCCAGAGCTCAGCAGAGCATCACACAGGCGCTGTATGTGTCATGCCAGTGGCACAGAATGTGCCGACAGCTTTTAAAACACAGTAAGCTGTGTGGCAGGGCGGTAGGACCTCCGGAGCACCATACCAGAATGGTACCGGTGCTCCAGGCAGGGTCCGGTACGCCCGTACTGGGGCATACCACTGCAACCCACTACTGCATTAGACAGACAGACAGACAGACAGACAGACGATGACTGCGCCATTAACTAGCAACTATATGGATTTGTGTCATCTATGTCCAGGCCAAATACTCCATCAAAAATGTTTTAACTATTAAGCTAAATCTATAATAAAAATAATATCTTTTTAATCCAACTTAAAAACCAAATTGCTCTTGCAATAGTTTTCTATGGTTATCAGAGACTCTACCTTAGGCATGAAGCTGCCTCTGTGACTTTGAACCACTCTCACCCAACACACTTCACTGGGTTTTTGTTGTGGGGAAAATAGGAAGAGAAAGGAATATTATATATGTCTCTCCTTGACTTATTTATAAAGTAAAGCAGGGATAAAAATATAAAATCAATAAATCTGATTTTTTTAGCAGTAAAATCTGGATTCTAGTGTTAATGTGTTTCAGAAGGATGAAAAAATAGTTCCCAACTTCTTTCCTGAGTCTCAGAAGGTCTGGAACCACCCCAATATCCCTAGCTATAAGTGAACATTGGAGGTACACCCCTAGTTCAGTGATGGCTAACCCTTTTGTTGTTGCGTGCCAAAAGTGTGTGTGCACATAATACAATGCATGTGTGATGCCCCCCATGCTCCCCCACCTCCCATGAATGCATGTGACCCTCCCATGCTCCCCACACCCACCCATGCATGCAAACCCCTACGCATATGTGCACACACATACCTCACACACCCCATACCCCATGCATGCATGTGCTTCTCCTGCATTTGCCCTCCCCCCACGCATACACGGCAGAGACCGAAAAACCAGATGGCTGGTGGGACATGCATGTGCATGTGTGGTGGAGCTGAGAGCGGGTGACAACTTGCTTGTCCACAGAGGGGGCTCTGCATGCCACCTGTGGCACATGTGCCATAGGTTCACCATCACGGTCCTAGTTGAAGAATGTAGAATTAATGGTAAACCCTTGAAGATACTTCAATGCCTAGCTGATAGGACTTTGTAGATAATCCTTTTATATAAATTAGCTTTTTTCCAACTATATCTTCCCCATACTCAGGATGTACCCGGACATATTTATTAGGAATAAGTTTATGAGAAGGTAGGGGTGACATTCTGTGAAAGGAATCCTATTATTATGAAAACTATGTTCCTTGGTGCGGCTTCTTTAAAATAGGCACCTCTAGAATATGAAAAACAAGCTTTATTTCATTTGAATTTAAAACCAGCCTTGTAGCTCATTTATGGCAGTTCTCTGCTTCTGCAATAGCTTACAGTAAAAGTCCTCATAGAGTTTGACCAGGTGGAATAGTTGCCAGTTCTTCCGATTACAAAATTTCAGCAAGTCTCTTGAGTGAGGATCCCAACTGGTTGAGAGGCAAACAATTTTTTTCCTAACTAATTCCTACTTCCAGTTTCCACAGCTTCTTGCTGCATCGATCATGCAGGCTTTTAATTATTCCACTTTTCTTCGAAGTGAATCATGAAATTTAATGTCTGCTATTTTAATTTGGAACAAAAAAAAACACCCAAAAGAAATAACAGTATGAGAGAACATTGAAGCCTACATGTTTCTCCCACTCTTTCTCTCATTAAAAAATATAAAGAGCTTATAAAACTTGAGTACTTTGAAATGAAAAAGAATGTTCAGGCTTTTGTTTTCGGAATTCCTGGTTGAAAGGTTGGGGTGGGTTTTTTTTTCTCCCTCTTATGTTAAGAGCGTTTAACAGTTAATATCAGATGTCCAACTAAACATGCCCCTCCCACAAAAGAAACTGGCATTGATCATGGATTGTTTTTGAAATCTGCTTCAGACTTCTAATCAATACTTTCACTTCCTAATTTCAGATACTCTCTGTCATGTTTGGGATTTTACATGACCTTCACTCAGTGGTGCACTGGTAAATGCTTAACAACCAGCTCCCCCCAGCCTTCCCCAAAGAATTTCCTCACTGACCAGTGGTGGGATTCAAAAAACTACCGGTTCTGTGGTCATGGTTTGGTGGGTGTGGCTTGGTGGGCGTGGCAGGGGAAGGATATTGTAAAATCCCCATTCCCCCCCCACACTCCAGGGGAAAGTTACTGCAAAATCCACATTTCCTGCCGATCAGCTGGGACTCAGAAGGCAGAAAATGGATGGGGGGGGGCCAGTCAGAGGTAGTATTTACCAGTTTCTGAACTATTCAAAATTTCTGTTTCCCATTCTCTGGGACTGGTCAGAACCTGCTGAATACCACCGCTGCCACTGATGCTGCTGGAGCCATTGCAGGCACAGCATGTTACCAAATAGCGGATCGGCACCCCAGCCATTGTGGCTCAGCTCTGCGCTCATCTAGTTTACAACATTTCGCAAAATTTAACCATCAGTTCCCACAAACCACACTAGAGTTCAGTCTCCCTTCTTAAAATGGTGGTTGTGGTAAATTTCTTTAGTTTTATACAGTGCACATCATATTATATAAAATGTGCAGTGTTTTTGCTAGATTGACCACTAGAAGATACCATATGATCCATATTTGTGGATAAACCTAATGTAATTTCTGTATCTCTCTGCTCCGAGAGCTTAAAAGAAGGAAGACTGTACAGCTATTCTGAAAACTTCTATAATCTCTTCTTGCAAGTACTAAACATCTGAACCTAGGTATCTCCTAAAGCTTAAGGCACTGTAGAAAGTAAAGTAAAATGCTTAAATCCATTTCTCATAAAGGCCTGACAGAGGATTTGAATCCCATTGAATTACATCTGGCTTGCATGAATCCCCATGTAGTGCCACCTAGTGCTCAATATGACCATTTTGAAAATATAAGAAAACTCCATAAAAATGATTACAAATATATTTTCATTGCCTACAGAAACAATGGCAACAAACAGTGGGTAGAGTTTCACTTATCTACATTACATTTAAACTTAAATAGTCATTTTATGTGATGGTAAGATATGCAAAAGAGTAGAATAGTCTACCTAGGATTGGACGATTTTTAAAGAGAGGTGGGACACCATCTTTCACAGATGATTTAATTGGTTTTCCTTCACATTGTAGAGCACAGATCCCCAATCCCCAGGCCGCAGCCCATGGAGACTTGGGCGCTGCTGCAAAAGGAGATGCTCACAAGCACATTCATCCACCACTTGCAAGGAACCATCTCTTCTCCTGCCCTTAGTCCAGAAATCAGAAAGGTTGGGGATTCTTATGTAGATTCTTATGGTGCCATCCAATTCTATAGCTGTATGATGTTTTCCTTCTTAATCATACTATTCTACAATGTAAAATTTATCAACATAGACTAGATCTTGTTTATAGTTTGGAAACATCCTAAGAAAGGAAAAGGTTTCCTGCATGTATATCATTCCCTTTATTCAACTTTAGATGCCTTATCTCCTGGTGAAAATGAATAAGGTAGGAGATAAAACTGACAGAAGTAGTAAGAAAGGCAGGTTAAGAAAAAAAACTTGCAACTGGAAAAAAATTGGGATCTTTTAATGTTTCCCAAGCTTATTATTGTTCTGAATATATTCTTCTGACCAGTTCCATTCATCTCCATTTGTTTAAACAATGAAAAGCTCACTCTAGGCAAAAGGTGTCAATTGATACAAATGAGGGTATCTTACAAAACATAACTAGGTCTTTAAGGCCTTACGAAAGACCAATAAGATCGGGCCATCCTAATTTCTGAAAGTCTCTGCCAGTGCCATCCCCTGATTGACATGATTGAAGCATGCGCATCCTGCCAGACCAGATTGAATGGATAAAGACAACTGGGAGAAGATGGTTCCTCAGGTAACCCAGGACTTAAGCCATTATTTCACTTATATATAAGCTTAAAATGATATCTCTCACACACAAGCCAACTTTCAAGTGAGGATCAGCTTTGTAATTTACTAATATAACCGGGTGTTGGTATTTAAAATATCATGGGAAATGAAAATGGCCAGTCTACAGAAGAGAAGATCTGGTGGAGACAAGAGATTCTACCTCTGGAATCATAGTGGTGGGCCATGCCTGGTGCTGGAGATATTTTAACTGACAGAAAACACTTACTTTAGAGAATGACTCTAAAATGGGGGTTGAACAGAAGAAAAAGTCATGAAGACCTTGGGCTATTGAGAAATGTTTCTCCTTCCACTTGTCCTTTGTTCATCTTTGTTGCATTCAGATTGTTCTCAATCCAAGCTCAGGACACAGTTCAGAGCATAATAAAAGAACCACACAAGCATGAACTATGGATGCATAAAGTGATGCCCAAAGGAGAGAGTTTTGTGTTAAAAAATCTGACCTAAAATCCATGAATACTTTCCACCTTCTATTATTACTTTTGGAATGCAAGTTGTAACCTCAATGCTTGAGGCTACATGCTTAAACCCAGGGACTGGCTGGTTTGAGAAAGTCACAAGGATGGTAATTCTGGGAAGCTTATGAGGAGCTCTCAAAGATACAGCTATTCTGTATCGGTCTCTTAATCATTTATATTTGGAGAGATTCTCCCTGTTTATATAAAGAGTCCAATTAGCAGTCATGATGCATTACCATTAATCAATGGATCCTCCAGTAAGCTGCCTAAAGGTATCCTAAATTAATCTAAATTGGACTTTGTTGCTTTTCCCCATAAATCATATTCTCGTCATAAAGGAAGGCCAGGGTCTGGTATTCCCCATAGTTGATATATGCTGCAAAAATGCTTCAGCTTCATATTCATGATGTACTTGAGCAAGTGTCTGGGTTGTATCTAAGTTTTGCTTTTTTTAAAAATGTGCCTTAGGAAGCCCATTTTTGACAAAATCTGCAATATTTATTTATTCATTTAAACTGCCTATCTCCCTCATAGAGGGAGACCTATATAAAGCTGCCTCTTCAATAAAACTTTTCCAAGGGGAGTGCAATGTATGTGGTTTGTCTAACACACACACACACACACACAGAGAGAGAAAGAGAGAGAGAAGAGAGAAGACGGAGAAGAGAGATGAGGAGAGAGAGAGAGATTTTTTCTCTATACCAATGACTGCATTCCTCTGTTAAGATACTGAAGTTTGCAAATGATACAACAGTCATTGGTCTCATTTAAGGAACAGAGATGGTATTCAGCCGGTTTGGACTGGTTTGCCTGAACTGGAAGCGGAATTGTGGTTGGCTGCCCCCCCACCCGACTCTATTCCGTCCTATTAGGCACGTTTTGAGGCCAGGCACATCACAGAAGGTGCACATATGAGCAAAGCGCATGCACAAAAGGCTGGGCACATGTGTTAAAGGGATGTGTGAGTGGAGAACCGGTGGTAACAAAATGTGAAACCCACCACTGGTGATGAGTAGCCAGGAGATTGAAGAGCAGGCCCTGTAGTGTACCCAGAACAATCTGGAGCTTAACAAACTTAAAACTATGTGTTGAGAGTGGGTTTTAGGAGGAGCCCACCTATTCATACCACCTCTAACTATATTAAACAACACAGTATCAATAGTAGAGTCTTTCAAGTTTTTAGATTGTCCCAGATTTTGAAATGGACACCTAACATCAGGACCATCATTAAAAGGTACAACAAAGAATGTTCTTCCTTCATCAACTCAGACTTCCCCAGTCAATATAGTTCTACAGAGGAATTATTTGTGCTTCTATAACCGTTTGGTTTGGTACAGCAACCAAATAGGACAGATACAGACTTCAATGTATAGTTACAAATACAAAAAAAAAATGCAACCAGCCTTTCTTCCTTTGAGGGCCTGTATGTTGCATGGGTCAGAAAGAGGACTGAGAAAATATCTATAGAGCCCTCACATCCTGGACGTAAACATACAATTTTAATACTGTATGAATAATATGGAGGAAGATGTCTATTGTATTAAGAAAAAGATTTGTTGTGCTTCTCTTAGGATAGTCCTATTGATCCACAGAGCTGGCTCAGAAAGTTTTTCTGAACAAAAGGACTACCTGGGCATAAATTAAGGTTAATTTGCTTGTATTAAAGGCATTCAAAATAGCAGACTGCCCCATTTAGTGTTTGGGGAAGTCATAGAGCCTTGATCAGAGCTTTTTCAGAATGGGATTTTTTTTAGAGAAAGCAAACCAAATGGCAATGTAACATTAAACATGCCAGATGTACTTGAATAGGGAAGTATGACTGACATTGTCACTGCACCTTCATCTGAATGTAACTTCAGTCATTTATAATCACATTCCTTGAGCAATAATTATTTTAGATGATTTTTGGTCAGTGTACTTCTTCTCTAGTTTTTCCCCAAACTATCATGTAAATGCAATCCACAACTTTCTTAGCCAAAATGGTGCACCTACTCACTGATTTCATGAAAAGCTGCTGTGTAAATGTTCTAGATGGAGCTCCATTTTCAGTGGAGATCACAGTTTCTGCGATTCGTAGCAGAATGGATGCTCTAGTAAAAAATTCTGGACTTGTAGCATAATAATTCAAAATAAACAAGAGACACACATGGTGGTAAGATGAACGGCAAAAATGAAAGATGGCATATCTTTTTAGATAGTGACACTGTGAAATACTCTTCCCATCCACTGTCTATACACAGGACTTTTAGTATCAGTGAGCCTATTTTTCTAGGAATTTAAGAAAATCAATGTTGTAATTGTACAACATTCTAGAAACATTATTTTATTTTTTATTTGATCTTAATGTTGCTGTATTATTGACATTTTGGCTCATTTTATTTGCTCTTTCACCTTTTTCATAAAATATTGCTAAACTGATTTATATATCATCCAGAGAAGACTATCTTTCTACTGAAAATAATTTAATCAACTTATCAGAACCAGTGTTCTGTAGTGGCTAATATACTGGACTCTGACTAGAGAGACTAGGTCAGTCCCAAATGTTTACATTTTTTTTAATGCAGGCATATTGCAATATTGCATCAGCTAAGAAACATAATTTACACCTTAAGGGTTTTCTTCTCTTTTTTCTTTTTTTGAGCATCAGTACAAGTGCAGAAACCCTTGATCTTGCACAGATTACATTAATCTTTTTCAGACTGGAAAGATCTGGGAGTTGGATAGTGAAAAATATAGATCTTTCAAAACTGCAGTGCTCTGAGAAATGTCTGACAATTTCCACTTTGGCACTGAAGCAGAAACACAAAAAGGATAAATATTTTCCAGCTTCCCCCTGGTTTTTGTTATACCTACCGTGGATTTAAGTGAGATAAAGTGAGATTACGATTAGATGCTCTGTGCAAGAAAAGCCTGCCTGAAAAGGTGTCCTGTGTCATTCAGGTATGAGAGATGAGGGGTAAGTTGCTGCCGGGAGAAAGGGGGGGGGAGTTAAAAAAAGTTTTCACTTTTTATTCCTATTTTCCACTTCTTATTTCATTAGTAGGAATTGAATACTCGTAGTTTTTCTGCTTCCTGTAGGTTGTTATTGTTTTCTTTTTAATAAATCACTGTGATTAATTAACAATTAAAACTAATAGTTATACCCCACATTTTGTAACAATAAAGCATATTTGACCTCTTCTAAAATAATGAAACAGCAACTCGGGGTCCTTTTAAAATGAAGCTTCTAACCATGGGCCAATTAAATTGCATACAATATTAGCCTACCTAAAGACCACTTTTTATATACCATAGATATTTCTGCCCATAAAAATGATCACACTTTAAGTCGTTTAAAATTCCTAATGCAGTATAAAATGTTCACTGTGTGTTATTCTTGCAAGTTACTAGTGCAACAACAGGGCTTTGCATTATGGGAATAACTGTTATTTTTCTGCAACACGCTTTCAAAATTCTAAATGAATAAATATATTAGCATTTTGATATTTTTTTAAAAAACACCTTTTTGTTCTATATTTTAATTATTGTTATTCACTTTGCATACTCATTTGACTAGAAAGGTTAGGTACCAATAGAATCAAAATTATAGGTAAGCACTATATTAATGAAACCAATCAAGAAGTCACACGAGTGTTTTGAATTCCACAGAATTATTCATATTCACTTGTTTGTTCGATTTATACAACCACCCATCTCACCTGACTCCAGGGGCTGTCACAAAAATTATGGAAAACATAGAAAACATATCATGCAAGATTGCAATCCAAGGTGGTAACACTATAACCATTGAGCAGACTGTGCATTGATGAAGACTTTCAGTCATTCAGGTAACTCTCCTGCCTTAAGCAGGAGGTTGGGCTAGAAGATCTCCGAGGTTCCTTCCAACTCTATTATTCTGTTCTGAGATATTCTGTTCTGAGGTAGAGCTGTTTGGAAGTTGAGTCATAGCAAGTGGACTTATTTTTTCTATTTGGTTTGAAACATTTTGCTGTTTATCCAAGTAGAAGAAACTTAAGAATTGATTGAAAAAAACTACTTGGATAAGCAGTGAAATGTTTCAAACAAGTAACGTGCAGTCAGGGGAGACAGGGGAGGCAGAGCCTCACCACTGTCATCATGAAAAGAAAAAAAATTAAAAGGAAAAAGGCTGAGGTAGTTGCTGCCAGAGTCACAGTGGCAGCAACACAGAGGCACAGAGGCACAGTGACTTTGGTTAGTGCTTAACTGTTTAAAAAAAGCCTCTAAAAAAGTGAAAACAGGAGGAGGCGGGAAAACCACGTACCTCATTTAGTCTGACTTTATGATCACTCGAGCAGAGTTAAGCAAGGGTTAAAAGCTGAAAAATTCCTTATGTAGATGACGCACGTGGTTCTCTTGCCTCCTCCTGTAGAGGGCGTTTTTTAAGAGGCTTTTTAAACAGTTAAGCAGAGTCATCCATTGGGGACTCTGGCAGCAGCTAACCCAACCTGACCTCAGCAGCTCTTGCCTTTTTCCTTTTATATTTTTACATTTTCATCATGGCAGACAAGAGCAGAGTTGAATTCCTCTGTGATTGTGAAACAGCTGGAAAAGGTATGTGAGTCGGAAGGAGGGGAAGGAATTCAAAATTAATGTAATTTGTAAGTAATTGTAAGTAATTTGTGTGTGTGTGTTTTTTTTTCCTTCACTCAGAGGGAGAGGTAGGGAGGGCAGCCCACCAGCTTTCTTTCTCTGTGTCGGGGAAGCCCGCCAGCAGAGGCGGGTCTTTTACCTGCCTCTGCTGGCAGGCTGGCACTTTCTTTCTTTCTAGAAAGCGGCTTTTGGCCACCCCGGTGCTATGTCGGACATAGAGGCATCCCACCACTATGTCGGACATAGCGGCAGGGCGGCTTTTGCCCGCTTTCAAGAAAGTGGGCAAAAGTCACTTTCAAGAAAGCTTTCTTGAAAGCGGGTAAAAGCCGCCCTGCTGCTATGTCCGACATAGAGGCGTCCCACCTCTATGTCTTACATAGTGGCAGGGTGACTTTTGCCTGCTTTCAAGAAAGCGGGCAAAAGCCACTTTCAAGAAAGCTTTCTTGAAAGTGGGCAAAAGCTGCCCTGCCGCTATGTCCGACATAGTGGTGGGATGCCTCTATGTCGGACATAGAGGCAGGGCGGCGAAAAGCCGCTTTTTTTCTTTTTGCCTCACCAGCCATAAACCTCACCGCACGTCAATGTTTCAAACCAAATACAAAATAAATCCAATTGCCATGACTCAACTTCCAGACATTAGCAGGGTCCACGCCACTACTACAAGAAGGCCCTTTGAAAAGCCAGCAAGATTAGACCCAATCTAACCTCCGATGTGTGTATGTATGTGATAATCTTTGGTGGATGCTGCACAGTGGTGGGTTTCAAAAATTTTTAGAACCTCTTCTTTAGGTGTGGCCTGCTTTGTGGGAGTGACTTGCTGGCCATGTGACTGGCTGGGAGTGGCTTGGCAGTCATGTGACTGGGTGGGCGTGGCCAACTTGTACAATGTGGTGAAACTCATTTAACAATGCTCTTGCTTAACAACCAAAATGTTGGCTCAGAAACTCTGCCATTTGAAGTACGCAGGTCTAAAAGCTGTCAAGTTACAAGACCCTTGCACCCCTCACCCTTTAGAAAAAAACCCCCAGGAGTGTTCAAACTTGACAGCTTTAAGACTTGTGGACTTCAACTCCCAGAATTCTTCCTCTCGCACTTCATCTTGATGATGTGCAGATGGGCAGGGGGAGGGAGGTGGAACAGGTTCTAAACGGCACTGTAGATTTGTGGAACCTCTTCTATAGACGAGGTTAGAACTGGCAGGAACCCACCCCTGATGCTGCAGTAGAAAAGACTCCTCCCCCCCCTTCGTAGATAGGCCCCATAGAATGCCTGTTCTGCTGGAGCTGATGGGATGGATAAATATAATCAGGAGTGGGATCCTTCAAATTACCTAATCCCGTGATGGTGAATCTGTGGCATGCGTGCCACAGGTGGCATGTAGAGCCTTCTCGGTGGGCACGCCATCCATTGCCCCAACCCAGCTGCACCACACGTGTGCCTCCTGGCCAGTTGGTCTTGGGTCTCTGCCACACATGTGGGAGGAGCACTCGCATTGCATTTTGGAGGGACACATCCCATTTTGGGTCTGGAAGGCCTGGAAGCCAAAAATGATTGAAGGGGGCAGGGTGCATGTGTAGGGGACACTCGCATTGCATTTTGGGGTTTTGCATACATGCTTGGGCACTCAGCACCAAAAGGGTTAGCCATCACTGACCTAACCCCATGCTTTGTAAGGCTTTATGAAAGAATTTCTAGAAGTAGAATTTTAGAATTTAATTTAAGGCAGAGGTTGCATTTATGTGGAATTGACAAACTTGGTTTGAAGATGGTGATTGCAGATCAGGCAGCAGTGGTGGAATTCAGCCAGCTTGCATCACTTCGGGAGAACAGGTTGTTAACTTTCTGAGCAGTTTGGTGAACTGGTTGTTGGAAGAAACCATTAGGACAGAGAACCGGTTGTTAAATTATTTGAATCTCACCACTGTCAGGCAGATACATATCATTGGGACTAAAATCTCAGATTACATGGACTATGGCCAAGATGGGTTGGAATTTGCAGAAAGTCACAGCTCTCAAATGACATTTAGCATGCTGAACCAAGAAGCAATTTCCCAATTTCTGAAAATGTAAAGGTCATCTCAAATCTATTTCTTGTCTTAAAGGAAAATTTATAGGAATCCTCTCCCCGCCCCTTTGGTTGAGAACAGTAGTAAAAAAAAAAAAAGAATGGGATTCTATTTGATCCACAGATCCAAAATATTGTTGTTTTGGGTTTATTGTGGCATATGAGTTAATGCAGACATGTTTCTTGTTTTTTTCTGATTTGATTTTAAAGTTCTTTCAGAACTCTAATCCATACACAGAAGAAAAATGATGCAATAGTTAAATATAAGAAGGGGCACTATCCAGAAATTAACCAAGAATCCTGCTTAGTGGCTTTTCTGACCTTTTTACAAGATGTGTTCACGAACTAGAGTTAATTTAAATGATACATCAGTTGGAAAAGACAAGCAGAACAGAAATTCCTAGAGAAGGAAAAGAACATACTGTAACTCTCAGAATGCTTTCCATTTATTACATAGAACGTTTTGTGGAGATACCATCTTCCATAAATACCTAAGCATAATATTTTCAATGCCTCATAAAGGGACAACCTCAAAACTTTAGCTTTCACATGAAAAGATCTCCATCTCAACTCTAAGAATAAATCAAATAACTTGAAATCCCTTTGACTTTTGCTGCTGGAATACTCTAGAGGATTCAGTTGTAATATTACAGAAGCCTTCACCATTTTTTAAACAAGACAAAAAAAACCTAGTCTAAACGGAAGTGTTGATAAATGTATGAAGATATAATTAAAAACAACAAATCATTTGGCTACTTTTAATGGCCAACTCTATAATCCAGAACAAAAAGATTACAGGGTTACACAGTGAAATATGAAACCAATATGGTACCAGAAATGAGAGCAGATTATCAGCTACCTCTATTGCCCTCAACTTGCCATGAGTAATTTGAAGCCCTTAATTTAATACGTTTGAATTGGAATGCACCAATAGCTACCAGTAGGGGCAACAGAGAAAGAGGGCCTATAATCACCATGCAATATTTAGCAACATAGAATTAAGAATATCTTTTGCTGAGAAGCCAACGTTCCAGAACACAAATGCCATATCCAGAGTTTTCTATGTTGATGAATCATTATTTATATACAAATATATTAAAAGTATGTACTGAGTTCTCTCTCTCTCTCTCTCTCTCTCTCTCTCTCTGTGTGTGTGTGTGTGTGTGTGTGTATCTCCGCCAAAGGCGCATGGAACACTGTTACCTTCCCACCAAAGGTGGTTCCTATATTTTCTACTTGCATTTTTACGTGCTTTCAAACTGCTAGGTTGACATTAGCTGGGACAAGAAATGGGAGTTCACTCTGTTATGCGGCACTAGGGATTTGAACTGCCAACTTTTCTGATTGACAAGCTCAGCGTCTTAGCCACTGAGCCACCGCACCCCTTATTCTCTCTATTAATACACACCAAAAATACAGATCATGAATGTAGGATTCTAGCATTCTTAACATAGCACTGTTTTTCAAAACTTGAATGTTTTTTTAATGTTCTCTCTCTCTCTTTCTCACACACACACACTACTGTTAGTCTCCTGTGAATATTGTGGACAGCAAGGAAACCAACTGATAGATCATTGATCAAGTCAACTCAAGAGTTCTCACTTAAGGCCCAGATGACTAGAGATGATTCAAATTATCCTAATGTGGCTCCATCATGTATGCATGTATCATTGGTTGTACTTGTGCTTCGTAGTCCTTTTCTCTGACACCATTGCCTGCAGCATGTATAGGTACTCCTCAATTTATAACAATTCATTCAGTAAGTGTTCCAAGTCACAAAGTCACCACTGAAAAAAGGGACTTATGACCATTTTTCACACTTAGGACAGCAACATCCCCATGGTCGTGTGATTTACAATTGGTTGATTGACAACTGACTCACATTTATGATGGTTGCAATGTCTTGGAATCATGTGATCCCATTTCATTTGCCACCTTCTGACAAGCAAAGTAATGGGGAAACCAGATTCAGTTAACAGCTGTGTTACGAATTTAAGAATTGTAGTTTTTAATTTAAAACAAATACATCATCCTTCTTTACATGCTATAGAAAGTGTATCAGTTGGTTACCAAAAAAAACCTTTCGTGCATCTCTTCCACAGTCAACAAACATAGTTCATATTAACTTAAGTATTTTATCTCAAATATTTATACATGCCACTATCATTATATCACCATTTTCATTTGACTATAATTGTTTAAATGTCCTTCATCATAAAATATATCAAAGTTAAATACATAACCACATACTGGCCTTTCAATTACTATTTCTAAAATCCTCCACTAACACTAAATCCTTATGTTCTCTTCTAGCTAAACATCCATAATATTTAATAACAAAGTTTTCTAATCCTCCTTTCCAAATCACTGTTTAAAGTTTATATCCAGTTTCCTTATGTTATACCCATATCTATATATGCATTATTATTCTTATCCCTCCTTTATTTGAATATATCCTGTATTATAACATTTTCCCCCTAATAATCAAAACTTTAATTGTATCTAACTTAGTTCTTTATTATTATTATCGCAACCACAGAATTGTATCACAGCGGCCAGTTGTTTCGCTGGGTTTGGCATTGATTACTAATCGGGCCCCACACAGGGGCCTAGGATGTCGTAACGTATTTTCGTAATATGCGTGCAGATCCAAGCAGTGCGGCTTTTTGCATTTGACTGATGGTGATTTTGTCAATTTTTAACTGTTTTAAATGTAATTCCAGTGCTTTTGGAATAGCACCCAGTGTGCCAATTACCACTGGAATTACCACTGCTGGTTTGTGCCATAATCGTTGAATTTCGATTTTTAAGTCCTGGTATTTTGTGATTTTTTCATATTCCTTCTCATCGACCCTGCTATCACCTGGTATTGCAATGTCTATGATTGTAACCTTCTTTTTCTCAACCAGTGTGATGTCTGATGTATTATGCACCAGTATTTTGTCCGTTTGTATGCGAAAATCCCACAAGATCTTGTCCATCTGATTTTCGGTGACTTTTTCAGGCTTATGTTATCACCAATTTGTTGCTGTTTTAATATTATAATTTTTGCACAAATTCCAATGGATCATTTGTGCTACTGAATTGTGCCACAATTTATAATCAGTCTGTGCAATTTTTTTTACAGCAGCTGAGTATGTGATCAACAGTTTCATCAGCTTCTTTCCAAAGTCTGCATTTCGCATCATCAGAGGATTTTTCAATTTTGGCCTTAATGGCATTTGTGCGGATAACTTGTTCTTGCACAGCCAGGATTAGTGACTCTGTTTCTTTCTTTAATGTACCTGTTGTTAACCATAACCAAGTTTGTTCACTGTCCACTTTATCTTTTATTTTTTCCAGAAATTGGCCATGCAATGCTTTGTTCTGCCAACTCTCCATTCTTGATTTTATCACATCTTTTCTGTATTCTTGTTTCGTCTGTTGGACCTTCAATAGATTTTTGTTCTTTACTTCGATTAATAGATGTTCTTGACTTTCTTTTAAGTAATCAGCCAGTGCATGTTTTTCTTCTTCAAGTATTTGCTTCACTTGTAATAATCCTCTGCCACCTGATTTTCGGGGCAGGTGTAGTCTATCAGTATCACCACGTGGATGTAAACTGTAGACTATACACATTTATTATTATTATTATTATTATTATTATTATTATTATTATTATTATTATTATTATTATTCATGTATAATCCAAAGGGATTGCTAATCTTCCTTACATGGGTACCATTCAATATTCATATCCAATTATACTCAGCATAACACTACACATTGTATACATTAGTAACATTATCAGTTATTTATTTAAGCTATATCTATTATCAATAAATTTCACTAGGTTTAACTAGTTTTAAATTATATTCTTCCATCTATCAACCTGTATCTTTCCAATAACAAAACAATTTCATATCTTCTGCCATTTGTGGTACCAATCCTCTAATCATCTTCTTGATCAGCTTGGTATGGACCTCTTAGCAACTCCTTGCTTGTAAGATCTCTCATATAATCTTGATGCCCTCTTTCTGTTTCCTTATTCAGCTTGTCTTTGATTGTCAGCAGTGTTATCAATACTTTTGCTAATAAAATTTCTTTCTTTGAGTCCATAAATTCTTTAATTTTTTATTCTTCTATATCCTGCCCTCTGGAATAGATTTCCTCTCCATTTACTTCCTCTTTCAGTATTCCATCTTTCCATTTTCAGGAACAAACCAATTATCATCAATCTCTGCAGGTTTAATCTCTTTATATTCATTTTCCACTTCAGTTTTTTGAGTTTCAATCACCCCGTCTTGCATTTAATAAACATCCTCATTTTTTTTCATCATATTTTATTGTTATGTGCTCTAAGTATTCAGTTTTTGATCTATTCTTTCATATATGTTTGATAATTTCTGTATTTCTGAAAATATTTTTTGCAAATTTGCTATTCTAACAAACACGGCTGCTCTAGGTTGGAAGGTTAATAAGATTAAAACATAGATTCACAAAGGATTTTATTTGCACTTCAAAGGGCCATTTCTGTGTTTCTCTTCTTATCACCCTTTGTAGCCAAGCAGTAAAATCTTATGGTGCCAAGTCAAAAACAATCCGTGAAAGAGCAAAAACTTCCCAGCCTCTGAGCAGCGGTAACACTGTTAAAAAGTTTCCTTTTGTATCTTTGTAGGTTGTATTTCAAGTTAGAAAAAAGAGTCCAATCTTTAAATACTTACAGCAATGAAAGAGGAAAACTTTCGCCTATAGATTACAGAGAATCATAAATAGAAGGTGGAAGAAGAAAACAATCCATCCATTTCAAAAGGCTTGCATAAATTCCATCCATGAAGATAGCATTTAAAAAGTAAGATAACTACTGTCCAAAACCATTCCAAATTTAATTCCGCCACTTGATTAATTTAAAATTTAAAATTAATTTTTAAGTTTTTATAGGCAGTCTCTTTTTAAAACAGTAAAAGTTCCTCATCAGTTGGAAACACTTTCACTTTCCATATCCTTCCGTTTTGGAGCTGCCCTGACTTCATCAGCCTTGGCTGGATTTTTAACTGCCGGCTTGAAGAACTTATCTTGCTTCTTTCAGGGATTTTGCGATATCCCCAAGATCAGCAAGACATATTCTTCCTGTTCACCATCTCTTCGGGACGATTTAGGTCTGTTTGGACCACCCAGCGGCAAAAGTATTGGCTGCAGTCTCAGAGCATTGAGATCTCATGACCATATTGTCGTGACCTTGGCTCCTCCTCTCCTAATTTAAGAACTGTAGTGATTCACTGAACTAATGTGGCAAAAAAATTCGTAAAGTGGAGCAAAACTCACTAACAAATTCCTCACTTAGCAACATAAATTTTGGACTCAATTATGGTTGTAAGGTGAGGACCATCTGTATAAGCAATGAGACAATAGCATGAAATGGATGAATATCAAAACCATCATCATAAGGAATATTTACAAATGTGTTTCTCTAATACACAAACAACTCATAGGTCCCTCCCTCATTGTCCCCATTCTTCATTCATAGAAAAGCATTTCATCTGAATAAACACACAGGAGCCTGTATTTCAACTCTAATATAGAGGAGCGAAAATAAATTAATATGACCTAGCTAATTCTTATTTCAAAGGTTGCTATAACAAACACTTAATTTTTTAATGGAATTGGAAGTTTCTTTATGCAGAAAGTTGACTTTTCCTTCTTTGTTTACCAAAATCTAAACTAAGTGTATTTTTAATAGCCTGACTCTTTTCAACTTTTGATAACCACCTGAAAAGGGACATGATAATTTAAAAGGAACATTTTATAAAACATCTTTCTGCAATTTGGTACAGTTAACAGTTATTCCTACCTTTTATTTTATTACTTTGGCATAAAACCTGACCAAGTTAAATTAGGATTAAATGAAAACATAATTTCTGGATTAGAACTGCATATGATTGTAGACAGAGTGCGTGTTATTGTTGATTTTAGAGTAAGAGTTATTTTATGTCCACAGTGAAGAAAATTGAAAGTTATTCTCTTTCTCTCTCTCTCCTTTTTTTTCTTTGCTGTTGTACTCCTGATTTTGTTTCTTTACTGATGTCTTTTTCCTAACTCCTCCTTTTTTGCCTTTATGTATTTTAACCTTTGCTGAAACTTAATAATTTGTTGTTTTCAAAGGATAATTTCTCTATTAAAAACACTATGCAATCACTATTTATAACATGCAATATGGGCTTGGTCAATTGTGCCTTTTATAATGCATTTTAATATTAAATAAAATAATTCTTAATTCTTCAATTTAATACTAAATGTTGAAATCAGAACAGCTTAATACTTCCCATTAATACTTCCCATTCCCACCACAGAAGAAAAGTAGAAATGCACAAAAAAGATTTTAAATGTATTTTGGTTGAAAATGTTTAGAGGCACATTCACTGAAGCTTCATGACTTGTTCAATAACAGAGGGCATATATTTTGTCCTTTTTTACAGATTTCTTTTTTATACCAAAAGGAAGATTTATTTTTTTATATACAAAAAAGACATCAAACCATTCATCTGAATATCATCTACAGTCTAGGCTACTGTGATTTGAACAGGATAAAATAAATGCTCAAAATATCTCTGGAGGCTCTCTAGATTCATTACTGTTTATCTATTTCATGTCATAGTTTGCAATAGATCATTAGTGTAAATTAGCAAGGTTGTGCCCTATTAAACATTGATTATTTTCAGTTTTGTCTGGAGGAAAAACTCAACCAGAAAAAGACTCACATAAAATATGCCTTTGATATAGGATTCAGAAGCCGCATGATTAAGTTTTATATGTCTATGGGGCTTTGGATAAATGCTGCAGGCACAACAGCTTTACATAAAGCCACTAAGGGTTTTAGAAAACAGTACAAGATTCTCGGTCCAAAGGGCTTACAATCAGCATATCACAGAGGGGGGAAAATGATCTGGAATTGAAAATGGCAAACGAAAAGTGAGAGAAATAAGATGACAGAAAATGGCCTGATAGTGTGAAGAGAAACTATTTCCGGAAAGATTTCAGTTATCTCCAGCTGAGTCTCTTGCGCTCACAATACCATCACCTTTTATGCAAGACTCTCACAGGACAGTTGCAGCCAATTGTGTTTCTTCATCCTCATTTTTTCTGCAGCTTTGAGAATCCAATTCTGACATTATCTGAAGACGCAAATTGCTATTTTTAGATTGAACGTTTCTTTAGACTAAAAGCTATTGGGGAAGGGAGACTCTGCTTAATTTCAAACTCGGAGAAGCTGGGAGGTGTGCTGAATTGCACTTTTGTCTGCTAAGTCCCAAGCGGCAAGGGTTAAATATTACTTTCTTTCCACTGACCCAAAACTGTTCTAATCAAGAAGGGCAAAAAGCTTATTAGCTGCAATTAAAGGACTATTCAATCAACACAGCATCCCTCAGCACGCTGAGCCAGTAACCAGTAAACAGGATTGAAGTTCAAAATAGGAAGCTTTTAATTAACATTTGAAAGGATTCTGCTGAATGGAATTTGCTTGAGATACACGTAGTACCAGTTTATTGTTTTTTAAAAAAAATATCAGCCAAAATATTGCTGAATATTAGAATATACTGTATGTTGCTACGGGTAGCCTCGACTCAGGAACACAGTTGAGCCCAAAATCTCTCTTCTTAAGTGACACATTTTTTTAAAATTTATTTTATACACATAAGCACATCAACAGAACACATAAACACATTAACAAAAATAACCACATCACTTAAAAACAACATAGGAACAATAAGTTCCATCATATATCATACAGCAGTTCCGAATCGGTTTCTTTGCAGTTAGTGTTTTCATTTCTATACATTTCTATCTTGCATTTGTAATCCCGTTACTCATTATCCATTTTTATATACATTTCTTTATTTATTTATATTGTGCTTTATATTTTTACTGTCATCTATTCTCTTACTTGCAGTTATAGGTATACATTCACATAGTTATTCTTTTTCTTTGCCATTCTTATATTATTATTATTCCATTTAAAAGGGTATAAGATATAATTTGGAATGTATTATTTATCATCCTTCGCACCTGCTATGACACCACCTTATTTTCTCTTTCTTTTCTTTTCTCCCTCCCTTCCTTCTCTACTTCCTTCCTTCCCCCTCTCCTTCCCCTTCTTCCTTCCCTTACTTCTCCCCTACTCCTACCCTCTGTCTTCTCCTTCCTACCCTCTCGCCTTCTCCTTTTCTCTCTTCCTCCCTCCTCTCCTTTTTTTCTCTCCCTCCCACTCACCATTCCTTATCTCTTTCTTCTTCCCCTACCTCTCCTCCACATTTCTTCTTCCTCTCCTGCTGTCTCTCCTTCTCTCTCTCTCTCTCCAACCCTCCACTTCTTTCCCTTCCTTCGTCCCTCCATTCTCTACTTCCTTCATCCCCTCCTTTCCTTCCTTCTTCCCTTCCTTTCTTTTTCTATTGTTATGGGTGTCTCTTTCAAATCCAGTTTATGTTTTCTTGGGGTTGTTATTTCCACAAGTCCATTTTTTTTTCATATTATTTCCTTTTTTCTCTATCATTCTACTGTCTATGTGACAGCTATCATCCTGATTTGATTTCACCAATCATGACCCCCTTGTTTTACTCATAATTATTATTTTTGAGAGTTATTCTATTCTTTCAATGTTTTTTATTTCTTTGCTCCATCCATCTCTACCGATTAACCCATATCTAGTCTACATTCAATTTCTTAGGAATATTAAACATCTGGGGTCTTTTGTGTGTGTGTGTGTGCATTCAGTCCATTCAGGTTTATCAACCTAATTGTTATTTCTTGATCCATCTCTAGTTGAGATTGTTTCTTCTGCTTCTAGTTTGTATCTGACTTTTCCCTCTCGTGCCTTCCTTCTCTGCTCTCTCTCTTTTTTGGCTCTGTTCTTCTCTCCTGCTTCTTTCGCTGTCTTCTGATGTTTCTTCCACTTGACCTCTGTCCTCTTTGCTTCCTTGTTTTCCTTCCCTATTACAGTGTTCTTCATAGAATTTGAAGTGACACATTTGTTAAGTGAGTTTTGTTCCATTTTATGATCTTTCTTGCCACAGTTACTAAGTGAATTACTGCCATTGATAAGCTAGTAACCCGGTTGTTAAGTTAATCTGACTTCTCCATTGACTTTGCCTGACAAAAGATTGCAGAAGGTACATGGCCTTGGAGCACAACTGGCTCATACTAACAACCAGAGAGAGCTGAGGTGGCGTAGTGGTTAAATGCAGCACTGCAGGCTACTTCAGCTGACTGCAGTTCTGCAGTTCGGCTGTTCAAATCTCACCGGCTCAGGGTTGACTCAGCCTTCCATCCTTCTGAGGTGAGTAAAATGAGGACCCGGATTGTTGTTGGGGGCAATATGCTGACTCTGTAAACTGCTTAGAGAGGGCTGAAAGCCCTATGAAGCGGTACATAAGTCTAACTGCTATTGCTATTGCTATTGCTATTGCTAACCATTGTTGTCAAGCATCTGAATTTTGATCTCATGATCACGGAAATGCTACAAAGGTTGTAACTGTGAAAAATGGCCAAAAGTCACTTTTTTCAGTGCCGTTATAACTTTGAACAGTCACTAAATGAACAGTTGTAAGTTGAGGTCTACCTATATTGGGTGCTTGTGATTAGGAAGCTTCATTTCGATCCTGTTTCTGGTTTGCTGGAAACAGCCATGCCATCACAATACCAAAGTTCCCCATCAAAGAAACAACTTCTATAAAATAAATTGTTCTGGAATGAGAAAAAGGAAGAGATTGGAAAATATAAAGGAAAAAGTGCATGTTAGGGAACACAAATATTTCTTTTGAAGCTATGAGACTTTTATAACAACTCTCCCAGAACTATTTATAACACTTAACAGATAAGACTCGAATCTTGAGGGAGCTACAAAAGTTAAATGTGTACTCTTTTTCTTTTCCAATAGCTATGATAAATATTGCCCTTGATCGAAATGTACTAAAACATTATTTCAAGTCATGGTATACTTACTAATAGGATAGTGGCTGATTGTATCTCAGTACAGATAGTCCTCAATTTATGACCACTGGTTGTTACATGAGGCATTATATTACCACTGCCCAGAACCCCCCTTTGAGGGAGATGGGCCATTAAGAAATACGAAATATAAATAATAAATAATACCCAATTTGATTACCTTTTTTGTCACAGACATTACATGAATTATGTAGTCATTAAGTGGGAAACTGACTTCTCCCATTGAATCGTTGCCAGAAACCAGCTGGGAAGGTGGCAATTTTGAGCACATGAACCCAGATGCTGCATCTACCATAAATGCAAGCCAGTTGCCAGTTGCCAGCTGCCCAAATCACAACCATGTGAATGAGAGAGTGGTACAATGGCCAATACACTTCAAGGATGAGTTAATGAAGCCATTTGTTCAGCTCTGTTGTAATTTCAAATTATCATTAAACAAATAGTAACAAGTCAAGGAATACCTGAAATATTAAAAGGTCTCCAGCAAGTGTGTGAGACTCTGGTTAAATTAAAATAAATCTGGGTTAAACCCCAATAGCTTTACAAGAAAAAAAGTGTAGGCTAAATATAGTCAGCAGTATAAAAAGCCTCTGCATTGAAGCTGATTCTAATTTATATCACAAATGATCAAAGGACTACTGGTGGGCCAAACCAAGGCTTTAATTTCAGGATAAAGAGCAACGGACTAATATCATCATACCATTAGCTGAAAAACTTATATTAAGGTTTCTTTTGCATGGATTTTTTTCTGTATAATATGCAGCCACTCATATTCTTAGTCTATTCCTATTCCATTCAGTCATTCTATGATTGCATTCCCCAAGACTACCGCAGATGCAGCAAACATAATTTCCCCAAACCTCATGCACGTTGGTTGTCAGCTGTGCTGCCTAATAAATATGGGAACTAAAGGCCTAAGAGACTTAAAGGACACCAGTCTGGAAAAGACCTTATAAATTCCAAAGGACCAGCTCTCAAAACCCCAGTGCCTCACATCCTACAAAAATATAGTGGTTGATGAATAAGTCAAAAGTAGATTTTTATGGTATTTCCTGTGACACTCTATGTAAATGAAAGCTGAAAGAGTATTGATACCTTTGAACTCTCTGGTGTTGGAGAAGACCCTTGAGAATATCATGGATAGCCAAGGAAACAAACTAAGGAATCATTGAACAAATCAACTCAATGTTCTCACTCAAGGTATAAATAATCAGGCTCAAATTATTCTATTTTGGACAAGGCTATAAAGGTGGAAAAGGTGGAAGGAAAGAGAAGAAGGGGATAACCAGCAGCAAGATGGATAGACTCATTTATAGTAGATGAATGCACAGCTTAGGGAGAGTTCTTCACAGGGAAAGTTTATCTATGTGGCTACTAGGGATCAAAAACTTGCTGACACATAATCAATCAATCAATCAATCAATCAGATTCTCAACATTCTTGGTATCTCAAACAATAACAAAACCACCCACATGAAAATCTGGTGTCCATTTCCTCTGGTGCTATCATTGCACTGCTCAAAGAAATCCCTAAGCTATCGAGGATGGTGGTGGTGATGGTGATGATGATGGTGATGATTGCAAAAATGCAACCATTGTTCACTGAAAGATTGCTCATGTTTCATTATGCTTATCACATTTATTAGTTAGAAATATTTGATTGGAACTCTGGTTCAATCTGGATGGGCTCTTACCTGCTCTTACCTGTAGAAAGTAGATGGTATCTTGCAAAATAATAATAATAAGCTAAGTAGTCTGTTTCAGACATCTGCTATTATTCTAGCCATTCAGTGTCTACTTTTAAAATTGTGTCATATTGTGGTAAGTACCTTTGCTTCTAAACTGCGCAGCCCTCCTGTTAGCCAAAGTGTCCAAGTGATAAATTGCCATTGTAATAGAATTATTCATTGAAAGAATAGGAAGCCATTTTACAGAAGTGGGAAAGTCAGTGATGAATTGTATGATTAGTTAGCCTGCTTCCAAAAACAGCAAATTGTGCTCGGTGGGACATAACTTGTTCCTCTTCTGACGAACTATTAAATGCAAGTCACAACAGGAAGATTTATGGGAAATGCGGCTTCAGAGTCTAAGCAACGAGGACACACTTGTTCAGTGGTATCAGAGTCACGCCCAAGTGGAGATGAAATAAATCAGCAAAGATAAACTAGCAAGAATATTTTCTTTGAGTGTCTTTTCAGTTTAAGAATGGGAGAACTTTAAAGTTTATGGGGATGTAAGGATGGAGGCAACCTTCATAGATTGCAGGGATGTGGAACCACACTAAACCAGTGATTCTGTGGTTAGGAAGTTCAAACTGAATTGAATTGAATTGATTTTATTTGTAGGCCGCCCTTTTCCCTGAGGGGACTCAGGGCGGCTCACAGAAACCAGGGAGAGGGGAATACAAAACAATACAATACTAAAACAACAACACATAATAAAATAATACTCAACATGCATACAACATTCGGGCGGGGCAATGGTCCTTATCCCCAGGCCTGACGGGCGAGCCAGTTCTTCAAGGCTATGCGGAAGGCCTGGACGGTGGAGAGGGTGCGGATCTCTACGGGGAGCTCGTTCCAAAGGGTCGGGGCCGCTACTGAGAAGGCCCTCCTCCTTGTGGTTGCCAGCCGGCATTGGCTGGCCGATGGGATGCGGAGGAGGCCTAACCTATGAGATCTTATAGGCCGTAGGGAGGTAATTGGCAGAAGGCGGTCTCTCAAGTATCCAGATCCACTGCCATGTAGGGCTTTATGGGTGGTCAATAGCACCTTGAAGCGCATCCGGAGATCGACAGGTAGCCAACGCAGCTCGCGGAGGATAGGTGTAATGCGGGTGAATCGAGGTGCACCCGCGATCACTCGCGCGGCTGCGTTTTGTACTAGCTGAAGTCGCCGGATGCTCTTCAAGGGCAGCCCCATGTAGAGCACATTGCAGTATTCCAGCCTAGAAATCACGAGGGCCCGAGTGACAGTTGTGAGCGCCTCCCGGTTCAGGTAGGGTCGCAACTGGCGCACCAGGCGTACCTGGGCGAATGCCCCCCTGGTCACAGCCGCTATATGATGGTCGAATGACAGCTGTGGATCCAGGAGGACTCCCAAGTTGCGAACCCTCTCTGAGGGGTGTAGAATTTGACCCCCCAGCCTGAGTGTTGGATTAATGGCCGAATTTTTGGGAGGAAAACACAACAGCCACTCGGTCTTTTCTGGGTTGAGCACAAGCTTGTTAATCCTCATCCAGTCCATGACGGCTTCGAGCCCCCGGTCCATTACGTCAACCGCTTCATTGATTTGGCACGGGGCGGACAGATACAATTGAGTATCGTCCGCATATTGATGGTATCTAATCCCGTGCCTACGGATGATCTCTCCCAGCGGTTTCATGTAAATGTTAAATAGTAGGGGGGATAAGACCGAACCCTGCGGCACCCCATATTTTAGGGGCCTTGGGGACGATCTCTGCCCTCCCACTAACACCGACTGCGACCTGTCCGAGAGGTAGGAGGAGAACCACCGTAACACGGTGCCTCCCACTCCCACCTCCCGCAGTCTTCGCAGAAGGATACCATGGTCGATGGTATCGAAAGCCGCTGAGAGGTCAAGGAGGACCAGGATGGAGGGATGTCCTTCATCTCTGGCTCTCCAGAGATCATCCATCAATGCGACCAAGGCGGTTTCAGTGCTGTAACCGGGTCTGAAGCCTGACTGGAAGGGGTCTAGATAGTCTGCTTCCTCCAAGGACCGTTGGAGCTGGAAGGCCACCACCTTCTCAACAACCTTCCCCAAAAAGGGGAGGTTGGAGACCGGGCGGTAGTTATTAAGGACAGCTGGATCTAGGGATGGTTTCTTCAGGAGGGGTCTCACCACCGCCGCCTTCAGTGCGGCGGGGAAGTTCCCCTCCCGAAGGGAGGCGGTTACAACCGCCTGGATCCAGCCTCGTGTCACCTCACTGCAGTTAGAAACCAGCCATGAGGGACACGGATCCAAAGCACAGCTAGCTTAGCTTTAAAATCCAAACTATAGAAGAAGGGGTGGCAGAATCCAGGGCCAGAGTTAAAAGAGGGATTAGCCTAGAATTCTACATAGCCACAAGTGGATTAAGTCCAGTCTCTCTTGAATTCTTGTGCCCTTATCCAATTCCAAGCAGGTGCCTACCATTAGCTGAGAAGAATCCTGTACATAGTCCGTTTAGCAACAAATCAGTTTAATTGGAGTTTGATTGATAATCCTAACTGCAACAATTTGTGGGAATGTCCACAAATTTTACATCATATTGCAACAGAATGCCCCTAAGAAGGTTTCCTGGATTCCTGCATGAAATATATCATCTTGAGGGCGCTGTTCTTCTATGGCTAAATGATCTAGATATCCGGTCACAGGTTTAGTCATGGATGATTTCTCTAATCCTAGGTCAAGTTTCTAATTATTATATCCATTATGGATTTCTGGGTATGCTTACATTCCACAGAAATCAATTTGCCTTTAGTGTTCAGTTAAACATTTAAATTTATAGTAGTGGAAGAAGACAAGCAAGATAGATGAGATGATAATATTCAACTATCATTTAGATACATTAAATGAAAATGAGTGCTAATTTAGCATACTTTCATGCAGGAATAGAGCATTAATTACTAGCAGTGATAATTAAATATCATTTTGTGCTAAGTATTGCAAAGTAGAATGCTAAGAGAAGAGTAAGATCAATAAAAACAGTTGAAGTGAATGTAATAATTCAGTGGATGATTTTGTTCAGTTTGCATTTTAATACAAAATTACAGACAACCTCTAAATAGAGTTATATGACTATATTCATAATGAACACATCAATTAAAATAAAGCATATATAGTGCAAAAATGTAAAAGAGAAAACTATATTATAAGTTGTATGCTGCATTAATGCATGTATTGGAAAACATGTATGTATGTACTTTTTAAAAATGCAAAAATCAGAAATTTTAAACAATTTTGAAATCATATTTTCCACCACATAAATTTTGAAAAACAATTTTTCCACAAAAATTGATTAGTTTCTGATTTTTGTGCAATATATACCCCATTAAAGCTAGATACTTCTCCTGGAGTTATGGTTCTCCAGAAGGCTGCAGAGAGGAAGGACAGCTGAACTTCCAGACAAGGAACTTTGCCATTCCAAAATCCTTCTGATTCCAAATAATTCCATACTAGATATTGTTCCAAGTTGTTCTAACCATTTTCAGACTTTTGGGAAATTGGGATTTTGAGAACAGGATGCTGGGGACTGCTGTCCAACTGATGGCCAAGTAATTTCTGTGTTTTTACCTGAAAATAAGACCTTTTCCCCCTCCAAAACAGGCATTAGGTCTTATTTTTGGGGATGTCTTTTCCACTGTCTCATCCTCCAGCGGTGGCACTGGCAGCCCCTCCCAGCAGGAGCCTGTCTAGCTGCTGCCAGCCCACTTCTTCTGCAACCACTTGCCTATGCTTGCAGACGGAAAGGCCTCTGAGAAACAAGTTCTGGTTTGATGTGTGCAGTGCCCCCTGATGGTAAAGGGAGTGTGCGCGTATGCACATGTCAATCTGCAGCTTGTTTCTTGGCTGAAGGGCCTTTCCTAAAGGCCTCTGACGAAAAAAATGGAGGCCAGGGGCATCATCTGCAAGCAAGTGGACGCAGATGAAGTGAGCTGGCAAGGGAAGGCAGGTGTCGGGCATTGGAGGCCTGGCTGCAACTGTCGTAAGATAAGCAGGTGTGGGGCACATGGGGCAGCTCCACCCCCATCCCTGCCCTAGTTTGATTTTTACCTGTGCGCCTTGCCCCACTTCGTACAACCAGGTGCACAAAGGGCTTATTTTGGGTGTAGGTTTATATTGGCGCATGTGTAAAAATTCCAAAATAAAGCTACGGCTTATTTTTAGTAAGTTCTTCTTTTTGGGGTAGCATACAGCTGACAGCCAGTAACTGGCCCATTAGGATGGAATACCACTAAAACAAGACACCCAATACATGTAGCCTTAACCCAGTTGTATTTAGGTATTGATAAACTATTATTCAGCACATTATTATGTAGTATATAACAATAACCTTTAGAGGTGGCACTTTGCATCTGTTGGTGTGGTTAGTCATTGTTTGAACTGCTTTGTTAAGTAGAAATGACACCAATTTGAGTAGACCATCTATCTACTGCTTAGGAATGCCTGACCATAATAGTGCTGGGCAAGAGCATGTTACCAAATTGCTTAGGAAGGTTTTTAGTAAGAATAAGGAATGTTACTGATAAGATAAAGGGCTTAGCCTACCTTAGCTATTGTAACTTGCAACTTGGGAGTCCTCCTGGATCCACAGCTGACTTTAGAACATCACCTGTCAGCTGTGACCAGGGGGACATTTGCCCAGGTTCACCTGGTGCACCAGTTGCGCCCCTACCTGAACCGGGAGGCACTCGCATCAGTCACTCACGCCCTCGTGACCTCAAGACTGGACTACTGCAATGTGCTCTACATGGGGCAGCCTTTGAAGAGTATTTGGAGACTTCAACTCGTCCAGAATGCAGCCGCGCGAGCGATTGTGGGTGCACCTCGGTACACCCACGTTACACCTATCCTCCACGAGCTGCACTGGCTACCGATCGGTCTCCGGATACGCTTCAAAGTGCTAGTCGTAACTTATAAGGCCCTTCATGGTATTGGACCTGGGTACTTGAGAGACCGCCTGCTGCCAATTACCTCCCAAAGACCCGTCAGATCACACAGGGGCGGCCTCCTCCGGGTTCCGTCCACCAGCCAATGCCATCTGGCTACTACCCGGGGGAGGGCCTTCTCTGTAGCAGCTCCGGCCCTTTGGAATGAACTCCCTGTGGAGATCCGGACCCTCACCTCTCTCCAGGCCTTCCGGAAAGCCGTCAAAACCTGGCTGTGCCGGCAGGCCTGGGGTTGATGAGGGTTCCCCTCCCCTCTCGACTGGTATGGCTGTGTGATTTTCGTGTATTTTAATTATGTGTACTGTTGTTTATGTTCCCTTTCCCCTTTGAGTTGTTCGCCACCCTGAGTCCCTCCTGGAGAAGGGTGGCATACAAATAAACCAAAACTAAAAAAAACTAACTAAACTAATATTTAACTTGTAACCTTTGGCTCAACAATGTTATTATGACACCTGAAGACATAGGTTTTTGATCTTAATGATTGATTTATAATGGTGTGTATTCCCATGTTTGGTTCAATGAAATTGTACAAAAGAGATCCACTCCAAACAAAGGTGTGTCCATTTGGAATTTGTTTCCGGGCAATTTTTTATTTGCAAATGTGTGTTCATTGGACATGCACACCAAGTAAAGGCATCTGAGATTTCTGGGAAAACATCTTCAAAACTACTTCCTTAATCTAGTGAGCAGGCCTGGATTTGCTATGGAAAGAAAACAAAGCTGCCATGCAGGTAAACTGTGACCTTTCTTCAGAAATCACAGACCTCCACTTCAAGTGCAAGACATTAGATCTAAACTGTTTGGGCCACAACATTGTGTACATTCAGTGGTGGGATTCAAATAATTTAACAACCAGTTCACTCAGGGTCAGAATGGCTGTTGTGGGAGGCATGGCCCATCCCCATCCTCCAGCTCTACCTCACATGCGGGACGAGCCTCTTGCGACAGCCAACCTGACCCTGGGTGAACCAGTTGTTAAATTACACAAACACACACACACACACACACACACACACACTATCAATGTGGATCTTGGGTCTGTGCTGCAAGGGAGAAATGGGCAATGAAGCAGCCTTCTCCTTTCCTCATACCGGCTGCTCCATTGCCCGTTTCTCCATTGCAGCGCAGCGCCCAGGATCCACTTTGCTGGATATTTAAGAACCAGCTCACCCAAACTGGTGTGAACTCACCATTGGGTGTATTGTATGTAATGCCTTTTTTCCTAGTCAAGAGAAAAGGCAGAGGGAAGACAGTTTCCTTGCTTTTGCAAACTTTTATCTTGTTTGATCTGCATGACAGTGACCTTTGTTATGTATGCTGGTTTGTAAGTTTAAGGCAGGCTAATTTGAATTGCAAGCTTCATTGTTCTCTGAAAGAAATTTCACAAGGTTAGTTAGGATTAAAAAAAAGACTCTTCAAGGTTGTTTAAGGTTGTTCAGGGAATGTGACCTATTGTTATGTCTGAAGGATGATGGAAATTATCCTGAAACATTTAGCTGAACTTTGTTTTAAAAGATAATGCTAACAACAATGAAAACTGCAAGAACCATCCCGGAGGTGTATGATTTCACACTGGATATAACAAGTAACATTTTTCTGCACTTAAAGCAGAAAAAAAAGTGCTGCAAAATGAAGTCTGGTCATTAATTGCCAAGTGATCTTTACTTACAAGGTTATTCCTGCAGTGATACTCTTTGCAGCAGATTAATTTTCACATCCTTTTCCATTGCTGAAAAGGGAGAAGGGGAGGGAGGCAGGGGGGAGGGGCAGGGGGAGGGAGGGAGACAGAGAGGGGGAGGGAGAGAGGGGGAGAAGACTAACTACATTAAGAATGCTGAAATCCTACATTCATGATCTGTATTCTTGGTGTACTTTAATAGAGAGAATAAGGGACGCGGTGGCTCAATGGCTAAGATGCTGAGCTTGTGGATCAAGAAGATTTAAAATAGACACACCAACAACAATAGAAAAAGAAAGGGAGAGAGGAGGAGAGAATGAAAGGAAGACGGGGGAAAGAAGAAAGAGGTAAGGAGAGGAGGATGGAAAGGAGAGAAAGAGGAGGAGAGAGGGTAGAAAGGGGAAGAGGAAGAGCAGGAGTAGGAGAAAGATATGGGAAGAAGGAAGGGGAAGGAGAGGAGGAAGGAGGAAAGTAGAGAAGGGAGGAGGGAGAAAGGAAAGGGAAAGGAAAGGAGGATGGAAGGGAGAGAAAAGGAAGGAGAGAGCAATAGCAATAGCAATAGCAGTTAGACTTATATACCGCTTCATAGGGCTTTCAGTCCTCTCTAAGCGGTTTACAGAGTCAGCATATTGCCCCCAACAACAATCTGGGTCCTCATTTTACCCACCTCGGAAGGATGGAAGGCTGAGTCAACCCTGAGCCGGTGAGATTTGAACAGCCGAACTGCAGAACTGCAGTCAGCTGAAGTAGCCTGCAGTGCTGCATTTAACCACTGCGCCACCTCGGCTCAGAGGGTAGGAAGGGAAAGAGGAAGAGCAGGAACAAAGGAGAGGTAAGGGAAGAAGGAAACGGAAGGAGAGGAGGAAGGAAGGAAGTAGAGAAGGGAGAGAGGATGAAAAGAAAGAGGTAAGGAGAGGAGGATGGAAAAGAGAGAAAGAGGAGGAGAGAGGGTAGGAAGGGGAAGAGGAAGAGCAGGAGTAGGAGAAAGGTACAGGAAGAAGGAAGGGAAAGGAGAGGAGGAAGGAAGAAAGTAGAGAAGGGAGGGAGGGAGAAAAGAAAGGGAAAATAAGGTGGTGTTACAACAGGAGAAAGGGATGGTAAACAAAGCAACCCAAATTGTATATTATAACCTATTAAATGGAATAATAAATGTATAAGAATGATAAATGTTAAAACATCTGTAACCAAACGACATGCTTTATGTGATGATGGGGTTTTTTGTGTTTTTTTATTGTTGTTTGTATGTGTTGTCTATGTAATAAAAATAAAAAATGTTGTAAAAAAAAGAAAGATCGGCAGTTCAAATCCCTAGTGCTGTGTAATAGAGTGAGCTCCCATTTCTTGTCCCAGCTTCTGTCAACTATCAGTTTGAAAGCATGTAAAAATGCAAGTAGAAAATATAGGAACTATTTTTGGTGGGAAGGTAACAGTGTTCCGTGCGCCTTTGGTATTTAGTCATGCTGACCACATGAGCATAGAGACGTCTTCAGACAGTGCTGGCTCTTCGGCTTTGATGAGTACTGCTCCCTAGTGTTGGAATGACTAGCATATATGTGCGAGGTACAGGAGTTGGTTCTGGCTTTTGTTACTGCCGGTTCGCTCAGGGATGCGCTTCGCGTGCATGGGCAGTAGTAAAAAAATTGCACATGCGCAGAAGCAAAAAAACAAGATAGAACCATTATGGGGGCATGTTGGCCGAGTTATTACTTATTCGGCCGAACCAGTCAGAACCAGTAGGAACCCACCTCTGGCAAGGGGAACCTTTACCTTAATAGAGAGAATGAATCCTTATTCATAAAATATGGAGACCTCATGAATGTATGGAATAAATATGACAGTAATAATAAACTGGCAAAACTTCTTAAAACTACATGGTGAGAATTATCATCATTGTTCTCTTCTAATCACTTGGGATGACTGTACAAGTATCCCAGTGGTGGGTTCCGGATCCCATTGCAACCAGTACAGTGCAACAGGGCCGGGAGCTCATCACATGAATGCGTGCAGTGCACGCACAAATGTGCGCAGCGCACCCCTGTGTACTTATCACCCACAATGCTCTGCGACACCTCTGTGACGCTCCAGCTGCTCGATGGAGCATCGCACAGGCAACATGCTCTCAATGCATCTGCGCGGAAGCTCCAAAAACTTTAAATACCAGTAAGGAACATGGGCGAGCATGTGGGCCCTCCAGAGCACCGTACCAGAATGGTACCTGGTGCCCCCGGCAGGCACCAGTACACCCGTTCCGGGCAGTACCGATCATAACCCACCACTGAAGTATCCTTTATAAACTGGAGGAAATTAGATAGGGACTTTGCCTGTTAACATTTCCCTGATCTGGGCTAATGGAGAAACAAAAATATATTCATGGATTTTGCATAACCCTTTATGACAAATCATTACAGAGTTTAAGCAAAAACAAAAGCCTATTGGAGATTTGCTTCCAGAAAGGATAAACTTCAGTTGAGTAAATTGATTCCAGTCTTAGTTCTTTCAGCTGTATAAAATTACAACAAAATTAGTGAATGATTCACTTGACCTATGATAGGACTTGTGCAAGGGATGTAATACCATATAGAAATAATAGGAATCAATTCATAAACAAAATGCTTTCTTATTTTAGAACTCTACAAAAGATGGGTTTTGTAGTTTGTAGGTTTTATGGTCTGTAGTTAAACATGTACCCAAAAATGCAGACACATGGATTATATGGAGATGAGCGTTAACAGAGACTATGAAGAATGCATTAAAGTGAATTTTAGAAAAATTGTACAGAGAATAAAATGAACCTTTGTTAAAATGAGAGCCTGGTTAAAGCTAAATTAATAGTTTCATCGATCCCTAAGATGAGTCTTCTGGCAAAACACTGTGATGATATACCACAATATAATTTCTTTTAATCTCCAAATACAGTTCCCAGTTCTGGAAAGTTATTTAAAAGAAGAAAAGATAACATAATTGTAGAAAGAGATGGGTGAAATTCAGATATCAGCTTCCTACATAAGTTGGTTGCTGAAAAATTAAATCATTTGTGTCTTTCAAAATGGAAAAATATGGGAGAAGAGAGCTGACATCGCGACGGCACAATGTGCAATCTTGGTACTCTGAGATTGCAGTCAAATTCCTGCCTCTGGACGGTTCATTTGGACCTAAACCGTCCCGCAGAGACAGTGATTGAGAAGGGCACCTCCTGCTGATCTCAGGGACACCGCAAAGTCCCTGAAAGATCCAGGAATAGCCTTTTTTCTGGTGACAGAAACGCAGCTGATGAAGCTGATGAAGTTGGGACAACTCCAGAATGGGAAGAAAGCGGAAAGAGAAAGTGTGTCGAATCGGTGAGGAAATTTTATTATTAGAGGAAGAGACTACCCAAGAAAAAAAATTAAGTTAAGTTAAGGTTGAAGACAAAAGACTATAGGCGGTGAGATTGATCTGCATTGAACTTAGTGTGTTATCCAGTTTCTAATTTCTTTCTTTCTTTTTTTATGGATGGAACTTTTGCAGGGGCTCCCTATTTTTTAAACTGGATAGATTAATTCTTCTTCTTTTTTCACTTTTGCTTATACCTATGGATTAAAATTCTCTTCTTTTTTTATAATGCTTGATTTGATTGATTTGATGGTTTTTGATCTCCATTTAAGCGTTTTTCTCTCTTTCTTAAGCTTGGAATATAAAGAAGAAAATAAGAAGGATTATAAAGAGAATTGTAACAACAGGAGGAAAAGCAGTTACACTGTCACTTAGAGGCTGGAGGCTGGATACATTGTTGTTTCTTCTTTCTCCTTGATCACTTGAGATTCAAGTTTCTTTCAGCTTTTTTACTGACACTGATAGTAGGAAGAGCACAGGTTGTTTATATAGGTGCCTTTTGGAAGTTCTATCACTAGCTATTGAAGGGAAGACAACATTTTGACTTGAAAGATAATAAATGAACCTGTTTGAAGTTTATTAAAATAGCCTTGAACCCTATAGTGGCAGTATCTGCAAAATTGAAAGAATGGCCAGAGCAGGAAAAAGAAACTGTAACATTGCAAATGATTATGTTTGAAATTCAAAATCTATTAGTTGTGACAAGAGAGAATTGAAAAGAGACTGGAGAATATGGAATACAAAACAGAAAAATCTGATGGAGAAACTGAGGATGTTTACCAAATGAAGAAAGTGGAGGACAGAGTTCAAAAGATGGAAGAAAAAAAAAGAGATAAGAAGACTGTGGATTCTGACAACAAAGTGAGCGTGGTTGGTAATGGCAAGAGCAGAATATGGAAAGGGGAGATGGATGGATTGGAACTCTACCTCAGACTTCAAAGCACAGAAGAAGAAAAGAGAGAAAAATTGATGGAGATAAGGAGAGAAATCTTGATAGAAGCACTAGCGATAACCAAAGATAAGCTGATGGAAAGACCAGATGTTGGGTTTTAAGCTTTTGTGAGATACGAAAGAAACAGCACGTTGCCAAGGGAGGTTTATACAAAATTTATTAAGAAAGTAACTAGAACATTAATGCTACAAATGGCAAGAGATATAAGACCATACTATTGCTGGAGGGATACAGGTTGATGCATTGAAAATGTATAATAAAAATAAGCTAAATTTAGTTTACTAGTAGTATGTATAAAATGAAGCGACAATAGCTATAGTTATATAATTATTAATAATGATAACAATACATATAGATATATTAGTTTGATAATATGAAATTTTATATAAATAATATATGGAGATTATGAGAGAAGGTTTAAAAGCTTTATCTAGAATATGTTATAAAGATGTATTGTGATTGGATGATTTTAGGATGATTTAATGGAATATTATCATCATATAATCCTATTCTAGATTTTGAATATTATATATAAAAGGACGTAAAAACAATTATAGTCAAATTAAGGTTGAGATATAATAATTGTGATATACATGAATATAGGTGAATTTAAAATATGCAATTTGATATGAAAAGCAGGTGGCGACTATGGAAGAGATGCATGGAAATACTGTAACCAACTGACAGACTTTCTACAATCTGTAATGGAAGATGGAGAGTTTTTTATTTTAATTTCTATGTTTGTTTGTCCTTGTTCAAAAAACAAATAAAAATTGTTTTATTAAAAAAAATGGAAAAATACCAGACTTATCATTACTAACTACATTTTGAACTGTATGTAAACATACATTACCTATGTAAAATGGTTATATAAACAATTTTAATTTTAATTTGAATTTATTGACATTTGTATGCCGCCCACTCCCTTGGGACTCTGGGCGGCTTACAGACAAGACAAAGAAAACATATATAAAAATTAAAATAAGAATACAAAGGTTAAAAATTTCAAACCATGCATACTGTTAGAGTGGGGCTGGATGCAGATCAACAGCCCCAGGCCTGCTGGAATAGCCAGGTCTTAGTAGCTTTACGGAAGGCCGGAAGAGTAGTGAGGGTCCGGATCTCTACGGGAAGATCGTTCCATAGGGCCAGAGCAGCTACAGAGAAGGCCCTCCCCTGGGGAGCCGCCAACCGACATTGACCAGCCGACGGCACCTGGAGGAGGCCCAATCTGTGTGATCTTATTGGTTGTTGGGCGGTAAATGGCAGGAGGCGGTCTCTCAGGTAGCCAGGTCCTAAACCATGTAGGGCTTTAAAAGTAACGACAGTAACAATTGGTAATGAAATAACTTTTTTCCCCCTTGGAAATGAGTTATGTGGCAGGAAATATTGGGAATCATAGTTCAACTTTTTGGAGCGTGATGTATAGGAGAAAGCCATATTTTATTAATTCTTATATAATCCCTTTTTTCTAGCCCCTTTACTTATATCTAGCCTTATTATCTATACTTACTTTTAAAAATAATTTTAAATTTTATTTTTTTTAAAAAGAATGTAATTTTTAAAGACACCACCAAGACCACAATCATGACCCCTTTAGATGCAGGATAATAGTTGGAAGTTGGATTGAGAAGATTGTCTAGTTTCCTTTTACTCCGGAGAACTGAAGTAAAACTGAAGTATACTCAGTGACGTGCGGTGAGAGTTACCATTGGTGAGGCAAGAGCGCAGCAGTGGCAAAAAGCAATGTCCCGCCGCTGTGTCCGACAGGCATCTCGCGTTTATGATGGACATAAACGCGAGACGCCTGTTGGACACAGCAGCGGGGGTGTTGCTTCTCGCCGCTGCCGCGCTCTGCCACCTTGCCCCCCCACCTCCTCCATCCCCGCTGACGTTCGCGGGAGCAGCTCGGGTGGGGGTGGGTGGCTGGCTGGCTGGCTGGGAGGAGAAGAGCAGTGAGTCCTTGTGTCGGCTGGCCGGCCAGGCAGGGAGCAGGTCGGCCGGGGGTGGGTGGCTGGCAGGCTGGGAGGAGAAGAGCGGTGAGTCCCTCCCCAGCCAGCCACAAGGACTCACCGCTCTTCTCCTCCTCCTCGTCCTCCCTGCTTGGTGCTGGGCTGGCTGCAGGCTGGGGCAAGCTGCCCAGTAGAAAATGCTGGGAAGAGAAGAAATTGCTGCTGAAGAAATGGCTGGTGGCCAAAGAAAAACCTCTCCAGAATCACCCTTGCACTTGCGCAGTCGCTCAAGTGCAAGACATGATTTGCTGCTCCCAGATCAGGAGGCGGGACAATCAGTGCCTCTTTTGCATATTAAATTTTTTGCTTTTTAACTCCTTCTTAACTTTTAAAAGGCGAAAAATTCCTTATGCAAAGGAGGCCCCGAGTTCTCTGGCCTCCTCCTAGTTAACATTGAGAGCAGACACCAAGCCACTTGACTTGAAATCTGGTAGCAACTATCCTGGCTTTAATTATTTTTAAAAAATTCTTTAAAACTCTTTCCTTTCCCTCAAGAGACTGGTGAGGCCCCGCCTCCCTTGCCTCTAGTGACTGCACGTCCCTGAGTATACTAAATGCTATTGTTGTTCTAAACCAATGGCTGAACCTGTAGAATAACATAGAAGAATCATTAGAAAAAGAACCGAGTATTAAATGTGCCCTAACTTTATTGGGTCTCTACTTCCTGCTGTACCCAAGAATTCTTGCCCCATACCAATACAATATTTAATAAATATTTATTAATATATGTGTTTATTTTATTAGAATTTGTCAAACAAAAACGAGAATAAAAAAATACAATGACAGGGATGATAGGCACATACTGCTGTGGCTTTGAAAAAAAGTTCAGACAAGAGAAATTAAGATGATTAAAGGCCTGGGGACTAAAACATAGGAAGAACGGTTGCAGGATTTGGGTATGGCTAGTCTAGAGAAAAGAAGGGCTGGAGTGACATGCTAGTAGTATTCCAGTATTTGTGGGGCTGCCACAAAGAAGAGGGGGTCAACTTACTTTCCAAAGCACCAGAGGGCAAGACAAGAAACAATGGATGGAAATTAATCAAGGAGAGAAACAACCTGAAATTAAGAAGAAACTTCCTAATAGTGAGGACCAATTAACTAGTGGAACAGCTTGTCTTCAGAAGTTGTGGGTACCTCATCACTGGAGGTTGGAAAAGAAGATGGACAGCCACTTGTCCATATATAGGGCTCCTGCTTGAGCAGAGGGTTGGACTAGATAGAAAACCTTCAAGGTCCCTTCCAGCTCTATTCTGAATTGAAATTTTGAATTTAGGGATTTATTCATTATATGCATAGATCAGCTAATCTGGTGACATGTCAGTGTCCATTAAGTCACGAATGCAGGAAGAAAGTAGCAATAAAATAAGTAAGATAATTTTTTAAAAAACCATCATTACAAACAACTATTGCATTAACTCATCCCTTAACAGACTAATTTCAAAAGAACAACCCTGTCATGATAATTTTCTGAGATGCAAAAGTTAGTACCAGCAGGGATAACTTGGGGGTTGGGGTAGGAGGGGAGAGTCCAGTAAAAAGCACCATTTCTTTCATCTGAGAACTGCACGGATTAGATCTTTCTGGAAGAGATGAACCTGTAATATTGAAGATGGCCCTACATGCTAGGTTCTTTACCCAAAGTGATTCCCCCTACCCCAAGCATATATTATATTATCTCTTTGTTCAGAATTATTGAGAAGAACAGGGTTTACAAATATTCTGCAACTGAATTATTAATTTGCTTCTGAAATATATTTAAAAATGTATTAGGACCAAGACTCTTTATTTTTTTTATAATTGCCATGCTGTGAAGTGGCAGGTCTTGCCCCTGAAAATGGAGGCACTTACAGCTGTTGGCACGAACAATGGTCTCCTGTGTCAATAAGAAATCAACTATTACATTGTAGTTCTTGATCCAAGCAGGACCAGAGCTAGTATTCTGTTGGTTTCGGAACCAGTTCGCCTGATCAGTTTAAGTCTGTGATGGCAAAGCTATGGCATGCATGTCACAGGTGGCATGTGGAGCCATTTGTCAGGGCACGCAAGGCATTGTCCTATCAGCTCCAGCGTGCATGCGTGCACTGGGCAGCTGACTTCGGCCTTCTTTTGAGGACATTTTCCAGAGCATTGGTTTCAATTATCTAATACTTATCTGTTATAAGATTGATCTTAATATATTGTAACACAGCAGCAGCCATGAGGTGACCAACTCGCCACCTCCTGTACCTCAAAAATAATAAGACCTCCCCGAAAATAAGACCAAGTGCTTATTTCAGAGGTCAAAAGAAAATAAGACCCTGTCTTATTTTCAGGGAAACACAGTATATAAATTGATTATTATATATTATAAATGACCCTAGGTAGCAAACATACCTAATATTTACTATTTCTTCTATTTTCTCCATAACGAAGTGCCTAGCCCAAAATCATGTTAGTTTGAAAAGATGAGATTCTGAAATGTTTGGGACCCAACTGCAGAAAGCATGAGATGGAGGGGCATCAGGAGGGGTAGATAAACTATAAAACTAGATTGGACTGTAAGAATAAAATTACCTCCTGTAATTTTAGCCAAAAAGGAGTGAGGGAGAGAAATGCATTTCAACCAATAGAAATTGGATAACAGTTGATTAATTTCTATCGAAGGGCCCAACTCTCTAATGTTTATAGTACAGATGCAAGTGTTAAATCCTGGCCATAAAAAGGAGCTAAGCATCATTGCAGAATAAAAACCCTGAGAATTCTTACATTAAAAAGTATGACATGAGAAACTTAGACTACCTGAACTGTTCCAAACTCCCTTTCTCTTAGTTCCACATGTTAATCAGACATATTACAGGATTAAATGTATCTGAAAAGAAAATTCTTATTTGTTATCAATGTTTATTTTTAAAAAAAGAACATATAAGCAAGTCAGTCAGCTGACTGCCTCCAGAAAAGAAAGCTTGGATATGAAGGATTTCAAATTGACCTGATTATCCAGGAATATTGGGAATAGGGTGCTAGGCCAAAGAAATGTTAATCAAATTTCCAGTGGATGAAGAAGCATTTTCACCCTTTAGCTTGCTTTAGTTTGTCCTAGAACAGGGATGGTGAACCTTTAGGCACAGAGTGCCCAAAGTGGAAGGCATGTGTGCACCAGAACACTGGAAACCCGTCCAGTGGTGGGATTCAATCCAGTCGTGTGGCTTGGTGGGCGTGGCAGGGGTAGGATACTGTAAAATCCCCATTTCCTCCCCACTCCAGGAGAAGTATATTGCAAGATCCCCATTTCCTCCCAATCAGCTGGGACTTGGGAGGCAGAGAATAGATGAGAGAATAGTCAGAGGTGGCATTTTCCAGTTCTCTGGATTACTCAAAATTTCCACTACCGGTTTCCCAGAACTGGTCAGAACCTACCGAATACTACCTGTGAACCCAACAACCAGCTGACCAGCACGCATGCACACCTCAGAAATCCGACGACAAGCTGTCTGAACTGGGCCGAAGGCGCGAATGCCCACAGTGAGGACTCTGCATGCCACCTCTGGCATGCGTGCCATAGTTTTGCCATCATGCTCCTAGAATAATAGTAACAATAATACTGTAGAATTGGAGAAGAACACAACGTGTCAAGATCTGAAAATTGAAATGGAAAGATTATGGCATAAAGCAGCCATGATGGACCCAGTGGTTATCTGCAACAGGGTACCATACCAAAAAATAGCACTTAGAAAATTTCCACATTGATGGAATTGTCCATCTGTCAATTACAAAAGGCTGGATTGCTTGGATTCGCATATGGGATATAGTACTATGTTAATATATGTAGGTTCTTGGGAAGAACTCAATGGGTATGAAAACCAATACCACCTAAAGAAGTGGCAAATGTGACATTACATTTTTGTGTATATAATTCATAAATTACGTACATTATTATTACTATAATAAAAGTATAAGAACTAGAAAGCAAAAAGAAGGGGGAAATCAAGTCACCGGATGTCATAATTGGTAGCAAACTTATAGACTGGTCTTCCCATTAAAACTGCTACTGCAATGTTCCCAAGGCAAAGTAGCTAACTTCTAACATCAATCATGGCTTCTGTTAGTTAACCAGTATGTTTCTTTTCCTCCAAATAGCAGCATTTATATAGTCCTATTTTTATCCCTTGAGTTTAGTAGAAAATTGCATGTATGGTTGGAAAACATCAGATCTGCATGCAATTTACCTTCACCTGCTCTCAAGCAATGATTGGGAGCTTAAAGTTATACCAGCAAAAAAATGCATCTTTTGAAGTCAACTTCTAAATTTATTTTCTATGATCAATGAATCAGATATATTGGCATCAGTGAACAAATATATTGATATTTAACTGTTTCTCAATATGATCTGAATCATTATCAACCATGGTAATACCCTGCCAGGGAGATGTAGTGTCCTTATTCTTTTCCACTTCGTTCTGGACTGTGTGATCTTTACGTGTTTTGCAATTTGAGATCATAGAAGGAAAACAGGAAACAAAAGTATAATTCACTATAAATAAAAGAATTTCTAAGTTTCTAAACTGATCGCTTTTCACTTTCAGTCCCATGAAACAAGATATTGTGTGATCGACTGATGTTCTTGTTAAAAAGAGTAAGGGATCTGTACAAATTGGGTCACATCTTACTTCACTAGCCTTTGGGTTGTTTTTCTACCTTGAAGGTGAATTAAGACACCTTGGTTAAAAGAAGAACACAAGGCAATGACATGACTATGTTTGCCTGGGGAGGGAGAAGCAAACCATCTTAAAAACCAGGAGTAGCTTCGTTGTTTTAAAGTCTTTTCTGAAGTCAGAGCAACAAATGACCAGTGCTCTGTCAAAAAAGAACATACTGTGCTGAGGACTATTTTAATAGGGAAGGGCAGTAGCACACGTTGTATGTATGCTTGAATCCTGCAGCCACAAAAAGCTTTTGTTTAATGGAACAGCAGCAGGAGCATTAATAAAGTCTCCGGATGATCTGCAGGACTGTTGACCAAAACAATGGGCAGGTCAATTAACCTGGTAGGTAAAATCTAGCTAGAATATAGCAGCACCTTCCCAGGTGTGGGTTTATATTTAAATGTATATTTAAATATTAAATACTCAATCGGAGAAAAACAGTAAATGGTTAGTTTCAGAAGGACAATTCTATGGAAACAATTTGGCAATTGTGAGAAACATCTTTTTATTTCTTTACTGGCTAGCAGGTAGGTTGACTATAAGACAAATTACTGTATTTTTCACACTATAAGACACATTGGACCATAAGACACACATTAGCTTTAGAAGAGGAAAACAAGGGGAAAAAATCTGCCTCTCCCCCCCCTCCCAGCACTCATCCGGTATTCATCTGGTTAGCGTCCTTGTAGCAAACAACAAACAGTCTGCTCAACATCAACACTTTATTGCAGCCCGAGCACATGACTCGTCAGGGCTCCACTCCATTGCGCCCACTACCAGTCAGTTGAGTTGAGCTGCTGTTGTCACCACCAGGAAACACTGGAGTCTTCACTGCCAAGCAGCTGATTGGCATTTGCATTGTCCTCCCGGAATACTGCTGATCATCTGTTCTAGGCAGCAGGGATTTAAATGTCCATTATCAGAAGTTATGACCTCATCTCCAACCTCTAAACTGTTTTCTTCATGCCTGCAGAAAACAGGATACATCACTTGGCATGCTACTTTATATCTCTGTTCAGCTGCACTTATATACATGAAGGGTTAAAACTAGAATAATAAAAGCCACTCCCTTTACTTACCCACAGTATTGTTTCCAGTGACACTGGAACATTTTTATATTTAAAAAGATATGTAAATAGTTGCTTTTTCTGATTTGCCTGTCTTTTGTCTTGATTTTTCCCCACTTAAAAGTTTTTGATGTTTGCTAATCCTTAATAAACATAATCAAGCTATATTTTTGTTAGCTGGTGTGTGTTCTTGCTCTGATATGGATACAGGAATTGACTGGGGAAAAATAAACTGAATATGACCCACAGTGATTTTCCAACTAAAGCAAGATCAGCCACAGTTGGCTGATGCATCTGTAAATAGTAAATGTATAGCTGTGGAGCCCAGTTTGGCAAGGCTTGTATGAGAGAGGAATATTGCTGTATGTGAATCAAGGGTTCACTAAGCTAAAGAGATGACAGCTTCAAAGGTACCAATCAAAGCATCCCATCCCTTTTAAGGGAGGAAGAAGTTTTTCAGATATCCTATGATATCTGAAAAATGATTGGAACAGGCCAGGCAAACCTAGCCTCACCCAAGAGTTTTGTTTGATTCTGTCCAGTTGCAGTCCAGCTGTGGTAGAGCAGCTCTGCCTTACAATGCCATGTCTTCTTTAGCCACGTATAAAGTACCAGAGCCAGCTTCAGCATAAGCCCACACAACTTTGCTTTGTGTTTGGCAGGATAATGTGAAAACTGTGAAAACAAGGACTCTAGGAAATGGAAGAGATCAACCCAACAGGTTTTTTAAAAAATATTTTTATTTTATTTCTTTCAGAACAAAGTTAAAATAGAAAATACAAAACTCAATAAAAATCCAAGAAGACATAAAAGGGATTCCTTCATAGAGGAAAGGAATTTGTCTCCCTTTCTTCCAGCTGAAACCAAAATATTGGGGAATACAGACTGAAACTTAAACTTCTGAACAACAAATGAAATCCACTTCACTGTTCTTCAGCCTCTATCTCCTTGATTTGGAGCTGGATCAAAGTCCTTTTGTGTATTTTTATCCAAAGATAAGCTTCAGGTTGTAACATTCTTTGAAGAATCATTAAAGTTTGATTAAGTTTATGTAAGAGAAAACCAGCTAGAAGCTGGACATTTTCTCACCTTTCTTAAATTTCAGGCACTGTTCAGCCATTTTAAGCTGTGAAACTTAATCAGGAAACAAAATACAAAAAAATAATTTCCTCTAAATTTCAATCCAAAATTATAACAAACATTCAGTAGAAATAAACCCCAGGTAATTTGAAAATTCAAAAATTTAGAAAATGTTGAGAGTCTAATGTCTCTTCACCACCACCCCAAATGTTGCCATGCTTTCCATATGGAAAGGACAGAGGTTATCCAATACAACATATATCAGAAGAAAAAAAGAGAAAAAGCAATTAGAGCCCAGCAAGGGATTGAAATAAAATCAGCCGCTGTTCAAGTTTTCATGTAAAAACTAAAACAATAAGTCAAAAAGTGACAGTTAAAATTCCAGCATGCTTAGAAACAAAACTGCTTGACAGGAAGGTGGATATATCCAGTTGACTTTTCAATCACTTCCAGAAGGAATTGGAATCTTAAAGATCCCCCCTTCCCCAATGGGTCCATGATCTTTCAAGTCATCTTGCATCACTCCTAACTGCTCCTATTCAAAACCAGGGAGCAGCATTGCCAAAGAACCAGCTTTAGCAGAGACATCAGCAGATCATCGGTAAGAGAAAAAAGAAAAACTTACCAAGCAGCAGCCATCTTGAAAGGAAGCAATGCAAGGTGTTTTTGATTCATTTATGTAATTGGGTTTTCCTGTATCTAGCTTTAGGACTTGGAGAACAAATCACTTCTTAGATCATGTCAGTGCAGAAATACTGAAAATTTAAAAGGTTTCACAAACTTTTATGGTAGCCCTCAGCTGACCTTGGTTTGGATGGAGGATCACCAAGACAAATTATAGATTATATTGGGATTTTTGGGGAGAGGGGGGAGGAAACCACCCACAAAGAAGGGAATGGCAAAGCACTTCTTTATTGCCAAAGAAAACTACACTGGTATGGACTCACCCTGATTTGAACTTAATTCAGATAAATTTGTATCATTTCTCTTGTAACAGAATTTGGTTTGCATTAATAGGTTAGCCCAGTGTTTCTCAACCTTGGCGACTTTAAGTCCTGTGGACTTCAACTCCCAGAATCCCCCAGCCAGCATAGCTGGCTGGGGAATTCTGGGAGTTGAAGTCCACAGGACTTAAAGTCGCCAAGGTTGAGAAACACTGGGTTAGCCTTTTCCTGGCTTTGTAACTTCTTTCCAACCACACAACTTTTCTCCTGGCAAAAATATTTGGAACTGATGGAAACAGTCATATTTATAGGAGATGCTGCAGTGCTTCTCAACTTCAACACTTCAACTCCCACAATTTCCCAGTCAGTAAGGCAGTTCATTAATGTATCAAATAACTCTGTATACATTTAGAAAAACGCTATACCTGCCCACTTAATAGTAGCCATCTTTGAACGTATTTCCCACTTTTTCTCTACTTTTTTCCTTCCTAATTTGGAATTCATGAAGAAGGATCCTACCTTGGGCAAATCTATCATTTATACCTGCAGCTAATCAGCTACACTGCCATGCGGCATGCCCAATTTGGTCAAAATAAAGAATTACTACTGTCCCTTCAGTTCCATGGTTTTATTTTCCTCTCAGACCATTAGTTCTTCTGGTTTCTTTATATGCTGCATTGCTGTGCCCTGTTTCTTCAAAGAAATAAGGCAGCAGGCCTCTATTACTTTTTCCTCCTATAACCATGATGGTAAAACTGTGGCATGCAGAGCCCTCTCTGCAGGCATGCGAGCTGTCACCCCAGCTCAGCTCCACTCTGCATGTGCGTGCACCTTCCACCAGCCAGTTGATTTTCAGGTCTCCCCTCTGCATGCGCAGAGGTGGGGTGCATGCAGGAGACACGTGCATATGCACGGGGGGGGGGTGGTGGTCATGCATGCACAGGGATTGGGGAGCACGGGGAGAGCAGCGCACCCCCCAGCCCGTTTTTGGTCCCAGGAGGCTGCAGGGATGCCTACTAGGCCCAAAATGAGGTGCAGGGGTTGTGAGCGCATGCACAGGGATTGTGAGTGGGGTTGGGGGACATGGTGTGGGAGGTGCACGGGAGTGTCACCCATGCATGCGCATGGGGAGTGGGATGCAGGGGGAATGTTGGGCACACATTGCATTGTGGGTGGGGGAGGAGCTTTCGGCGTGCGGTGATAAAAAGGTTAGGCATCATTGCCTTATAACAACAATGCTGTGAAGTTAGTGAATTTCATCTTGCTTGTCCCTAGTCTGAAACAAACATCTTGACAACTGACTCTCCAGAAGTAGTGTTTCTCAATCTCTGCAACTTTAAGAAGCATACTGATGGGGAATTATGGGCCTTGATGCCTACACCTTAACGTTGTTGAGTTAAGAAATGCTGCTGTACAGTAATACTCAAGACTGCAGGTACTGGCTCAGCCTTCATCTTAGCCCCACTGGATGAAAGTCAATATTGTATATATTTGCAAGATAGCACTTTTTCCCCCTCAATGCTTTCCATCTGCAGATGCTGATCTGACTAGGAGGGAACTCATTTAGACACTAGTTATGGAACACCAAATTTAAGAACAGTTGAACAAATCTCACCCACAAATGCTGCTTTGCTAGAGTGCTGGCCTAGAAACTAGGAGACTGAAAGTTCTAGTCATCTCTTAGTTATGGAAGCCAGCTGGGTGATTTTGAGCCAGTCTCTCTCTCTCTCTCTCTCTCTCTCTCTCTCTCTCTCTCTCTCTCTCTCTCTCTCTCTCTCTCTCTCTCTCTCTCTCTCTCTCTCTCTCTCTCTCTCTCTCTCTCTCTCTCTCTCTCTCTCTCTCTCCCCCTCTCCCTCTCTCTCCCTCCCTCCCTCCCTCCCTCCCTCTCTCCAACTCCCTGTTTGTTATAGTAGAGAAAATGGGAGAAGGGAGCATTATGCACAACACCTTGAGACTAATAACTAATGCAGAGTCCCACTTTGAGGGAGATAGGTGGTTTAGAAAATATAAATAAATGCATACATACATAACAACATAAGTGGTCACTTTGTCTGTTCCATATTGCCTGGAACTGCCTTTATATTAGGGCAGTAGCCCTTTTTCGCCACATTTCCTGAAAGGGAATGGCAATTAATTTTTAAAACTATTTTTTTAAAAAAATATTCAGGACTAGGATTAACACAACATTTTCCCCTTAAAATATATGGGCTTTATATGTACGTTTGGAAATGCTTAGGGAATAGAATGCATGCTTTAAAACTGAGAGGCATAGTGCATACATTTCATTCCTGAAGTCCCCTGCCCCTTAAAAACAAGCTAGCACTAATTCTCAGCCAGATCCACTCTGAGTGGAAAATGGGATGGGAGGCATTTGCTATGGACTATGATTGCTCCCCCTTGCCTAAAACATGTCAAGGTAGCAAATTTTCAGAGGAAATATCTAAACAGAAAAAGTGTTCTGTTTTGCAAAATTACACTACTTACATAAGTCACACTATCAAGACCTGGCTACTCAGTTGAGCACAGTCTAAGCAGTGCCACTTTGGGTATATCTTTGGGAGTGGATCTTGATGTCATGGCATATATTAAATGACTACAAAACACCATCCACACAGCATGCAAAATGTGCTATTTAAAATATCATTTCAAGGACTACTCTTATAATATTCTTTCTTCCAGGTAGATGCATCAGGTAAACACAACAGCCATCAAAGAATGAGTGTGGGAGAAATACAACATTGGTTTATGAGCTACCATACCGAGGACTCATTTTCTGCAATTTCTTAACTTGTAGCAGCCTTGAGGTTTATAAAAAGGGTCAGAGATTCCGCCTACGAATTGTGTAATCTGGTAGGATAAGCATGTTCCTTCCAGCGCTTTGTAATAGTGAATAAAACCAAGGAGACTAGAAAGAAACATAGGCTATAAATAGATTTTCAACAATGGGGATGGCACTATGCTGTTTAATTTTTCATCCATAGAAGTATTCAGGTTAATGATTCATGTAGAATCAGGAATTCTATTGCAGATGCTGAAGTTTTGAAGGACTAGTGACAATGGCTGTTTTTCTGCAGGCCAAGCCAAATTGGGTGTACTTGCTTTGGTTGTATAAGTTTAATGAACCCATAGTTCATTAAAAGTTCTGCCTTAGATATAGATATCTGCAAGGCTTTAAATGATCCAACTTGCAAAAATGAGTCAGTACATCTTTAGAAAAAGATAAAACATTTGAGTATTTTTTTTCTTCAACCCAGGTTCACAAAATAATGGCATCTATGCAAAGCTGTGTTTTTGTGAGCCTTTTGTTAAACCCAACAAGTATTTTTCAGGCAACCTTTCTCATATCTTGCAGTCTGGACCTCATCATTCTGTTTCTGTAATTTATTTTTCAGTTAAGACCTTTCCAAATAGCATCCATTCCTGTCTACTTATACAGGTGCCATCAAATTTAATGGAGCTGCTTATTCCTTAATACAAATAGGCCTTTCTCATTTAAGTTGCAGTTCTAAACACCATTAATTTCTTCCCTTGCTTCTTCTTTTTCACCTTTTGCTTTTAAAGAATTGCAATCTTCAGAAGGTCATTTTTTCAGTTAGTTCTGGATGTGATCATTTACTGCATCAAGGTTGCGTCATCCAGAGGGCTTAGATTGGAGCAACTATATTAAGCTAGCCTTTATGAAGGCTTATTAATTGCATTCACTGAAAGAACTAAATTTCTTTTTCTTTTTTCTAATAAGATACTAAACCAAGTATTCGGGCCACTTGCCAGCATTGACAATTACATTTTTTCTGCATTGGTTAAAAATCTCCAGATAATGCATTCCTCATCCCTCCATCATCTAAGCCTGATAGATTGTGCTGCTAGCACTATTACATGGTTGTCAGATTCTAACCCATAGGTCCTTGAATTTCCATTATAAATGAAGTGTATATAGTTTGTAATTTTGCAAAGCACTCTGGAGTTTGCGAGTGGCACAGTACAGATGAATATATCACTATGTTTGATTATGCACACTTCACTCAGTTGGAAAACAGAAAATTTAAAGGTTGGAAGAATTGTTGAACAGACTATAAAGTTTGCAACTTTTCTTCATTCTTGAATATTTTTATCGATAGGCCTTTTCTAGCATTATTTTTATAAACACATACAGCCTGCAGCACCGAATTGTAAAAGGTTGTGGAAAAGGCCTGTAGTTGGCAAACATCTCCATTCATTTAATATGGAACAAATTATATTTTTTTCAAATTTAATTCATTTATCTGAAACTTGGGAGACAGCTGATACAGAACCAAATGGAAAAGAAATAAAGCAGCCCTATTTTACTGCTCTGCTAAACACTGCTTTTGAATCCTCAACTCTTTGAACCTGTATCTTCCCTTATTAGCCCTCAAACTGCCACAATTTTCCACTGATATTGCTTTATTTTCCCTTTTGTCACATTTTTTTTCTCCATTTGTGCTTTAGGAGATGAATCTGAAGGCAAAAAATATCCTCTGATCATTTCAATGCCATTTATTCCCCAAAAGAGCTGGAGCTTGGTAGAATAATCTATAGATGCTGAAGCCACATGTAAAGCTTGTGCTAATTATCCATCTCTCTAGAATCAATTCAAACTCTGGGATATGGAGTTCCTAAAGGACAGGAAATCATCCAGAGCAAGGGCCAATTCCTTGCTAGCAATGTCACCCTTTCTTGAGAGTTCTGGATGAGCAAAATTACTGTATACAAGTCATGACAATTGTACCTATCTCAGAAATAGGATTGGAGCTGCAAAGGTGGTCCTACAATCCTAGATCATATTCCATCCAATAGTGAAAATAAGAGTTGACCCCAAAACAAGGAGAGCCCTGCAGGTCAGTTTGGGACAGTCTTTTTCAACCTTGACCACTTGAAGATATGTGGACTTTAACTCTCAATAGCTGGGGAATTCTGAGAGTTGAAGACTAAACATCTTTAAGTGGTCAAGGTTGAAAAATAATGGTTTGTGATGTCAGCATTAACTTCTATTGCTAAAAATAATTATTGGCCAGTGTTGACATTCCATTTTTTAAAAAAAAAACACCCACAACTAAATTGACTAATTAGTATTATCAATCAATAAGACTAAGCCAAATTATGAATCTTAGTTACCAGCCAATTTTCACACCCACATAGAACTCAAAGCAAGTACAACTGGAATGTGAAATATAATGAATTAAAACACAATATTATTAAGGCAATTCAAAAGCTGGATGAAGCTCTATTTTCATGAGGAAAATCAGGGGATACATTACAATTTGAAAAGACATACATTTCATAGCTTCTAAATCATGCAGCAGGAGGTCTCCCCTAAATTTAACGAATAGTTCTCAGAAAGTTGATGACCTCCCTGCCAACTTAATGCAGATTCAATGAATTAAACTTAGTTGTAATAAACCAAACAAAGTGACAAATGGACACATTGTAACAGCCACCAATATCACTCATTGAGACTTTCTAAATGTGACACTTTGACTGGAATTCTCCTTCTCCGCCTCCATTATGCCTAATGCCAACTCTTGTAAGATAATGGTTTGGGCATAATTGGGCATAAAACAAATGCCTTAGTTGAATCTGCATTTGTTCTCCTCGTCTTCTGTTTCTCTTTCTGAATTTCTTTGAAACCAATGGAATTTCACTGTGTTCTTTGGTTTTTAATTACATTCTTTAGAGATAATGAGAACAAACTTCTACATTTTACAAATAAATAAAATCACTTGCTATTTTGAGCAAATCGATTGTATTCATTTTCTAAGAGGTAAATTATAATGTTAGGATTAATTGATCAATTCAGGAGCAGGAGATACTAGCTGCAATAATAAAAATGGAACTTTTTTATATACTGACATTAAAGATCAGAACGATTGTATGGAAACAATTGGGGGTAACAAAATCTTTCTGTCCTGCTTGTAGTTCTTTATGCAGCTGGTTACTGCTGAAATGGAGGACTATTTTGCCAAATCCTCCTACACATTCCTTCTGATATTTTTAGTGACCTAATTAATTTACTTGCTACTAATTTACTCACTTGGGAAGAAGAATGAAGAAATTAATAGCTTCCAAAGTTATGTCTTTCTATGATAGATTTGTTAGCTTTATAACCAGGGCTATAGCAAAATGTGAGAATTTATGGAAATCCAATGTGAAATTAGAGACTGTGTAGAATGTTAATAAACAAGGTCACCAAAAGTGCTGATCTTTTTCTACATTTCTCCTCTCCATTTATAGTAATTGTGTTTCTAATCTACTACATCATAGAATTGCTCAATGCAGTCCTGGCCCAAATGAAACAAATGATAAATTACCTGTATGCTCTCTAAAGCATTTCTTCAAAATCATCTGAATGAGCATCTGGGCAAAACATTGCTGCATATTCATGATACAAATAAATACACACAAAAGGGAAGGTGAGAAACAAAGGGAGATGATATGAGATGGATTATGGAGGATGTGCTAATTTATCATTGGTCGGACAGCGTAAGAGTCTCGGTGTATATTAGAGACTATTGGGAAGGAATTTATATGGCTATATGAATGAACATGTAAGTCCAACTCATGTCATTGGGATCTTTTACAGCTGAATAGGAATACGATCGGAGTCTCCCATATTCCATTAAGTTCTTTCTAATTACCCCATGACATGACATTGATTTTGCAGGAATATGGAATGGTTGTTTGCTGCAAAGAAGTGAGCACAAAAATAAACAACAGTTTAATTTAATTTTAACAAATACTTTGTTCCCCAGCCCTAAATTGCTATCGTATTTTTCTCCAGGAGAAGGCCAGCACTGAGCTTGATTTGATCAGCACCATGTCTTCTTTCTGTCAAGGCATTGGGATGATCTCCCTCAGTTTTCCTCCTACAAAATGACTCAGTCTAATGAAGATGCATCTTTTTGGAAACAGCATACAAATATTCCCACAGGCAGCTCAGATTTTCCTGCTGGTAGAATGCAATGGTCACCCCAAGCTGCCAAACTTCATCAATAGAAGAGTCAGTGAGAAAAACAGAAATCAAATGTGTTTAATGGACAGATCTGGCACAATGTTCAGGTATTATCTATCTTTACCTTCTGTTGATCACTAATATACACTTTTGATGACTTGGATGTAACAACTTTGTGCTGCCACTAGATGGTGGTATATTGAGGTGCTTTGCCTAAAGTAAGTCACCTTATGACTAAGCATTGCTTGAAAAGGTTCAATTATTATCTTCTCCACAAGCAAAGGTTTTACAGTTGTTTTGCTCTTATCTGAATATTACATGTATAATATCTATATATGTATCTATGTATATTACATATACATGCATATACATACATACATACATACATACATTCATACATACATACATACATACATACATACATACATACATACTCTACAGAGGAATGACTGCATCTGTCATCTGCACCGCTATAAGTGTCTGGTTTGGTTCTGCAACCCAACAAGACAAACACGGACGTCAGATAATTAGAACTGCAGAAAAAACTATTACTACAAACCTGCCTTCCATTGAGGACCTGTACACTGCACAAGTCAAAAAGAGGGCTGTGAAAATATTTACAGACCCCTCACATCCTGGACATAAACTGTTTCAACTCTTACCCTCAAAACAATGCTATAGAGCACTGCACATCAGAACAACTAGACACAAGAACAGTTTTTTCTTGAATGCCATCACTCTGCTAAATAAATAATTCCCTCAACACTGTCAAACTATTTACTAAGTTTGCACTACTATTAATCTTCTCATCCTTCCTATCACCCATCTCCTCCCACTTATGACTGTATGATTACAACTTTATTGCTTGTATCCTTACGATTTATAATTGTTTCCTAATATGATTTGATTGTTTACTTGTACCCAATGACTATCATTAAGTGTTGTACCTTATAATTCTTGATGAATGTATCTTTTCTTTTATGTACACTGAGAAGATATGCACCAAAGTCAAATTCCCTGTGTGCCAATCACACTTGGCCAATAAAGAATTCTATTCTATTAATACACACAGACAGACAGACAGACAGAGACAGACAGACAGACGTACATACATACATACATATATATATATATAAATATATGTTATATTTATGCTGATAAATAAATAAAGGGAGACTAGTATAGATCTATTTCAAGCTATTTAGCTCTCATCAGCTAGCCATACCCATGTTGGGAATCGAACCTGTGCTCTACTGCCTCTTAGGCAGATGTGTACATATATATATATATATATATATATATATATATATATATATATATATATATATATATATATATATATATATATATATATATATATATATATATATATATATATATATATATATATAATGTGACCCAGGATACTAAATTCAAATGGATTCAAAGCCAAGAACTATGTTGTTATCAATCCTTATGGATGAATAAATCTACTATTAATTTGTCTCCCACATTTTAATTTTTGAAAAGTTCTAATTCTTTCCATGCTGTTCAAGAGTTTTGCACATTTTGGCAATTTGGTGATTTGAAAATGAAGCAACATTCTAATCTATTACAAAAACAGAAGATACTAAGAAACATACAAACACAAATATGCATGGTTCAAACCACTTCAAAATAAATCTCCCTCCCTCCCTCCCTCTCTCTCTCTCTCTCTCTCTCTCTCTCTCTCTCTCTCTCTCTCTCTCTCATGGGTTTTTGTAAATGTATAAAATTATAATCACAAATATTTACAAATAGTTCCCGCCCTCCTTTTTGCAATAGATTCTTTAATATATAAACAGATCTTTCAGCCACACTGACAATCTTGGATTTGAGAAGGCTAAAGAAAAGCAAGAGAGCATACACAAAACAAGTCTCTGCATACATGAAAGGATAGAACAAAGAAATAGATTTTATTCCCTCTTGCACTACAGATTTTTTTAAAAAAGAATTAATGGGGGAAAGCTTTAGAATGAGAGATTCAAACTTAAACTAAAGATGAATGTTCTGATTGTGATAGCTATTAAGTAATAGACCAGACCTACTACTGAAGTTATGAGTGCCAGCCATTTGCCGAAAATAGTATGAGGATTCCTGGCAGTGGTGAGATTGAAAAAAAAATTACTACTGGTTCTGTGGGAGTGGCTGGGTGGGCATGGCAGGGGAAGGTTACTGCAAAATCCCCCTTTCTTCCCGATCAGCTGGGACTAAGGAGAGAGAGAATAGATGAAGGCGGGGCCAGACAGAGGTGGTATTTACCGATTCTCCGAACTTTAAACAATGAAATACCAAGTGAAAGACAATTGAAAAACCTTAGTGGCATAATTATTTGGGAATGTGAAAACAGCTTGAATTAGTGAAAGATATTCCACTTAGTTTATAATGCTGGTAACAGATATAATCTTCTATTCATATGGTGGTTTGGAAAAAGTTGAGTGGAAATTCTGCCTCGGATAAAAGGTTATTTAATCACAAAAACTCTGATATATATTTTTTAGGTTAGAGAATACAGCTGAAGTTTGTGGGATATTCACTTTGACTTTTAAAGTCTATCATATGTCTTGAATTTCCTTATCAAGTAAAGGTCAGCAATACAGGGAATACAGAATAACACATGGAATACATATTAATATATACTGTACTTAACAGTGAACTTTGAATTGGGGCCTAACTTTCACATGTAATCTAACTTATATTTACTCATAGACTGGAAGGTTTAATCCAATGCATTAACCTAGTGATTGCCTAAGTGCAGGGCTGTCAAATTTCCAGCCCAAGGACGGGATGCATCACGCACTGGCCACGCCCACACCTGATTTAGTGAAGGGGGGAAGTCATGATACGTCATATGATTCCGCCTAGACAATGTGAGTTTGACACCCCTACCTTATAGGTCTATATTTAATTGTGGTCATTGAATGACGACTACCTGTTACTATTGCCATTGAGTCCAATTATTACAAAGTAGGGCTGCAATATTTTTCCTATATTTGGATTGTGGGGGGATGGCACTAGATTTGACTGACTTCTTAGAAAGCTTCATGTGGAATACTCTTTAAAATACTCTTATTTACCTTGAACTAAACTGCAGGGATTTCTCCAGGTAGTCCCTGAGCATTGAGGGGGGGAAATGAACGTGGGAGCAGAATCATAACTTCTAGGACCAATACAAAGCACAAATATGATCTTATCTTAATATTACACTGAACAGATGGTTTCACAGAAACAGATGGCAAATTAAATGTGATCAAATTTGGTTTTCATATTCCATGATTTTTTACTAACTATCTCATTAAACAGATTTTGAAGGCAATAGCAGCTGATGAGCATGTGTGAAGCAAACATTGAAAGATGACTAATCAAAATTATCCTTCCAGAAACATCACAGCATGTATTTTCAATTCTATAGAAAATGCTCCACATGGTGTATTTATTATCCTGGCATAATTGAAGATAATAATATTATCATAAGGATTCACTTTTGCAAATTTGCTAAGTTTCTTGAGAACTTCAGCAACACTATTATCTCGTTTATGAAAAGTTATAATAAATTAACAGCTTCCTTCATTTGCTGTCTTGCCTTCTTAGGGAGGTAATGCAACTATTTTGTCATGGAATCTATAGAAAAACATTCAAAGTATTGATTTATTTGCTTGATCCTCAACAATTCAAGTATACTGATTTATCTCCTAAGGATTTTTTATTTTGTTTAAGACAGACACTTTCTTATCCACTGTTTCTAAGTTATTAGCTGCAGCTTAAAATTTAACTGGCCAAAAAAAAAAGGTTTGAAAGAATAGTTTTGTTTTTTAAATTTTGCTTTAATATGGATTAATTTGTATAATCACAATTAGAGGAATGGGAATTTCTGTAAAAAAAATTATACAGAACACTTAATTTGCAACATCTTATAAATAAAATTTGTTTAAACAAATAATTGCTGTATCCAGGACTCTTCTAGAGTAGATTTTCTACATTGGTGGTATTCTGCCTCAGTTAAACGACTTTGGCTCAAGTTAATACACAGGGACTGAAAAATGCCTACTAAATATTATGTTGTTGCTGGAGTATGTATATATAGGACAGCTCTAAGAAATGTTTACATTAGCAGGGAAATGTATTCACTAGCCCCTAGTTTGCCAGAATTAATCTTGCCAAAACTGGAGAAAATGGAAGCATAGCAGATTAAAACATATTTGCAGGCTGAAAAGAATCAAACTGCTTACTTAAAGATATGAAACTGGATTTTCCCTTGCAATCTTTTCTGATGACGTCTGGATTCCATTTATTTTTCTTTAGAGTAATAGATACCCCTATTAAGATGTTGAACAATATGTACTTTCTGTTCTTTAATTAAATGTGGTATTAACAGAACAGTTCAGCTTCAAAAGTGCTATAACCTTTTAGAAAGCCGTATCCAAAAGAAATTGCCTGTTTCCTATGGAGAGCAATGGCTCATTTTTAAGCATCTGAATGGCATTAAAACAGACATAAAGGAGAAAGAACTTTCGAGAAAGTATTCTAACTTGTGGTAGGCATTTACATTTATTAAGAGGACTTTTAAGCAACCTATCTTGGCATGGAAGCTTTACAGGGAAAGCCTGATCAAGAGGTTCTAGTACACGGGTGTCAAACTTGCAGTATCACGTTGCCATCACGTGATGTATCGCAACATTTTTCCCTTTTGCAGAGCTGGGGTGGGCATGGCCTGCACGTGACACATCCAGCCTGTGGGCTGCCAGTTTGACACCCCTGCTGATCCAGGCCTGCCACACCTTGGAACTAGTTCCCTCGCTGCCACTGCGCCACCGCCATTTTGGATTTTAGTGACTGCATGTGCACAGTTCAATGTAAATTGTTCTGTGCATGTGCGAAGAACAATTTACATTGAAAAGTGCACATGCACAGGTTGCGAACCGGTAGTAAAACTGGCAGCAACCACTACTGATCTAAATGAAAGATTATAACAAAAATTATATAGCTAGGAACAGTGGTTATCAAAATGACTAATCATTACTTGAATTCTGTAATCAGAATCTGGGATCCGTAACCATCAACATATTTTTGCAGTTATTCCACTTTGCCTTTATTTCCACACATTTTTTTGAAATTCGCTAACAATGGACTAAAAAAATAGTATGATATGAATGAAAATACATATAGACTACAATAATGGAGTTGGAAGGGACCTTGGAGATCTTCTAGTCCAACCCCCTGCCTAGGCTAGAAACCTTACACCACTTCAGACAAATGGTTATCCAGCATCTTCTTAAAAATTACCAGTGTTGGAGCATTCACAACTTCTGGAGGCAAGTTGTTCCACTTATAAGTTGTTCTAACTGTCAGGAAATATATTGTAGATTTATCTTCTGGCAATACTAATTATTAATAATAATAATAATAATAATAATAATAATAATAATAATAATATGCAGCTTCCTGCAATAACCCCAGTGGAACTGCAAAAAACTGTGCTACTCGGAACATCTTATATTTTAAGAAGGTACTTGGTTGATACCTAGGACGCTGGCAGCAAACTGTATCAACCATTAGCACCAGTCACGAGTATTTGTAATGCATTTTTGAATGTTCAGTTGGCTGAGTTTCATTTTTAATGAATAAAGTATATATAATAAATAAAAATACAGGCTATGTCTAAAAGGCTATCAGATAAGGTAGTTGAGAAAGATTCAGGATACGTCAATTTGATATGTTTTATTTAATGAATGCATTCAATCAGAATATAATCAATGTATAAATCATGAGCACCAAAATAGCACTTTTATAGAATTTTGCTGTAGCAAAAGCCTATAGATGGCCCTACCTGATCTGCATACTGTTTGCACTGATCTAATGCTGATTTTGAGGGTGGAGGGATTGTCACTGAAGAATTCTTCTTTATTCATGCAGTATATGATAACTAAAAACTAAGTTATTACTTTAGCGTTTAATTTCCTAGGAAATGAGCTAATCTCCAAATTGCTGAATAGATCACAAAGTAAAGTGATCAATTTGTGATCAATGCTAGTGAAAGCGAATAATCGCAAACCTCCTTAGAAGTGTTCTCTTGTATTTTCCCTTTAACATTAGATTTTCCTTATTGGTATGCAACAATAGTCTTTAGTTTTATACATGTGGAAGCAGTGGTTTAGCCAGCTAAGAAAGTTAACATTGAGTTTATAAAGCATCATGCATATGACTACAGATCATACCAAAAGTTCTAAATTTAAGAATCTAGAAAATGCCCCTGAAAATTGATACTGTTTCATATAAGAAGATGAAATAAGATATCAAAAGCTGTAATGTTGACAGTTTTCCAGTTCTTCAAATGAGCATAATTGTAGTGTCCTTGGTGTTCTCTGAGCTTGGATGTTTTCTTACAGATATTTGCGATCATTAGGTTTCACTAGCATTGATTGCACATTAATATATTAATAAAAGTAATATAACATATATAGTGGCTTATATACTAAGCCACTTGCATATGACAGTAAGAGCATATCCCATTCCCTTCAAGCATTGATGATGTTACATAGTTTGGTAATAAAACATTTGCAAGAAAATATACAAGCTCAGAGGGCACCAAGGACCCATAGTTCAACCCTGAACTACAAATATTCTCTTCTATTGGTATAAATGTAAATGACATGCAAATCACTTCAAGGTAGAAGGTAGAAGCTCAAACCAAGTCTTGGTATGCAACTCACAGAACATTTTGGATGTGTTGACTCTATTTTAGGCTTCATCTAGGTAAATTACTGATGCATTTTATTTTACTTTATTATTTATTAGTTTTATTTTATTTTTCACATTTCTGTACCACCAGTCTCCCTTAAAGAAGGACTCAGGTCACTGGCCAGTGTACAATAAAATCAAATATAAAAAGTATTTGTAAAAATTAAAAATTTAGGAGGCAGCAAGAGATTAAAATTAAGCCACCTAGCATCATCTGGGGCAAGATGGGCAGCATAGAAGTGCAGTGGCGCAGTGGTTAAATGCAGCACTGCAGGCTACTGCTAGATCAGCAGTTCAGCGGTTCAAATCTCACCGGCTCAGGGTTGACTCAGCCTTCCATCCTTCCGAGGTGGGTAAAATGAGGACCCAGATTGTTGGGGGCAATATGCTGACTCTCTGTAAACCGCTTAGAGAGGGCTGAAAGCCCTATGAAGCGGTATATAAGTCTACTGCTATTGCTCAATCAATCAATCAAATTAGTTAAAAGGCAAAGGGAGGGCTCTTATAGGGCTAAACAGACCCACAGTTGTCTGCTGCCCCAGGCTCCCCATTTAGGGCACGGAGAGTCCAGAAGAGTGGAGGCCTGTCTCGCCTCTGGGAAAAGAATATTCCATAAAGTGGGGCAACAGCAGACAAGGCTCTCTTCATAGACTCTACCAATCAGAATTCTTTAATTGAATTCTGCAACATTCCCTGCCTGACCAGTTGTGATGGGCTGATGTAATGGGATGAAAATGATTCCATATGTAGCCCAGCTTCATACCATGCAGGACAATTGCAAATTATATGCATAGATCTAAGAGACCTGAAAAGTTACTCAGTGAAGTCTTTGGTTAAAATGTAAAGCATCTTGCAATAGAACATCTGACATCTTTAAATTGCTTTGTTAATCTAGGAGTCATGTTGGACATTGTACTGACAAGTTACGAATGCACATAAATTCTCCACTGTTAAACCAGATAAGTAGTTTTGTAAGCCTTACATAATTTAGGACTATAAACCTTTAGCTCAGACGTATGCATGTTTTGCTCTTAACTACTCTCACTTTAAAGAAGAATTTTATTTTATTTTCTGCATGAGAATGGTTTGTTTTTAAAGGGCAAGCCAATTTATGTCCACAGCAATTTTTCATGGTTTAACACAAGTTAACAAGTAAACTACATTTAACAAAATAGCATGGCTGTACTGTGGGATGGAAACCCCATTGAAAACCACTACAATACTGGTTGTTGTTTAGTCACTAAGGCGTGTCCAACACTTCACAACCCCATGGACTACTAGAACACCACCACCCCCTGTGTGTCCATCACTGTGTCCCAGAGTTTGCCCAAATTCATCATCAATGACACTAACCATATCTATCCTCTGCCATCCCCTTCTCCTTTTGCCTTCAGTGTTTCCTAACACCTAGGTCTTTTCCAGTGAGTCCTCTCTTCTCATTAGATGGCCAATGTATTTGAGCTTCATCTTCACTATCCGTCCTTTTAGGATAGATTGATTTGACCTTCTTGCAATCCAAGGGATTCTCAAGAGTCTTCTTCAGTACCACAATTTGAAAGAAACACTTGTTCAGAGCTCAGCCTTTCTTATGGTCCAACTCTCCCAGCCATACATTACTACTGAGAAAAAACCTTTGTTGGCAAGGTTATGTCGCTGCTTTTTACTATGCTGTCTAAGTTTCTCATAGCTTTCCTCCAAAGAGAAATCATCTTTTAACTTCATGGCTGCAATCACTATCTGCAAAGATCTTGGAGCCCAAGAAAATAAAATCTGTCACAGCTTTCATTTCTTCCTCTTCTACTTGCCAGGAATTGATGGGATTGGATACCATGATCTTAGTTTTTTAATATTGTGTCTCAAGCCAACTTCTCTTTCATCCTCCTCAAGAGGCTCTTTGGTTCCTCTTCCTTTTCTGCCATTAGAGTGGTATCATCTTCATATCTGAACCACAGCACTTATTTTCAGGTAAAAAGGTGACAACTAATAAAAGAGATACAAATATAGGTGATATAGCTATAGATGCCCAAAATATCTTTTGCATTTATTTTCAGCCATTTTGGTTTAATTTATTAGAGAAAACATTTCTAGATTCTTTTTTTTACCCCTCCAAATAAAATTATGTTGACTGAAAGCAGGATTCTAGCACTCAGAGAATAATCCAAGTGGGTGGAATTGTCTTGGTGTCCTGCCTTCTACTGTAATATCATCTCACTTGTCTGCACTTTCCAATTAAATTACTAATTAGGGAACTTATATTCCAAGGCCTTTATAATAGACAAAGAATCTTATATTCCAAGGCCTTTATAATAGACAAAGAATGAGCAGCTTGGGGGATGCAGAAAGACACCTTCTGAAGCACCCTGAGAGATTAAAAAACCCATTATCTTTCCCAGGAAAAACACATTTAGGAAACAAGGAGGCAGATTTTAGTTTATAATTAATACTGTATATACCATCCATTTCACTATGGACAAGAATATCGAGCCAATTAACTATCCTAAATGAGTAGTAGTTCTATTATCCATTGCCAAAGGTTACAACAGCATTAAAACATTATCATTTTTTTCTTAGTATAAAATAAACTCTAGCCCAGGAGATAGAGGACTGACTATTGTATCTTACCAACTTGTAATTAAAAAAACTTAAAGAAAAACTAATTAAATGATTAAATTGTAAACTAAATTGACTTTTTGATCATGTTTTTGAGAAGGGCTTTTTGGCATCATCTTTTGGCATATTTTGGAACAGGGAATACTAAATTCAGGGATCAATAGGACTGTACTAAAATCAGAGTATTCTTATGATCAGTCTCTATTACAGCCATTTGAACTATTAGCAAAATAGTAGGGAAAGATGAAAGAGAATGGAAACAAATAAGTGACATATATAAAATTGTAGTCACTGAAATCACAATTTATTATTAGCCAGGATTTTTCTTCTCTTTTCTTTAGGGGATGGGGAAAAGGGTTTTCTCTATGTGGTTATTTTTTTTATTCCAAGCAACACTGTTTTTATTTTTCAGTCCAACATCACATACTTATTCCTCTTGAGCTATTATTACGTAGTCTTCTATTCATTTTTCTGTTCGGCTCCTTCCTCATGCCTCAGTTTTCCCATGATTTCTTATACCTCATTTTAAAAAAACCAAGTAGAACGTTAGTCAGTCATTACTACAAACTTGTCTTTTGACCCCATGTCCACCACCTATTCATATTAAAATGCAAAAGGTTGATTAGAAAAAAATAATAATAGGTTTCTGCCTTCCCTCACAAGTGCTAGTAGAGTTCTCTTCTTTAATATCAGATAGACTAATTTGGGTTCAATTTCGTAAAGTTTTAAGTTTTTACCATTTGATGCTGTTACAATAGTTTAGATACATACTCCCTTGAAAGAAAATTAAAGCAGCCTTTTTGTACAAATCGACCGCTTCAAAAAGATGTTTCTTTCATCCATTTGCTTTGAAGTAAGAATGATCAGTATGAAAGGAATGGCTGGATACAATTAATTAAAGGAAAATATCAGTGACATCAAATCCAGGATCATTCTTCTAAGCTGAAAAACTTGTAGTATTAGGATCTAAATTGCTGGTGGGGGAGGTGTTCCTGGTGAGGCCTTTGACATTTATTGATGTACATGAATACTCAAGGGATTTAAAAAAACCAATAATCTTGTACTGAAAATAGCATGAAGCCCTCAAATAAATGAAACGGTTAAAAAACTGGAGACAATGTATGAATTCATCCCAATGTATGAATTCATCCCAATGTATGTTTCTGCAGCAACAGCTCTCTATAGAACTAATCAGCATTAAGATTTCTAAATAACAATAACAAAAAAACCACTAAGATGATAGATGCATGCAAGATATATTCAGAATGCATCCTTAGTTTCATGTGATTAGTATATAGTTTTTAAAAATAAGTCCTATATCTTTATACAACCAATTTTGTTGTACTTATTTTGTACAATGACAATAAAGGCTATACTACTTACTATAAGCTGGAAATTTTTTTTTTCATCTATGAAGATTTTTTAAAAGTGTTTTTTCAATTGGAAATTTCATATATTGGAATAAAATCCAGGGCCTTACATATAGTCTCCTTGTGATGAAGCAGAATTTCTATTTCATCTCAGTAGTACTTCCCCCAAGTTTGTCCCAGAGATTCCCTTAATCCTCCAAACTAGTTTTGAAAATTCCCAAAGTTGATTTCCAGGAGAAAGGATGGAAATTATTCCTCTAGCAGGTACGATTTAATAGGGATTAATCAATACCTTTTTCTTGAAGCTCCATCTCTATCCAAGATTAGAAAAAAGGAAATATAGCCCTAAATGGACTATAGATTAAGAATAATAGGAGTGCATTTGATAGAGCATGAGTGAGTACATAAATTGAAATTTCTCTGATATATTTGATACTGCTTCCTATACAAGGGTAGTACAATGAACAGGCAATCAACATTGCATTAAAACCATATCAAATAATACAGTATACATTAAAAATAGGCATCTAAAGAATGCATAGAACAAACTTCCAAGATTTGTATTTGAGGGCAAGAGAAGAGTGTGTGCATGTGCACGTACATACACATACACACATAAACATGCTCACTCAAGAATATCTTTAAATCACTCAAAAGCATGGGTAGTGCATGGTTCGAATGTATGCTGACAGCCCAAAGCCAGGAGGTCAATCCTGACCAGCTCATGGTTGACTCAGCCTTTCATCCTTCCAAGATCAATAAAATGAGGATCCAGATTGTTGGGGGCAATATGCTACTGACATTGTAAACCACTCAGAGTGCTGTAAAGTACTATGAGGCAGTATATAAGCTTAAGTGCTAGTGCGCTATCATTGTAATTAATATTAATGCCTTCATCCATCATAGTGATAAAAAAAACTTGGCATAAACAAAAGATGCCTTAGTTTATGAATGAATAGTGATGAACTGCAACTGATATAACAAGGATCATGTCTCTAACAGAGCCACAGTGATTCTGCAACCAAAGAAAGCACTAATGCAATAAGTCTGCCAATACTGATGTTCACCATGGTTACTGAACAAGCTGTAAATGCTCATTAGTACAGAACACTAAGCAATAATGGTTGGGTTGGATTGATACATTAAGCTAAGTCAGGGGCTGGCAGCCTGATACTGATCACAGACATCTTTCTTGGCAGTTGCTCAACTCCTTATCATCTCCCTTGATCCTAAAAAGAAGCAGCAAGGAACAAAAATGAATTTGCTAATAAATGAGATATTTTTTAACAGGCCACACCCAGCACCACAGACTTTTATCAGAATAAGCAAGCCCCATGTGCCAGTTGTATTAATAGCAAAAAATGGACATTTTTAAACGGAAGACTATGGGTATGGGAAATCCAAGACATATTAGACATTATTGTGGCAAAGGTTATTATGTACAAAGTGGTGATACAAGTGCTTTTGGCATTGTTTTTTATTTATTATTAAATTTCTATGCCACCATCAAGCACGCTGAGGCGCTGCTTACAAGTTTCACTGTTTAAAAATAACTCTGTAAAGTTCCCCTTGCAAATATGTGCTAGTCATTCCCGACTCTAGGGGGCAGTGCTCATCTCCATTTCAAAGCCGAAGAGCCAGCGCTGCCGAAGCCATCTCTGTGGTCAAGTGGCTGGCATGACTAAACCCCGAAGGCGCACGGAACACTGTTACCTTCCCACCAAAGGTGGTTCCTATTTTACTATGTGCATTTTTACGTGCTTTTGAACTGCTAGATTGGCAGAAGCTAGGACAAGTAACGGGAGCTCACTCCATTGCATGGCTAGGGATTCAAATCATCAAATTGTCAATCTTTCTGATTGACATGCCCAACGTTTTAGCCACTGAGCCACCACGTCACTCTGTATCTGCATCCTATACAAATGTGTCCCTTCTGAGTATTTTCATAATAAATGGGAAATGTAAAAAACCTGCAATCTTGTAGGACCAGTAGTAACTAAAGGGGAGAAATTATTTGTGCTTCAACAGTGGGACAGAAAGCAATGGATCCCTACTCCAGAATTGGCATATCTTAGAAATTACAACTTATTGTACAAGCTTTCAGGGAATGGCAGTATGCCCCCAAGAGAATGTAGAAATACGTTTGACTCTGAGTTTTATTACTTAAATACCCAAATAAGTGTTTCTTTATAGAACACATTTGCTTATTACGTGGGTGTTTTCTATAAACTGTTATCATATGTTTTCAATGTGTTCCTTGTTCTCCTGCATTTCCTACTCAATCCATTACTCTATTCATATCTCATCCATCTGGGAAATCTACAGAGCTCTTCCTATATATCTTTTTTTCTTATTTTATAAATCTTTGGAATTGTTTTGATAGTGCCATGCCCAGTGTTTTCCAAACTTTGGTTCCTTGAAGATAGGGGGACATCAATTCCCAAAATTCTTCTATGTTTTAAAAATCTTTTCCAACTACAACTTTCTCAGGTTTTCTTTTTCTCTCAACCCACTGATTCTTCCGTCATATACAAACAAATTTTGAGACACCATCCTTATTCTCTCAATAGCAGCAGCACTTAAGACTTTTGTATCGCTCCATAGGGCTTTGCAGCACTCTATGAGCAGTTTATAGATGTGAGCATATTTCCCATAACAATCTGGGTCTGCATTTTAAAAACTTTGGAAGGATAGAAAGCTTGAGCTGGTCAGGATCAAACTCCTGGCTATGTGCAGGGTTATCCTGCAATACTGCATTCTAACCACTGCACCATCAGGGCTCCTCCTCCTATAGGACACAATGATCTCAAAGTATGTCTCCAATAGCCATTGTTCATTTTTTAAAATTTAGTACACATTCATTTGTCATCTCAGGAGTTGCCACAAAGAAGAGGAAGTCAATCTATTCTCCAAAGAACCCAAAGACAGGACAAGAAGCAATGGATGGAAACTAATCAAGCAACCTAGAACTAAAAATAAATTTCCTGACAATTAGAACATTTAATCAGTGGAACAACTTGCCTCCAGAAGTTGTGAATGTTCCAACACTGGAAGTTTTAAGAAGAGATTGGACAACCATTTGTCTGAAATGGTATAGGGTTTCCTGAGCTGTGGGACAGCATGTTCCATGAGCACGGGATTTTCTGAGCAGGGAGTTGGATTAAAAGACCTTGAAGGTCCCTTCCAACTCTGTTATTCTATTCTGTTCTGTTATTCTGACAACAGCCTAATGAGGACTAGAAGTGTCTCTCTTTTTCTTTTACTGAAGATCTGAAAAAGTGGAAATCTGAAGTCTTTTCTCCTATAAACCACCTGGATTCTAACATCTTGCCAACAGAGTTGGAAGGGACCTTGGAGGTCCTCTAGTCCAACCCTACACCACTTCAGATAAATGGTAATCCAACATCTTCTTAAAAACTTCCAGTGTTGGAGCATAACTTCTGGAGGCAAGTTGTTCCACTGATTAATTGTTCTAACTGTCAGGAAATTTCTCCTCAGTTCTAAGTTGCTTCTCTCCTTGATTAGTTTCCACCCATTGCTTCTTGTTCTACCCTCAGGTGCCTTGGAAAATAGTTTGACACCCTCTTCTTTGTGGCAACCTCTGAGATATCTGAACACTGCTATTACGTTACCCCCTAGTCCCTCTTTTCATTAAACTAAACATACCCAGTTCCTGCAACCGTTCTTCATGTTTTAGCCTCCAGTCCTCTAATCATCTTTGTTGCTCTTCTCTGTACTCTTTCTAGAATCTCAACATCTTTTTTACTAAAATTGGATTCAGTATTCCAAATGTGGCCTTACCAAGACAATATAAAGTGGTATTAACCCTTCACAAAATAATAATAGTGAATTTCTGCAATGCTGCGTAATGTGGCTACATAATATAGAAATATGCAGCTAGAAGAGGTAGGCCTGCCTTGGGGAGACAGATCAATTTCATAAAAAAACCAAACTTTACTGAAGATTAGAAAGTATATAATAACAAATATTTTTCCCCTAAAGTCAGGATTATTTACCTCAAAAGTCTCCGTGGAAAGGTACTGTCAGCCTCTGCCTTGCTGCTGCAGCTGCCATTGAAACGGGGAGTGGGGGCATGGTATTTGGGAGGGGAATCATTATGTGCTGGAGGAATGTTCTAGAAGCTGTCCTGACCATCTCATTGCGCATGTGGAGGAAGGGAGTTTCCCGCCAAGGTTAACTGTCCAGCATTCTACCCTGATGAGGTTTTTTGAAGATATCTCCCACCTGACAGTTGGGGGAATTATTATTGGACTATGGACTGGGGTGCCAAGGGGAGGGGATTGAACTATACATGATATTCTTTGCTTTCGTGCCCAATTACCCAGACTCAGCTTTGCTTTGCTACTATTCATTTGTAATTAGTAAACGTACACTTAATTTCAACCAAATGGAGTTGAGTGGTTTCTTTCCTGATTATTAAATGAAGCAGCACCTGAAAGTGGTGAAAGTGGATGCAACGTTCTTCTGTTCTGGAAGGGCCATTAAATAGGAGACAGGTTGCAAAGTGAGAATCCTATAGAGAGGACATATGAAGGTTCATAGATTAGAGACTTCAATTTCAGATAGCTCTAAGAAGAGGATATTGTTGTATTTTCCTTCTAGCATCACTGATGTAGAGCATTAAAATGAACTAGGAAGAAAGCTCTGCAGTGGCTTAAATGCATAATATCAAATAGGAAATTTGTTAGCATAAGCAGCTTTCAGTTGATCCCCAATTCACAGAGTTTAATAAAAGCTTCCCTGATATTTTGGGGAGATCTATATCTAGATCACTTTTTTTAAAAAAAAAATCAGCTTTGCCCTAACAAGTTCCAAGTCAAGAAACATTTTGCTTTGGAAAGTGAAATCGACTTCTATCCTGTAGTTGGACCTTCCAGGTTGAAATCAAATTATTACAGTGTAGTAGAGCAAGCAAATAATTTCTTATAAAACAATTTGTGCCAATGTATTGAATTAGCAAATACAAGCACAAATTGTAAGGGAGACTAACCCAGACACAGCATGGGACTTAAATAAAGCTCTTACTGGATTGGGTGGTTACCATTTAGCTTTTTGCAGATGCACACTGGGATCTCTGTAGCATCTCGGAAATTATTTCACATTTGAAGATCTTAATAGTCACTAATAGCCTTCTTGGGTACAATCTATGAGTTTCTGTCAGCTTTTCAATGGCTGTCCTAATTTGTTCCCTCCATGAACGAGAGGAATGAAAAGTTATTTTGAAGATCTGCCTTGCTCCATTAATTTTTTATTCATTTGCCAACAAATTTATAGCACAGGACTCCCTTTGGAAAAAAATGGGGGGGGGATGCAATCATAATTTTGGAGTTGCTTTTCCTTATCTCAATAGGTTGCTAAGGTTTAAAAAATCTCCTGGCTCAGGAATTTGTGCAGTAGAAGAGATAGCTGCTTCATCAGCATCAACTGTATATATTAATTGTTTTGGGAAAGTGAAACTGACTTTTGGTGAAATGTTAAGGGGAAGACAAACCAAAGGTAGCCTTGTTCTATTCTTGTTTTGGAATTCAGCTTGTAGAGCAATGGTTATCAACCTTTCCTTTACCACAGACCAGAGATGATATTCAGCAGGTTCTGACCAGTTCTGGAGAACTGGCAGCAGAAATTTTGAGTAGTTCAGAGAACCGGTAGATACCACCTCTGACTGGCCCCGCCCCCATCTATTCTCTGCCTCCCGAGTCCCAGACGATTGGGAGCAAGTGGGAATGGAGATTTTACAGCATCTGTCCCGTCACGCCCAACAAGCACACCCACAGAACCAGTAGTAAAAAAATTGAATCCCACCATTGCCCTAGATCCCCATTTAGGGCCATGGACCCCTCAAGATTTAAATCATAATCTTTCTTCATGAACCTCCTGTGACAACATCATGGCTCTCCTGCGATCCACGGACCACAGCTTGAGAACCACTGCTCAAACTGTGATTTGAGGACTGAACCAATCTCTCTGAGGGAGATAAGCTTGAGAGGAAATTGGGGACTTTGTGGTGATGGTTAAAACAGGTAGAAAATACAGCAGCAGAAACACTAATGTGCACTATGCAATTAGCATGTTACAACTCTGCTCGGTGAACTACACGGATTGCCAGTATGCAACCTTATCAATGTTCTCCTTTTTTCTCTCTTGGTGGGATCCAACAAAGAAGCTTCTGTAATAAGGGGTAATTTAGGAATTAGAAGTTTAAGAACCACTGACCTAAAGCACTTCAATAAAGTCTTATATTTTTTTGTATGTAATCTCTTATATGTTTGGTGGTGTTATATCTGGAGAACTCTAGGGTTCAAACCTCCCAGACAATTCAAGGGATAATGATCTGGCCTGAATGCTCCAACAGTCCTAGAACAGAAGGAATAGGAATGAAATGGAATATTCTTTCTTGGCCAAATGGGATTGGACACAAAGCATTTGTCTCTAGTGCATAAGCTCTCAATGTACATACAAGCAATAAAGTGATGACTCATACATCATAACATACAATCATAAATCATAAGATACAACCAACAAAGTCATAAGGTACAATAGGAGTAGGTAATAGGAAAGATGAGAAAGATAATAATTGATAGACTCAATAATCATCTATTATCAGAAGCTCCTTGGGCATTCAAAAGAGTGTCAGAATGTACCTTTTTCAAATTGTTAAAGCAGGGAGATTATTTCTAAAGTTCTCATAGCCACTTCAGAAGCTTCTTGAAGCAATTTCCACATGTTTAAGCACACATGTTCACTTGAAAAATATTGGGATAAAAGCATTTAGATAAAGAAGAACTAGCTTGATTGGCTTTAGCATTTTAAACAAAGAGGCATCTTGGAAGAGATAACATTGTGGGATAAGTGGAAAAAAAGTATTATTCAAAAGTATTTGACCTGGGCTTGATGAGTTCATTATCTGGAAACCCATTTTTGATTGGATTACACCTAATTACACAAACGAGATCTCTTGAGTCCTGGGAGTCGGTAAGATATTGCAATGTTTTCTCTGACTTTTTTCCCCCCCGGGATCAGGTTGTGAGAAGTTACTTGTGCTATTTTGTTCATATTGAATATGTCTGGTCTAATGAAAAGGACTAGGGAAGACAGGTTGCAGTGTTCCAATATTTTTTTTGAAAAAGTTTTTTTTTATTTTTTGTTCTCTATATACAATTATAAGTATATATTCACAAAGTTATTATTCTTTTTTACATTCGTCATTCTTATACATTTGTCATTCCATTTATAGGGTTATAATATACCAGTTGGGTTGCTTTGTTTACCATCCCTTCCCAGTTTTGACACCACTTTCTTTTCCCTTCTCTACTTTCTTCCTTCCTCTCTCCTTTCCCTTCCTTCTTCCATTACCTCTCCCCTATTCCTCTCTTCCTCTTCCCCTTCCTGCTCTCTCTCCTTCTCCCTTCCATCTTTCTTTCCACACCTCTAGCTTCCTTCCCTCCTCTTCCTCTCATCTCCTTCTCTCTTCCTTTCTTTTTCTATTGTTGTAGGTGTCTCTTCCAGCTCTTAATTTTTATTTTCTTGGGGTGGTATTTCTGCAGACCCCAAAAATAGTTGAATATCATTTCTTGTTCCATTTCCTTCTCAAACCTGTCTTGATTGTGTTTTCTTCCCTTTTGTATCTTACTTTTGAATATATACTTATATATTATTATTTTCTTCCCTATTTCCCCCCTTTTCTACTTAATGGCATATCATCTGGGTTCCATATCTTCCACTTACTCTTTTCTGTATGTCTTTCTCTAACCCTTCATAAAATCTTCCCATGTCTTGAAGTACAGCGATTCCTCTTTATCTTTTATTTTCAAAGTCAATCTGTTCATCTCTGCAGTCTAGATTTTTTTTTATTATCTCCTCTTCTGTTGGTACCTTATTTAGTTTCCAATTTTGAGGGTTAAGAAAGGAGAATATAAATTACAAGCATTCACTGATGATTTGGTTCATTATGGAAGACCCAATAGAAACAGGGCCAAAACTAATTGGAATAAGAGAGGAGTATGGAGAAATAGCGGGTTTGAAGATTAATAAAGATAAAACAAAAATCTTGGTGAAAAATATAATAGAAAAACAGAAAAGAGAACTAATGGGAAAGCTGGATGTACAGGTGGTGAAAAAAGTATAATACTTGGATATCTATTTGACATCAAGATGTGTAACAACAAAGGAGAATAACTATTATAAGGTGAGAAAACAAATAGAAATAGATTTAGAAAGATGGAAAAACTTACAATTATCACTAATGGGAAGAATAGTGGTAAAAAAGATGAACGTATTACTAAGAATATTATACATATTTCAAACGATACCAATAAAACTAGAGAAAAAATATTTTGAAAGTATGAACAAAATAGTGGGGAAATATATATGGAAAGGGGAAAAAAAGCAAGAATCAACATAAAAATGTTGCAAGATGTAAGAGCTCGAGGTGGGTTTGGATTGCCAAATTGGGAACTGTATTATCAAGCAGCGGTATTAACTTGGATGAAGGAATGGATTGTATTGAGAAATGCAAGACTTTCACATTAGAAGGACATGATTTGCAACTAGATTGGCATGCCTTTTTGTGGTATGGTAAAAGTAAGATACATGGCTACTTCCAAAGATATTACGTAAGGAATGGATTATTAATAACATGGCAAAGAGTAAAAGAGAAACGTTATTTAGAAATACCAATGTGGCTTTCAACAATGGAAGCATTGACACATCCAAATACTAATAGCATGAAGAATATTGATTATATAAAGTTATCTTAACAGAAAGGGAGGAACTAAAACAAAAGCAAGAATTGGAAGAACAAAGGATTGATATAGGTTGGTTTTCACAACTGCAAATATGAGCAAGGTATGAAAAAGATAAGAGGGAATATGGTTTTAATTTGGGAAGGTCAGAGCTGGATAAGATACTGATAGGAACAGAAGAAAAAAATAATTAAGAAATTGTATAGTTATTTATTAAGAATTAGACTAGAAGAAGTGGTCAAGGACACTATGTTAAACTGGACAAAGAATTTTGGTTATACATTTGAGCTAGAAATTTGGCAGCAACTATGGGAAATAAACTATAAACTAACCATGTCAACAGCCTATAAAGAAAACTTGTAGAAAATGTTTTATAGATGGCACATGGCACCAGAAAAACTAGCTAAGATGTTTAAAGATAAATCAAGAAAATGTTGGAAGTGTCAACAAGCAACAGGTTCATACTATCATACAGTATGTGGTGGATATGTGCAGAAGCAAGGAACTATTGGACCAAAATAAAAACATGGTTAGAGGAAATATTACAACAAAAGATAAGAGTCCATACCAGAGATATTTTTATTGGGTATCCTTCCAGAGAAATATAAGAAAGAAGATACTTATTTGCTTATACATGTAACTACAGCAGCGAGAATTGCATTTGCTCAAAATTGGGGGGGATATTTGAGGGGCTACTATAAAGACGAGGGAGGATCAAACTATTTTCCAAGCACCAAAAGGCAAGATGAGAAACAATAGATGGAAACTAACCAAGGAGAGAAGCGAACTAGAACTAAGGAGAAATTTCCTAACAGTGAAAGCAATTAACCAGTGGAATGTCTTGCCTTCAGAAATTTGGGCACCCCATCACTGGAAGCTTTCAAAAAGAGACTGGAAAATCATTTATCTGAAATGGTATAGGGCCGTGATGGCCAACCTATGGTATGCCAACCTAAGCCATATTTTCCGGCACAGCATGCCTCAGCTCCAGCATGCATGCACGCGCCAACTAGCTGATTTTCAGCCTTCCAGAGGGCCGAGGGAGGCCATTTTCACTATCCCCAGGCTTCAGGAAAGCCTTCAGAGGGGGAAAAACAGGCCCAACAGGCCAACTGGAAGTTCGTTCCCAAGCTTCCAGTTGGCCAGTTTTCTGCCCTCCCCCATAGCCTGGGGGAGGCAAAAAACAGGCCCAATGGGTCAACTGGCCCATTGGGCCTGTTTTTCGCCCTCCCCTGGCTCCAGAGGCTTTCCTGAAGACTGAGGAGGGTGAAAACGGCCTCCGCAGCCCCCTGGAAGGTGGAAACGGATCCCAACGGGCCAACCAGAAGTTCAGAAAGGATATGTTTCTGCCTTCCAGGGGGCCTCAGGAGGGCTGCGGGAGACCATCTGGGGAGGGCAAAAACTCCCCCGTGAGAGGGTTTTTGTGCATGTATGTGTGTGGGGTTGCACATGCATGCACAGGTGGGTGAGGTACATTCCATAGTGGGTCTGGGCACGCTCGCACGATAACACGCGTGCACACAATTTTGGCACACCTTTAGAAAAAGGTTAGCCATCACTGGTATAGGATCTCCTGCTCAAGCAGGGAATTGGACTAGGAGACCTCCAAGGTCCATTCCAAATCTATTATCCTATGTTCTATATACACAGTACCATATTTCAGTAGAATCCATCCAAAGAGTACTCGTGTATCTAGAGAGTACTACATTAACAGCTGCCTGCCAAGACCAACCATCTAGTATTTCAGAAATAGGAAGAAAAAGCTTAAACATGTGTGTGTGAGAGAGGGAGGGAATGGAGGGAGAGAGGGGGAAGAGGGAAAGAGAGGTGGCTTATCACAAAGAAGGCATTATCTAAATCATACATTTCATTGATGTTTATAGAAACACAATGCTGGTACAACGCAGGTTGGTAGATATATTTTAAATCTATCTAATCTGACAGTAAACTAGATAGATTGTACTTCATAATCTTCAATGGAGAGGTCTTCTTCCTGCAGTGGATTGATTTGGGCTGATAATAGGCTTACTTATAAGATGCATGTATGCATGCACTTACACGAATACATACAGTGGTGACATGATAGCAATATCTTAGGGTTTGCCATAAACAAGAGGCAGTAAACTATTTCTCCAAAGCACCTGAAGGCAGGACAAGAAACAATGGATGGAAACCAATCAAGGAGAGTAGCAACCTAGAACTAAGGAGAAATTTTCTGACAATAAGAACAAGTAATCAGTGGAACGACTTGCCTGTAGAAGTTGAGTACTCCAACACTGGAAGCTTTTAAGAGACTGGGCAACCATTGGTCTGAAATGATATAGGGGGTTAGACTAGAATACCTCCAAGGTCCCTTCCAATTTAGCTATTCTATTATTCTATTACAGGTACCTATAGGCTTAGACTTCTTTGCACTGCAGTGATCATTCAATTATATTTCAGGCTTCCTTCTTGTGTGCAATAAAGATTATAATCGGGCTGAATCGTGTTTGAGACTCCCTTGCCAAGTCAAGCCAAGTACTGAGTAAAAGGTTAAGTATCTCCGGAGCTGTGATTTACTGCTGAGCCCTGATGTGAAGCCTGCCATAACCTCCTTGGACAGGCTTGTTTGGTACTCATATTATTTCCTCTCACACCTAGACAGTCACTTAGTTTATCCCAAGTCTTACGATTGTTAAGCCTTAGGTAGCATTAGAATGATTGCATTGGAGATGTTTGATACCCTTAGTTTTTTATAATTATTCATTTTGTTTTCTGGAATCTGTCCAGAGAACAAGGGTTACTAGACATCTCACAAATACAGTAAATTAAAAGTAATATACTACAGGTAGTCCTCAAGTTACAACCATAATTGAGACCAAAATTTCTGTTGCTAAGGGACACATTTGTTAAATGAGTTTTGTCCCATTTTACCACAGTTAAGTGAATCACTTCAGTAGTTAACTCAGTAACATGGTTGTTAAGTTAGTCTGTCTTCCCCATTGACTTTGTTTGTCACATAAAGCAGGGACACTGCAACTGTCATAAGCATGAATCAGTTGCCAAGCATCTGAATTTTGATCACATGATTATGGAAATGTTACAATGGTTGTAAGTGTGAAAAAAGGATCTTAAGACACTTTTTTCAGTGCCATTATAACTTTGAATGGTCACTAAATGAAGTGTTGTAAATCGGGGACTACCTGTACCTTAATATATTATATCCATTTTATGTAATTTATGCTAAATTTAATGTCACACATTTAATACCATAAGAAATATGAAAAGAGAATACTTTTATCCACAGTAATCAGTAAATGCCATTCAATATACATCTGAATTTATGGCATACTCTTGCGATATGTTCAGATTATTTTAGTCTCCTTCCCCAGAGTGTAAACGTAACAAAGTGAAGCATAAACTCCATTGTCACTTGCCTTGTGAACAGTAGTTTTCCTGTGGCCTAAACAAGTGGAATTGTCACTTTCCTTATTCATCAGCAAGACGGAAGGATACTGAAGAGGTGAAACAGCCACATTTTAATCGTTACGTCTAATAATCCCAGTTTGTAGTCGCAACACAAAACTAGAAAATAAAAGGCATTAATAACTCTCTGAGCCTTAAGGACTAACTGTTGATGAAACTACTTTTGGCCATAGTGACATTTTCTCCAGGTTATTTCCCAGTGGAGTTTTTATTTGCAAATATAGCCACGCAACTAATCTTTTTAGCGTTGCAGAAGAATATCCCTTTGTGCTTTGTTTATATATGTAAACTAAATGTGTTACACATTAACTTAACAATGCAAATACATGATGTAATCTATATGTGGAAGAACTGTGACTGTTCCAGTTTTGCTTCTTGCATATTATATTAAACATATCTATACTTCCCTAAATTTTCTCAAGTGCTGTTTGAGCAAAATATGTATTTGAACATGACTTGTTTGTTCTATATATTCTAGATTAAAGGTGTCAAACTCGATTTCATTGAGGGCTGCATCAGGGTTCTGTTTGACCTTGGGGGTCCGGGATGGGCGTGGCTAGCTCCACGTCACTCATGTCAGGGACACTTGTGGTGGCCTGAGTATCTGCCAGTGGAAACGGGCTCCCAAGCTCCATTTTCCTGAGGCCACGGCCTTCTGGAACCCTCTGCCAGTGAAAAGGTAGCTCGGGGATGGAGGTGGTGGCGGCATGGGTAGACTACAATACAGCCTTCCAAAGGATCTCTCATCTCATGATTGGCCACAGTGGGATAAGAAAATCATAGAAGCTTTTATACACAGTTCAGTAAGCACTGGATTGTAACTCCAGGCAGCTTAATGGAAACTAATGATTAAGACCCTGGTAACTATGTTATCTGCCTCATATCTGTGGACTGAAGGTTTCTTTAGTAATGGGTTGGGACTTTTTCCTAATTTAAGAGACCTGATTCTGGCTTGAACTCAGACTAGCCTTGCCCACTCATAGATATTGGGAAAATTCCTACACTGCAGCTGTATAAAGACTAGATATTTCCAATTCTCCATCATCTATTCACTTTCTATCCAGCAGAGGACATGGCTTGCATCCTTTCCTTTGAAACACCTTTAATTTTAAAGAAATCTTTTAACAGTAAAGGACTTATAGGATATTCTAGGCTCTCTGAGGAGCAGCAAATGGTTTATCCCTACATTTTACTCTAGATAGGAGGAGGAAAGTGCATACAGAAGTAGAATTTGTTTATTTAAAACTGATTTAAATTGAATTGTAAGATTCAACTATCTCCTTGTTCTGACCGCTCAGCAGATATTCTTTTTTTTTTTGGGGGGGGGGGGGGAAGCTTTTCAAAATCTCTATTCTAAGGGTCAGTTTGGTGTAGTGGTTAAGGCACAGGGCTAGAAACCAGGTGACTGTGAGTTCTAGTGCCACCATAAGCACAAAGCCAGCCACCCTGAGGTTGTCATTTTCTCTCAGCCCTAGGAAGGAGTCAATGGCAAATCACTTCTGAAAACCTTGCCCAAGAAAACTGCAGAGTTGACCACTCAGTTTGAGAATGGGACAGGATTGAACCGAAGCGGGGGGGGGGAACCCTCCTCTTCCTAACGAATACAGAAAGGTGAAATCTGCCCTAATTAATTGCCAAAACTAAGCCAGATTCATAATTCTAACCTTCCTGTCTTTCTTCCTCAAATGCTCTTAGCAGCATCTACTTAAGTGGGGCAATTTCTCTCACCTGGTGACATTTAAATAGCAAAAAAAAAAAAAAAAAAAAAAAAATCCAACCCACAATTGAATCTATGGTTCAAACTCTCCTTGCAAGAGGGAGGAAGAGTTTCCCCACTCCCACAGGCTGCTAAGAACAATGAAGATGACTCGGACAGGTCGCAGTCGGTGTTGGTTGGAGGTCAGAGGTCGACCCCTAGGCCCCTCAATTATGGGGTGCCGCAGGGCTCGGTCCTGTCCCCCCTCCTTTTTAACATCTACATGAAGCCGCTGGGTGAGATCATGCGCTGGCATGGGGTTAAATACCACCAATACGCGGACGATACACAACTGTATCTGTCTGCCCCGTGCCAACTCAGCAAAGCAGTAGAAGTGAGGTGCCAGTGCCTGGAGGCTGTCAGAGTCTGGATGGGAGCGAACAAGCTTGCACTCAATCCCGACAAGACTGAGTAGCTATTGATGCTCCCTCCCAAGGATGATCCAGGTATTCCATCTCTTAGCCTGGGGGGGTGAAACTATACGCCCCTCAGAGAGGGTTCACAATTTGGGGGTCCTCCTGGATCCACAGCTGACGTTAGAACATCACTTGTCGGCTGTGACCAGGGGGACCTTTGCCCAGGTTTGCCTGGTGCACCAGTTGCGACCCTATCTGGACCGGGAGGCCCTTCGGATGGTCACTCACGCCCTCATCACCTCAAGACTGGATTACTGTAACGTGCTCTACATGGGGCTGCCCTTGAAGAGTGTTCGAAGACTCCAGTTAGTCCAGAATGCAGCCGCGAGAGTGATTGTGGGCGTACCTAGGTACACCCACGTTACACCTATCCTCCGCGAGCTGCACTGGCTTCCTATTGGTCTCCGGACTCGTTTCAAGGTGCTAGTTGTTACTTTTAAAGCCCTTCATGGTTTAGTACCTGGCTACCTGAGAGACCGCCTCCTGCCATTTACCTCCCAGAGACCTATAAGATCGCAGAGATTAGGCCTCCTCCGGATTCTATCTGCCAGCCAATGTTGGCTGGCAACCCCCCAGGGAAGGGCCTTCTCTGTAGCTGCTCCGGCCTTATGGAACGATCTCCCCATGGAGATCTGGACCCTTACTACTCTCCCGGCCTTCCGCAAAGCAATTAAGACCTGGCTCTTCCAGCAGGCCTGGGGCTGTTGATTTATCCAGCCCCACTTTACATTATGAATGCTGTGTGATTTTAATGTTTGTACTTTTTAATTTTTATATGTTCCCCTCCCTTCTTTTTCTGTAAGCCGCCCTGAGTCTTTCGAGAGTGGACGGCATACAAGCCCTAATAAACTCAAACTCAAACTACTAGTTGGTGTTCACGGAATGCATTCTGCCAGTCAATAGTAGATTCTGAGTTTAAACCTCAGCATCTCTTTGCCAAAGTATAAACTAAGTCTTTATGCAGGGATTGGGCATGGCTAGCCTACTGAAGAGGAGGACCAGGAGAGACATGATAGCAGTGTTTCAATATTTGAGGGACTGCCACTGAGAGGAGGGGGTCAAGGTATACTCCAAAGTACCTGAAGGCCAGGTAAAGAATAATAGATGGAAACTGACCAAGGAGACATTCAACCTGGAAATAAGGAGAAATTTTCTGACAGTGAGAGCAATCAACCAATAGAACATTCATTGCCTTCAGAAGTTGTAGGAGCTTCATCACTCAAGGCTTTCAAGAAGAGACTGGACTGCCATTTGTCAGAAATGGTGTAGGGTCTCCTGCTTAGGCAGGGGGGGGTTGGATTAGATGACCTACAAGATCCCTTCCAACTCTGTTAAACTTTACACTTCTATGATCTCCTCTGAAGTATCCAGCAGTTCCACCAAAAATAATAAGCCGGTTGACCTGAGAATCTTCCTCCCTCCAGGATATCCTGCAAAGCTGCCTCTTCTTCTTGTTTCAAAACTTCTTGAAACTTGTTGATTTTGCGAGAAAAAACACCCTCCCCAAAGATGTCATGGGACTAAAAGTTTTAACCGTGCATTGCGAATTGGCAAACTTCTGTAAAACTGGTACCATAAGCCATCGTATACTGCTTTAAAAAACCCCACACAAACCCCTTTATGTTTTCTATGTTACTTTAAATTTTAAAAACAGCAGCTTCCTGCTCGTTCTTTCATCGCTCTCCTCCCCGCAACCCACCATTTTTGGCTTTGAGGTTCCCTTTCCAAGCACCGCCTGGCATGAGGGAAATGTAATTTTGTTCAACAGGCTGCCGCAATGGTTGTTTTCCTCCACTTTAATTTCCAACCTTCTTCTTGATGGTGAAACGGAAACTGGTTAGTGGGTTGATGAAGAACGACGTGGGAAAACAAGAGTGACTGTACGATTCCCATCCTCCAGACAACGGGCCAGTCATTTAGTGGTCTCACTGGTGGAAGGCAGAAGAGCTAGAGAAAGCTTGGATGGTGAGGTGCAGAAGAAAACAACGAAAGCAAGCATGAGAGAGACCTTCCCAGTCAGAGCAAAGTTTGTTAGAATGGAGGTGGGTGTTCTGCCTCAAGCATTGTAGGCTTGCTCGGGGTAGGCAGTTAACTCCACACTTACAAATCTCATTCAGATCAAGTTTATTATCAGGCATTCTTAATAGCAAAACTTACAGTTCAGTATTAAGATATTTGCGACTTTCCATAATCTGTTCCATCACGTGTTGTAAAAAGATGATGATTTCACTCCCATGCTGAGTGGAAATACAAACATTACATCTCTGGTTCACAAAGGCATTTAAAAGTGGATGAGCATGGCGAGCAGACTGTTGGTGAGTTCAGGTCCTAGTGAGAAGGACTTTGTTCAGGGAAAGGCCTTGGAATTGCACACTGGCATTGAAGACTATTCGGATCTGACCTAGCTTCTGTGGGTGAATGGTAGGTACCAGCATTCCTCACTGTTTCTCGATATGGAGCAAATTCTGTGTGACCATTCTGGACCATCTTGTCCATGAACTCTACTAGATGAGATTTCATTGCAGGATTCCTGTTCATGAGTCATCTCAGACTGAAGAGGCGAGAGAGCTTGCTCAGGGTTGTTTGAAAGCCATTGTATGCAAAAGGGTAGTGGAGCCACCCAATTCTTGGTAGCATCCTGTTGAAATTCCTTGTCCATGAACCTCAGAAATTCTTTGTCCTCTATTGACAAGGCCAAGTCATTGTTTTCTTTGCTGGTCTGGAACACTGTTGCTCCTAAAACTGGTTTGATTGATGAAGTCGTGAAGTGTCTTTGGCATGGTTTCAAGTGGGATGTTCTCTCATTACTGAGAGTGGAAGTCTTGAAGATGTTCACCTGGGTTGGGGCTTCAGGTTAATTGACACACACTGTTCCAAAGATGACCCAACCGAGTCATGTCTTCTTAGTGAATAGGGAGCCCATTGGGCCTTTGACCACTCCCTGCAGGATGAAAGCTTCAGAAGCATCTGTTCCTAGCAAGAGCATGATTTCGGCTTTAGGATCCAGGGCGGTAAAGTGATTAGCCATATGCCTCAGGTAAGGTATGGTGTTTGCTAACTCTGGTGTTGTAATCTGACTGCGATCATTTGGTAGATTGTCCCATTCTAGTAATGGTGGCAGTGGGAACCGTGCACTCCCATCTAATGCTTCTATGCAGAGTCCATTAACTTTCCTCGCCGCTGTGCACTGGCACCCAGTGCATGTTGATATCGTGAATTCCATCTCTTTGCTTTGGATGTCAAAGAGAAAAATTGGCATTACGGAGGTTTGCAGCTGCTTCCTCTTCCCAAAATTTCACTTCCGCAGTTGCCATCTCTGCCTGAGCTTTGGCTTCGCATAGAACTTTCTCTGGTTCCATAGTTGCCATCTCTTCCTTCAGCAGCTGCTCTTCCCTTGCTGTCTCTAGATCTGCCTGGGCTATCTAAGCTTCCATTTTTGCTTCTGCAGCTCTAGATGCCTGTGACATCTGGCTGTAACAGGAAGATTGCTGTGAAATGCTGGTGCCTGCTCGAGATTGGGTTGGTTTTGGACGGAAGGATGAGGCCTTTTTGGAGACATGGGAGGGAGTTGTGTGTGACTGCTGAGATGGTGCATGCGAAAGATGGGATACCTCAGATGCAGCCTTCTCCCATGGTTTATCCTTGGGAGTAGATAAGGATGCTTTATAAGAAACATGAGAGGAAGCCACATGCAACCGCTGAGATGGTGCACGTGAATGATGGGACACTTCGGATTCGGTCTTCTCATGCCGTCTGTCCTCAGCTATCCCGGCTGGCCTGGGGTTAAAGACTCTAACCCCTACTCGAATTGTATGACTGTTGAGTTCTTAAATGATGTAGTGCTTTTATGTTGTAAATTGTTTGTCCTCCCCCACCCCCTTTTGAACTGTGAGCCGCCCTGAGTCCCCCCAGGAAAAAGGGCGGCATACAAATAAAGTGAAACTGAAACTCGGCCTGTAAGGCAGTTTGGAAACGGCTTGTACTGCTGTGGAAGATATGGCTACACTTTTCGCCCATCTTTTCTAGGCGCATCATGTCCTTTACAAGCTCTGGGTCTCCTAGCAGTGACTGAATGTCAATGAGACAGTCTTCACAGCCCTTCCATTATAAGAAAAGTTCATCCATTTTATCTATCATTGAGTGGATGTACTTGGGGGATATATTATCTAGGGGTATGTTGCAGAGATTCAGCAACTCTTCCCAGGATATTTTATAGCATCAATATTGCTTGTCCCATTCCTCCCTCGTTATACATCTTGGCATCAGTAGGCTTTCTACACTGCCTAAAGTCGTGGGTCTTCTTAGGTGCCTCTGCCTATTTTGAGAGTTGTACGACCAATTCTGGTTCTGTGTTGGTTCAGGCATGAAATTTGGCATGTCTGACCCTTCTGCCATGGCTAGGGAGGATTCTATAACCAGTATTAGCACAGGAAATTTCCTGAATGTATTATGAATTTTTGAGTTGAATTCACTTTTTGGCCACTAGGGTGCGTTGCAAGACTTTGGAGATGCAGGCACAGTCCACTTGTCAGCCAGTAGGGTGCGTTGCAAAACTATGCAGATTCAGGCCGAGTCCACTTGTTAGCCACTAGGGTGCATTGCAAAATGTTGTAGATGCAGGCGCAGTTCACTTGTCAGCCACTAGGGTGTGTTGCATGTGTTGGCTTGAAACACTGGACTGCAATTTGTAGAGAAGCCACAAGAGGGTGTTGTTTGTGATTAATGTTTGGAGTAACTGGTAATGGCATTTTTCCCTTGTTGAGGGTTGTAAAACTAACTCTCCAGTTTTGGAATTCCTAAGGGTCTTTACCCAGACTCAGAACCCGTCTTGGACCCTGCTAGCTTTGTACCTCCTAAGGAGTTTGCCTTTTTCCAATAATTCATAAGCAAGATCATAACTTGCAGGTCCTTCAACTGGACTGCATCTGCCTTGTGGCCATTTGACTGCCAGATGGCTCTACACACACAAAGTAAACTTATGTTGGGATGGTTGGGGCTTCTTTATTGCCCCTAGATGCCAGGACAACTTATCAATAAAGTTCAAAGGACTTGGGAGGTCCCATCTGGGCTAGCTGACCTCTTACTTATTCAAATTCCATTTCCATGGAGACCTTTCCATGAGGCTTTTACAATCACTTAAGGAGTAAGGCTTGGAATTTGCTTTGATTTACTGAAAGAGTTGTTTCTTTCTTTGTTAGGCTGCTGTTTGCTTCCAAGCGACATGCCTTTGGCTTTAACAACAGCAGATCGGACTGGATAGGTTGAGGAGTTGGGGTGGTGGTGTCTGCTTTATCATACGATTCCTAGGTCTCCTCCCCTGGAGGGAGAAAGAGGAAACATGCTTTTCTAACTCTGCAGCATCTGCTTTCGCAGTATATCAGAGGAGAAACAAGAGTCTAGCCTGTAAGCATTCTTCCACAAACAAAAACAGGCTTTTCAGAGCAGATTGAGCCAGCAAGGTTGTAGAGGCTGCTTTTCTCATGCAACTCTTGGCCCCCTTTTACACATTTTCTTACTCATCTCAGGAGAGTTAATCAGCCTTTCTCATTGAAACGGGATGTTTTTTTGTGCTCCAAGAGGGGGTGGGGGAAATCCTGGCAGCTGTCCTCATTTAAAATGCAAACAGAGTTTGGGATACAACTTCAACGTCCTTTTTACTCGAAGGAAGCTCACAGTAACATCATCTTTTTACTGTTCTGCCTCAAGCATTGTAGGGTTGCTGGGGTCATGCAGTTAACTCCACATTTAGGAATCTCATTCACATCAAGGTTATTATCAGGCATTCTTAATAGCAAAACTTACAGTTCAGTGTTAAAATACTTCTGACTTTCCATAATCTCTTCTATCACATGGTGTAAAAAGATAATGATTTCACTCCCATGCTGAGCAGAGATACAAACATTACTTCTCTGGTTCACAAAAGTATTTAAAATGACCGGCTGCACGCAAGCGGAATGCCCCAGTGTCCAACCAGAAACACAGACCTGATCACATGTCATGGAACTACATTTCCCATAAAGCAGTCTCTGCCTACGTTTCCCAGGAGATAGTTTCTTAAAGGAGACAGTTCTTAATTCTTAAACTAGCTATAGACTGCTGGGGCAGCACAGTCGGTAAGACACCCGCCTCCTCCTTCACCTCGCGGAAAAGTGTAAGGGCATGACTAAGTTCCCAAAGATGATCACATAAAGTCGTGGTGGAGAAGGAGGGGGAGAAGGAGAGTTCTCCATGTGCTGGAAGCTGCCGGAGAACTTTCTCCCAGCACTGATTTCCTGTCCTTGCTTTTTGCCTGTTTTGGGGGAAAGGCGATGACTGAAAGCACAGATGCCGTGGGGGACTCATCTTCTCAGGAGCAGAAGCAAGACAAAGAAAGGAAGAGAAAGAAAAGGAGGAAGAAGAAAGATGTCAGGAAAGTGTGGATTGTAGCTTCCAACCTGTTGTCTGCCTGGCCTGATACGGAGACCTCCAGGCAGCCAGCTAACAATAGACTGAAGACCACCAAATACACAGCGGTGTCTTTTTTGCCCAAGAATCTCTTTGAACAGTTCCATCGCTTTGCCAATGTCTACTTTGTTTTCATTGCTTTACTTAATTTTGTGCCTGCGGTCAATGCCTTCCAACCAGAGCTGGCGTTGGCCCCGGTGCTCTTCATCTTGGCAGTTACAGCAGTCAAGGACTTGTGGGAAGACTATAGCAGATACCGGTCAGACCAAGAGATCAACCATATGGAATGTTTGGTCTACTGCAGGTAATGGGAGCAAGAGAGTGGTGTGGAAAGTTGAAAAGCGGACCCAAATGCAGAGGATGTGGTGCTTGGTGAACAGAATGGGATAGGGACTAAGATGAATAGGACAGCTTTTGAAAAGTCTATGCTGAGTAACTATTGCTAACTTTTTACTGCTTTCCCCATTTTAAGCAAATACAGTGACCTCCAGTGACATAGTTAAATAATGGTAGATTACAGGCATCAATGTGTCTGTACCGTTTGAAATGAATGAGTGCATTTCACTTACTTGGAAACATAGTGCATAACCGCCTGACTTTGCAGGATTCATGCTATTTCCTACCTAGATGTGACACACATTCCCTACTTTGATGGCTTCCTAAGTGTCATACTAATTGTCCACTATAGGCTTTGGATCCTCCATTTGGCTTTTCCTTTCTTCACTTTCACAAGAATATTAGAAAACAATGTTGTGTTACTATATTAATATGGTTCTCATCTAAACTGCAGCCCACAGGTTAATTACTTTTTTTCTGGCAATATATTTCATTTTCATTTCACTACTTCCCTCTGCACATTTCTCTGTAGGGCCTTTGTTTGTGTGAAATCATGCCACAAAGGCTCTATTCTATGCATTTATTTATTTTTTGCTTGTAGGAGAAAAAAAAAGGTGCCTCAGGAAATTGGCTAGTGGATTCGCAGAAGTTTTTTTCCCCTGTAGATTTGTGGGAAAGTGTAATCATGCCATATTGGCCTGTCTCCTGATGATCTTTGGTTGACCACAGACATCCCAGCCTTAGAATTGAAAAGGATTTTTTTCTTTTCAATTCTAGGAAAAAGGAAAAAGCAGGGCTGCCTTAAGGTGATTCAAACAGGTACTATGTCGATCATTTCCCTACTGTATGCACAATGTCCAAACTCCGGGTTTTAATTTGAGGTACTATGCAGCTTTTAATAGGCCTTTGATCCAACATATCGTATTTAATGATCTATAAACTGCACTGAAATAATTGGGACCCTGAGAGACTCACATGGAAATCGAACTTTTGAATAAACCTGCTTATAGTTAGCACAATGGAATGAGATTTTGTGACTTAGCAATGCTTGTGCAAGTCTCATTGACTCCATGTATTAGTCTTACTCTTCATTAGTCTTGCAGTGTTATATTCTTTTCCCCAAAAGTAACTGCTTGACTGCCTTTTTAAATTATGCACCTTCACTCAATTTCTTCCAATTTAATTGATACCGCTAATGCTTGTGAAATATTTTTCTGCTACTTTTAAGCATGGGCAAAATATTTTTATCATCCAATATGAACTTAAATGTTTGTGTATTGTTCCCATAACACTGTTTGGTAAATATTAAATTACCAATGAGTGGCTATAGAACTTAAATTATGGGAATGTACGGAGCAGTATGACATCTGTTGTCAGTTAAGTTTCATGTAGTGTGAAATGACTGAATTCTAAAATGCCTTATTTCATTAATCCATCTTTGAGGTTATTTAACAGCAAAAAAGGAACTATATTTATAGCTACAGGATACAATAATCCTCTCCTAATAATTTTAAATCTTGTTATATTGATGTACAGTTAAACCTTTGCTGATCCAACAGAAAAAGATAGTATGGTACATGTGCTAGCAACACATGAAATAGTTAACTTTTTTTTGGTCTGTGCATCTCCAGTGTCTGATTTGTGTATTCATTTAATACCATCTTGTCACTTTCTTGTTTATAAAATGAATTGGTGAAAAGATAAGCTTTATTGCCAAATTCCTGATCTAGACCATGTCCACATTAGATACAAGTAGTTCTTGACCTACAATAGCCCATTTAGTGATCATTCAAAATTACAACAGCACTAAAACAGGTGACTTATGACCATTTTTCACACTTAACAACCATTGCAGTATCCCCCTGGTCACATCAACAAAATTCAGGCACTTAGTAACTGACTCATATTTATGACAGTTGCAGTCTGCCAGGGTCGGGTGGTTATCTTTTGCGACCTTCTTACAAGCAAAGTCAACAGGGAAGTTGGATTCACTTAAGAATCAGATTATTACCTTAATAGCTGCACTGATTCACTTAATAACTGTGGCCAGAAAAGTCATAAAATGGGGCAAAATTAACCTAATAACTGTCTTGCTTAGCAACAGAAATTTTGGGGTCAATTGTGGTCATAAGTTGAGGATGACCTGTACCTGCATGCTTTCATTCACTGGTCACAGGCTATAAAAAAGATTGTGTTCTTGTTTGCATTTGTCTTCATTTTCATGCCTACGTTAATGGAAAACTTGTCTGGTTACAGTGTCTTAGCTAAAGAGCTAAGGTTTAATCGCACCATGCAAGCCTGCATTAAAAAACATTGTTTAAAGTCTTGTCATATTTGACTTGTTTAAGTGAGATATGTAGTATTGTATAAATATTCTTTTAAGAAACAACATTATTTTTTTAACTGCATGCCAATCTTCTATCTCAGTGTGCCTCAACAACCATAAGTCGTATGGGCTTTAACTCCCAGCATTCCCCCTGGTGGCTGGGGGATTCTGGTAGTTGAAGTCTGCACATGTTAAAGGTTGCTAAGGTTGAAAACATTGATTTATCTATACAGGCTTGAAGGGCCAAATGTCTTTTGCTTTCGGATTAGGTCAACGCACAAGACTGATCTAGCAAAGATAGTCCTTAATGAAACTTTCCACAAATGCTAGTTTCTGTGATCTTTCTCCTCTGTGGATCTCTATAGTTAAAACGTAAGGCACAAATGGATCTTTCTTATACCTTATTAGACATAGTTCAATTGACCTAAAAAGCACAACAGACAATATTGTACCAGAAACAATTAACGCAAATTGTTTAAGGTTCAATCAATTATAGTCACTTACCTCTATGTTATATCTCAGGAAGAGACAGTGCTTGACTGATGAGTCTGGGTTCAAAAATGATTAGGATCAGTTGTACCTGGTTAGACTAGATTGGCAGGTTGGAAAAAAGCAATGGCAAACCCTTTCCATATTCAGCCAAGAAGATTACATGGGTGTCATTAGGAGTTGATTTGATTTGACTTTTTAACTGTGAAGGTCCATTATATCTGGACTGTCAAACTCAATGATCTGGCTTAAAACATCAGTTGATGCTCTTAAGCCTTTTCTGTTGTGGTGTCTGCTCTTTTGAATATCAGTCCTCCAGAGAAAAATTGGACCCAACCCCTTTGCCTTTCCCAAGGCTTTACGGCTGTGGTCTGTCATCAGGCCTGGAGACCTGGGTGTGTATCTGAGCCTGTGTGAAGGCTGTACTAATCTGTGTTATGTTTTTTTTTATAACCTTGATTGTGGATTATATGTATGTTTTCATTCATTGTTTATGTTTTTATTCTGTTTTAAATTATTGTTAACCCCTTAAAGTCATGCATTTGGAATCAGCGGTCGTGTAAATATTATTTTTTTGAAAAGATACTCAGAGTTTTAAAAGTTCAGAGCAGCCTCCCTTTGTCTTTGAATGGTGATCATAAACATTCATAATAAATTGAAGTTTGACAAGTTGGTTAGGCTCCCTCCCCGCTTGGGCTGATTCCTTTCTGAACATTTTTACTCCACCTATCTCTAGAAAACTGCTATATCTATGTTCTATTTTACTGTATCTATGTTCTAGAAAACTGCTGGAGATGTGAGCAGTAAAATGGGGATAGAACAATAGTATTCGGAAGTTTTATTTCTTTTACTTATTTGGATAGCTACCAGGGGTGGTATTTATTTACCTTCCGTACTGGTTTTCAAATGCTAAGCCATCTGTGCATGCACTTTTCACTAAAAAAAGAGAGCCTAAATGGAATGCCATAGAGCCGAGGTGGGTGAGCTGGGCCACCCGAGATTTCCACTACCGAGTCGAGCAAACTGGTCCGATAGGTACGTGCCGGTAGTCCTCAACTTACAACCACAATAGTGCTCAAAATTTATATTGCTAAGCAAGACAGTTGTTAAGTGAGCCATGTCCCATTTTATGACCTTTGTGCCATGGCTTTTAAGTGAGTCATTGAAATTGTTAAGAGAATCACTGAAGTTGTTAAGTGAATCATGCAGCTGTTAAGTGAATCTGGCTTCTTTCCCTTTGACTTTGCTTGTTAGAAGCAACCTAAGATGATTGCAAATGAAATCCCAGGACCCTGGGACCATGTGACAATTGTAAATACGTGTTCGCTGCCAAGCATCCAAAGTTTGGTCAAGTAATTGTGGGGATGCTACAACAGACATAAGTATGAAAACTATGACAAGCCGCTTTTTCAGTGCCATTGTAACTCTTAATGATGACTAAACGAACATTGCAAGTTTACTGTAGTCATAAGCATTATAACATCTGGAATACGTAGTAGGAGCTCTATGAATATTTGCGGGGAATTGTTATTGGACAATAGAGAGCAATAAAGACTTCTTTTGAAGTTGGTAGATGGAGGATAAAGTTTCACGGAGTAGAGGTATGAAAAATATATTCCACAGAATGTTGAGACATTATTTAAAAATCGAATAATAAGTGAATTAGAAACAAGATATAGTGGAAGAGCTTTAGAAGTCTTTCCAGATCTTAGCTGTATATTTGTTTATACAAATCAGATAACAGATTGTTATGAGTTGCTTCATCTTCCAGCTGATATTTTTTGGTGTGCCAGCAGACAACAGAGAATATGTTGAATTTTATCAGAAATGTGAGATAATGGTCGTGAAAAGTAAAATAACTTGCTGTTATCTTTTAGTTGAAAAAAATAATATATTCTTTGAGTTTTGAAAATCTGGGTAGTACAGCAAACTGCAGTGTTATAAGTGTCACTGTAGGAGCTGTAATAGTTTTGGAATTGTGGCCAAAGACTGTAATATCGACATATTTGTGTGACAAAGTACACAACTTTTCACAATTTCTTTTTCTAATATTGTGTATATCTCTATCTAGCAGTATAAAACAGGTTCCATGTTTAATGATACAAGTTGGAATCCAAATAAGTACAGCTAGTCCTTGACTTACAACTGTTCATTTAGTGACCATTCAAAGTTACAACAGTGTTAAAAAGTGACTTGTGACAGGTTTTCACACTTTTGCACTGTTGCAACATCCCCATGGTCCCATGATCAAAATTCAGGCGCTTGGCAACTGACTCATATTTATGATGGTTGCACTGTCCCGTGGTCATATCCTTTTGCAATCTTCTGACAAGCAAAATCAATGGGAAGCCAGATTCTTAACAACTGTTTTACTAAGTTAACAACTGCAGTGATTCACTTAATAACTTACAAGAAAAGTAATAAAATGGAACAAAACTCACTTAACAACTGTCTTGCTTAGCAACATAAATTTTGGAGTCAATTGTGGTTGTAAGTCCAGAACTACCTGTATAAAGCTTTTCATTATTGACTGAATTCTTAATTCTTAACAAATCCCTTAATCAATATCACAGCTTTAGATGAACATTTGCTGTTAATGAAGGTGAATTTTAAAAAAGAAAAGGATATGAATGTATGGTGATGAACTTAGATCTCTAATTAATGTAACACTTTAACCTTTTCATTGGAAGGCTCACCTTTGCATTGCTTCTAAAAATGTGTAATTAGTAACTGCTATGTGACATCATATAAAATAATTTTCAATTTGCAAGCCTGACTATAGAATGAATCCTATAGCAAGATAAATATCTTTCTTTTACAAAAATAGGAATCACAGCAGTAACTGAAATGTAACACTGGCATGGCCTATTATTTAGTGGAATCATTCAAGTCATTCATTCATTCATTCACTCTTTCTTTCTTTCTTTCTTTCTTTCTTTCTTTCATTCATTCATCTGCAGCAGTTTTTTATTTATTGAGCAATATTTATAACTTGCTCAAATCCAGAGTTACTCTAGCAATAAACAGCAAAACATAAACAGCAAAATTTGAACATAAAACTACAAGGAAAGTAAAACAGCCATGTCATTGTGCTTATGTTAGATGCCCCAGTTCCATAAAGGCTGAAAGCACATATCAATGCAATTTGTTAGCAGAATTTAAGGAAGATTGGTGCCCTTATAACACCAAGGAAAGGATATTGCATAGGGTGGAGGTCAGCACAAGGAAGGCCCTCACCTAGTTCCACCCCATGAGATGATTTTAAATTAGAATGTGAGTGATTGAAACCATATTCCATGTTTTGGGGTAGTGTAATTTTTCTAGGTATAAATGGAGTCTTTTTTATTTATTTATTTATTTATTTATTTATTTTATTCCTTTTATTTCCTCTTTTGTAACTGTGTCCAGAACAAATACCTATCTTATAGAAAGTTTTTACATCCTGATTCTAACATTATCAGCTCTGCGACTAAGTTCTATGTCACTGACATTAAAACATGAACTTAAATAATGTTTCTCTGAATATTTCTTTTATTTGATCTTCTTTTTTGTCCTGACTTTAATCCGAAGAGTAAATATGTAGGTATGTATTATACATGAATGTGTAAATATTGTCATATCTCCAAACATTTCAAGCAAATAGAGAATCAGAATCCATTCTGTATATCTCATAAGCTCCACAATCAATTTATAAACCAGAGGTATGATTTGTGGCTTGTGAAGAAGAGTCTTAAGTGAGCCAAGTCTTCCTTTTATTGATTTTTTGAAATTAAATGTTTTATTAATTTGTCATAGACGATTCAAAGTCTCTTGGACCTCATCAGGTGATTTTTGCATTCTAGGACATGAATTTAAAAGTTGTAAGTGAACTTATTGTTGGAAGGGTGTGATAATAGCAGTGCTGTTTTTTCAGCCTGGTGCCCTTGTGAATATTAGTATCATTGGTGATCTTCCTTGCTCACATGCCAAGCTCCATACACCAACTGTGCAATGTAGCAATAGCACTAGCACTTAGACTTATATACTGCTTTACAGTGCTTTACAGCCCTCTCTAAGGGGTTTAGAGAGTTAGGGTTAGGGTTATTGCCCCCAACAATCTGGGTCCTCATTTTATTAAACTTAGAAGGATGGAAGACTGAGTCAACCTTGAGCCTGGTGAGATTCAAGTCTGTCAAATTGCAGCCAGCTGGCAGTCAGCAGAAGTAGCCTGAAGTACTACATTCTAACCACTGTGCCATCACGGTTCCTGTACCAAGGAATCAACATCTTACTTCTATCAACAGTTCTCTGTTTCACAGAGGACATGGGGGGGGGGGGAGGAATGTGCATTTGCAGACTGGTGTTTTATTTCAAAAAGGCCCATTTGTTTAGGAAAAAAACCAGCTGAAAGGTGAATTCAGATGATGGAGAATCTCAGAAATGATTGGGAATGACATCACTATATTTCCTTATGGTCAAAGGTTGTTTTGAGTTGTCTGTGGCTTCTATGGAAGACATTGTATATGAGTGCCAGTAGTTTATTTCCAATGGAAAATATGTTTACATTCCCCAAATGTTGGGTAACTGCCAAATCTATCCAAAATGCACAGCAACAAATATAGAGATTTTTGAAACATAATGCTAATGGCTTCTCTGCATTTTTCACACTTCTGGAATATTGTCAGTGATGCTAAGGTCACCATAGCTGCTTAATGCTGTTGTTTGCTATTGCAAAACAAACAAACAACCCCCCCTCCAAAACCTAATTCCTACAACTCTTTAAAAATAAGAATAAATACCCACAGGTTAAGTTAAACAAAAACATTTTTGGAAAAAAATAACATTTAGTTTTTTGGTGGCATGTTCCATGCTGTACCAAGGACATTCTGAGTTTTTTATATTCAGGGAGTGTCCTCTAATAAAGACAAGAAGTAGAAAGAGATCCTAGTGCTAGAATTAACCATTGTTTCTACACATAAGGAAACATGGTGGCGCAGTGATTAAATACAGAATTGCATGCTAATTTTGCCAACTGTCAGCAGTTCGATCCTGACGGGCTCAAGGTGAACTCAGTCTTCCATCCTTCCAAGATTAGCAAAATGAAGGCCCAGATTGTTGGGGGCAATATACTGCAAACCACTGAGAGAGGGCTATAAAGCACTATGAAGTGGCATGTAAGTCTAAAGATTATTGTAGTTGCTATATGCAAATACATCTCTACCCTAGCTTCCCCCATTTTTTCTCTGAACATCTGGATTTCCATTTATAACTACAGACAAATGTCACCACATTTTTTAACTTCTTTCAACTTAAAAAAAGAGAGAGTTGGGTTTTGTATTAGATAGAAGAATCAGTTGCCTAACACAATGGATGTGGCAGGGTAGAGGTTAATGTGAAGACTTAGAGGAAAAATTCCAAGTTGTTTTTCTGGTCCCTCAAAAGCTTAGATGCAGTCTTCAGAGCCCTCCCAGTTGTTGACAGAATTTAAATGACCATATGGGATAATTATGTAATCTTTTTAATGACCAAATGGAGAAATTATGATTTCTTTCAAATAATACTATTTAATTTAAATGTAATTAAATAAAGTTAAGCATAAATAAATGTATACACTGCTCAAAAGCAGCCCCAGTCCAATTTGCCTGAGGAAAAAGGTGTCCACTGTAGGTAGACATTTTGACACTTAGGTTTCTGTTCTGGTTATATCACTGCCTATTGTTTATGCATTTATAGATATAATGGTTTGAATCCATTTCTCCAGCATGCGTGATAGAAGAATTTTATGATACTTATATCATGTAAAGCTAACAATATAATAACAGACAGTGACTGTTGCTAAAGATACAAAACTACTAGTACTATAATTAGTTACCTAAATTATAAGTGTGGAGTAAATCTGTTTGGTCAGTTATACGTTCTGTGTTTATGACTGTCTGTGGCTAGTTGTGGTGTTGTTTCTTTACAACTGCTTGTGAAATATGTGGGTATTAGGGTGTTTTGGCAAGTTGTTAGGACAGTGATCAGATGTCTGGCCAACTGGTTCTTTTGGATCCAGAGATAATAAGATTAGCAGTAAATAACTGGATTTTAAGCTTTATTATTAGCTCAGACAAAAGATTTAAAAACAAAACATAAAAAGCAAACACATCAAGCAGAATGACACCCAAATCTCTTACAAGCTGTAAGGAGTTCCTTAATAATGACAGCAATGGATGGTTAGTTTCCACAGTAGCCTATCCTAGGTTTTGTGCAGAAACTCCCAACAAATAACAACAACCCCAAGGTATTTATCAAAACTTGGCACCATGACTTCATGGTCCTGGTTTGGTCATGGAGAAAACCTGACCATGACTGGGAGGCACATGAGTTGGGATGAGAATTGAAAATGTCCTGCCCCTCCTGCTTCAATAAGCAAAATAACCAAGTAGGTTAGCTCACAAGGAGCTCTAAAGTTCTACACTTTTCTGAATGTGAAGGAAAAAATCAAAATGTGCCACTAAATTCCTTGAAATAACAGTGGTCTTCCACATTGCCACTACATAGGAGTCATTTGGTATTTTTCCACATAATAGCCAGAAAAAGCTAACCTTGCTAGACTATTAAAAGTAAGTAATCAGAGAACTAGTGAATACTTTGACACTTAGAACACTTAGAACATTTTCTAGAAATTTGTATTTTAAATGGAGGTATGGACACTTCTCTGAAGCTTTTAGTTGAATAATTTAGAGACCATTGAATTGTGTTTCCTTCAGAGGTGAGTTGCTCCTGGTTTGGCCCTGTAGTAGTGGTGGCACGAGACTCTGCCCACCCACTCAGATGCTTCTGTGCATGCACAGAAGTGTTGCGTGAGCGTGTACGTGCGCACAAGCAAATGAGTAGTAAAACAAATGGCAACCCACCACTGCTTTCCTTACCCTTATTTTGTGAGGTATTTTTTGCACTTAAAAAAGGAACAGATGAACTATTTCAAATATATATTTAAACTCTTAACATTTATAAGATTTACCGGTAATGCCTTCTAAAGGATTTACCATCTTTACTGCTGTTTTGATACTTCCTTATTATAATGTATGTATTTTGATTGGTTAAATCTTTTTGCCTCCAGATCTCAAACTGAAATTTAATCTTGCCACCTTAAAGTGATTGGTATATGTTGAATAAATATTTTCCTTTATGTCTAAAGTGTTGTCTTTTGATTCACTCAGGAAATCTGGGTTTGTATGTAAGAGTAACAATGATTTTGCTGTCTGTTCCGTTTTTTAAGCATTGTAAACTGGGTAAATGCACTGTGCCATTTTTTAAAAATGAAAAATGTGACCATAATAACAAAAAAAGAAAGTGTTATGATTGTTTTTAGATATTCAGATAAAGAATAAATAATTAGTTTAAAACACAGAACAGCCCCCATTAGTTTCATCCAGCTATCTGAAACATCTTGTTATCTGAGCACATTGTGTGACCTACACATAACCCTGAATTTGAATAACCTCTGTGTAAGTAGCATTTTGGTTAAGTTGTGAAAGTATCAAAATATCTTGGTTGCCCTGTGAAAAATTTTAATTTATTTAATTTATTTGTTTATTGTATGGGCCACCCATCTCATGGTTGAAATGGTTCTGGCTGGCTTTCCAAATAGTAAAACAGTTAAAAACAATTAAAATTAGTAAAAATTAAGTAGAGATTAAAAATCAAGAGATGTGTACAAGTGATGGGGTCTTCTCTCTTACCCCCTCAATCATCTTCAGAATAGAATGTCCCCATTGGGGACCCAAGCTGAGACATGTTTTAAAGCCCTTCTGGAAAGCCAAGAGGATGGGGGAGGACCTCACCACCGGCAGCATGATATTCCAAGGGTTTTTTTTTTCTCCTGGATCATGCCAGCCGAAATTCCTTGACAAACAGGGTCTGCAGCAAGTCCCTTCTGTTGGAGCAAGGGGGACAAGCTAATTCCATTGCACTAAATGCTTGATACTCTATAATGTTTCCTATTATTATTTTTTCAATAAGTGTCATTACTTTTAAGGCTTAGAATGTGTTATATTTGGATGCATGTATAACTGTTAGGAAATTTAAATTTAACATCACAAGATTCATGAAACACAAATGAGGCAATTACAGTCAGATGGGTGAATTATCAGAGTTCCAAATAGCATCCAAAATTATATCAGAGTCCAAGGCAAAGCATTGCTCAAAGTTCCAATTTATTAAGAGAGCCATGTTGACACATCCGGGAAAACCCGAATCGGAAAGCTTCCCAGGTTTCCCCTCCCAGTTGAAAGTTCAAGATCTTGCTCCACACCCACCAGCCCATCACATGGTCCAACCTTCCACTGCCATGCTAGCTTTTCCACTCATCCAGTTCCGGTCAGGTGCAGAGGTTAGAGACAAAGGATGTCCTTGGATTTCTAGAAAGGAATTTTGTTTTGGCTACATAACATCTACTTCCTACAATCCCCCCTCCCATCTTCCCACAGTAGAAAAGACATAGTAGAATATTAGAAAGTGTGGCAGGTCAAGGCTCGAAGAAGACTGCAGGCCTGACATGAATAGGATCAGGCCCAAAGCCAAGTGTTTTTTTCTAGGATTCCTTTTACAGCCCACATTATATTCTACTAACGAAACCCAGCTACCCCTCACAGTTATCACTGATAATTGGAGAAGATCCATTGAAATTCCAGGAACACTTTGAAGTGGATTCTTGCTAGTGTGTATGGGTATTCCTTACTGCACCAGAACCCTGAAAGCTGATTTTTTTTTCATCTCTCACTTTTTCCTGCTGTGAAAGTCATAATTTGAAGGTGTCTTGATCCTTGAGGCTCTTTTCATCTGTGTGTATCTCTCTCTCTCTCTTTTTCCCATTGGATAAAACATGGACTTGGACTTACTTGGACTTAATCTTCGTAAACGTCAATGTCCACAAGGCAGTGACTGTTGCATTGTGAAGGCCAAAGGCAGAATGTCACGGATTACAGAGTTGTTTATCCGTGTGTTGTCCTGCCATTGGATTCTCAGCTTGTGTCACGGTTCCGTCGCCACGGGAACCAACACTCCCCATTTATCCGGGCTTGTGACTGGCTATGGTTTCCCATAGGCTGGGTTGATAAAACATGGGATGAATAAAGGACAGAAAAGGACTTCTTCAATACAACAATCACTTCCTTAATGTAATATTTTCCATGAGGGGGACAGAGGAGGAAAGATTATGAGAGAAGTGGGCTTTTGCCATGGATTGGTTTTAGCAGGCTCCTCAGAAATTCTCAGTGTGAGCTACAGCATTCCTGCTTATGCATAAATATTTCTAGTGAAGCAGTATCCATCACATCCCAAGACAGCTTATATAGCCAATTATTGCTGTGAGAGCAAAAGGCAACTCCAAGAGGAGGGCAAAAAATGTCTTTTCCCTCAACGCTCTAATTAGGTGTGAACATGAGTAAATCAAATAATAGTCAAGCAAGATCAAAGGTATTACAGGTTCATAATGGTATTCTTTACCAACTCTCTACCAGTATAAATTCATTGGCTTTTTGTGAAGGGTCTGGATGTGGCTTCAAATAAAGGGATAAAAATCCATTGTTAATAAAGAGAAGCAAAGAAAGTAGCTGTGAAACTGAATGTTACAATTAAGTTGAGTATCCCCTGGACCACATCACATTTTGATAGGCCTGCATACTCGTACAGCCATTAAGCTGAAATAATATAGGTAGTCCTTGACTTACGACCAGAATTGAGCCCAAGTTGTATGCTGCTAATGAGAAATTGATTAAGAGAGCTTTGCCCCAGTTTACAGCTTTTCTTGCCATATTTGTTCAGTGAATCATAGCAGTTGTTAAGTTAATTAACATGGTCATTAAGTGAATCTGATTTCCCGATTGACTTTTACTTTTCAAAAGTTCACGAAACGTGATTACATGACCCCAGGACACTGCAACCATCATAAATGTGAGTCAGTTGTCAAGCATCCAAATGTAAATCACATGACCATGGGGATGCTGCAATGATCATCAGGATGAAAAATGTTTATAAGCAGGGGTAGGATTGTAAAATTTTAGCAATTTTAGGTTGCTGGGTGGGTATGGCCATGGCGGTATGGCCAAATCGGCTTCCTGCACCATGGTGGCAGGGGGCATTTTTGCCCTCCCCAGGCTCTGGAGGCTTTCCTCAAGCCTCTGGGAGGATGAAAACGGCCTCTCCCGGGCTCCGGAGGTCGGAAACGGACCCATTTCTGGACTTCTGGTATGCCCGTTTTTTCCCATCCACAGGCTCCAGAGGCTTTCGTTGAGCCTTTGGGAGGACGAAAACGGTCTCCTCTGGGCCCTCCAGAAACTCATTTCCAGACTTCTGGAACTTTCGGTAGGCCCATTTTTCACCCTTCCAGAGCCTCTGTGCAGGTCCTGCATTTATCTGGCATTCAAAATAGGCTGCATGGAGATGTGGTGGGGTCAGCCGGTCCTTGCAACTATCAGTTCAGCAAATCAGATTAAAACTAACATCCGGTTCTCCCGAACTGGTCCAAACTGGCTGAATCCCATCCCTGGTCATAAGTCACCCATGGTCATAAATCATCAGTGCCATTATAACTTTGAACAGTCACTAAATGAACTGTTGTAAGTCAGGGCCTACCTGTATTGAATGCCACTTGCATTATAATTCCTGGGCCTATAAAAATCAAGAACATACTTAGCAAACCACAAATGGTAACCTGGATGTAGGTTTAAGCAGATCAAATGTTGAAGCACAGAAATGTAAATTTCCTACCAAAGATACTTGCTTTAGAATTTGCAAGGGGAAAATGGCTTTCAGTGTATTGCTTCAGTGCATCATAGAGAACAATTGTGCTTCATAGTATTGATAAATCATGTATTGTACATACAATATTGATCTGTGCAATTAGCACAATCTAGAAATAGATCAAATCATTTACATACATGTATAGAAGTATAAAAGGGACGGGATGGCTCAGTGGCTAAGATCCTGAGCTTGTCAATCAGAAAGGTCAGCAGTTCAAATCCCTAGCGCTGTGTAACGGAGTGAGCACCCGTTACTTTTCCCAGCTTCTGCCAACCTAGCAGTTCGTAAAAATGCAAATAGAAAAATAGGAACCACCTTTGGTGGGAAGGTAACAGGATTCCATGCACTTTCAGCATTTAGTTATGCTGGCAACATGACCATGAAGACGTCTTTGGACAGTGCTGGCTCTTCAGCTTTGAAAGGGAGTTGAGCACTGCCCCCTAGAGTCAGGAACGACTAGCACATTTGTGTGAGGGGAACCTTTACCTTACCTATAGAAGTTGATTGCTTTTACTCACCAGTTGCTATAAAAGTGCCAATTCTGATTCAGAAGAAAAAAAACTTGAATTTCTAGCTAAGATTACGCATGTGTCTAATCAGAGGTTTGAGCTGGAGCAGATATATAAGGCTGGCAGTTTTAATGCCTTCTTGCAGAGACATTGCATCAATACTGTATAATCTGTAGTGAGAGATGATTTTTTTGGGGTATAACTTTTTGATGTTGATGATTCTGTGCATTGAAAATAGATTAATAAGAACATTTGAGCTGTTGCCTTTCCTGCTCCCCTTTTTTTAAAAAAAATTAAGTACTTCTGCCGCATCAGTTCAGATGGGCTGAAACTTGGCAGGGGTATCACAATGACAGTGCTATGAAAGATGATGCAATGCAGCAGCAATAGGAGTTGAAATAAGGGCAACAGATGTTAGTCCTTTGCAGCTTCCATTCTCCTTTTTTTCAAAGACTTTTCTTGGCCATTGCACTTGGAGGCTATTCACAAGTGTGGCTTTTGTGAATTGGCTAGATTTCGGGGTAGCTGAAGCTTGGCAGGGCACTCTGGTGGGGTCTGTCTTTTGTCACTTGATGTTCTTCCACTGACTGGCTTCAGAAGACGTAAGGGATGCTGGAAATAGAAGTCAAGGTGGGCCCTGCCAGCAGTCTGGCAGATTCTAGGATGCCAGTTGCTGATGCCAAACCTGAGCAAGATTACACAATATGTTCTGTGTTTGCATACTTGAGTGTTCCAAGCTTGGAATGCAATTCCTGTGTTTTGAGTGTTTTGCCTATATTCAAACCAAAATGGGATCTAATATCCTAAGTTCATGTCTTGTTAATTTTTTTAAGTTGCACTAGATTAATGTGCTGCTGTATGTGCTAAATTTGGGGAGGCTGACTCTGACAAATGTAAAAGCACGTGAAGTGTTCCTTAAGTCCTTGGTGCTTTCTCCTGGATTTAATTTGCCAGTGTTGCTTTAAGAGATGTTGCAAGAAGGCCAGTTCATAATGTAAATATGGTGCAGTGTATTCCTACCTGTCAAGAAATTGCCTATGTCAAGAATGTTGGCAGAAAAAAAGGTATCTTTCTGTATTGGGTCTTGCTAAGGTTAATGGGTTCTTTCACTCATTTCTGCTGTCTGCTTGTGGGATATTTTAAAAATTAATTTCTCTCAAAATCTGTCTGTTTATTGTAAAGCACTGAACCATTCAGCATGAATTGTTATACTACATTTGAGTTAACACCAGAACAAATGAGAAAGTTGAAGCTCAGTTTAAATTTCTAATAATCCCCATCAGGGGAAAAAAGCGGACTCTTAATGTTAGAATGTGGACATGTCTGTCTATTCTATTGGTATATAAATGGTCCTTGACTTAGGACCACAATTGACCCCAAAATATCTGTAGCTAAGCAAGGCAGTTGTTAAGTGAGCCATGCCCTATTTTATGCCCTATTTTATGACCTTTTTGTCATGGTTGTTAAGCAAATCACTACCGTTATTAAGTGAATTATGCAGCCATTAAGCAAATCTGGCTTTCCCTTTGACTTTGCTTGTCAGAAGCTCCCTAAAAAGTTGTAAAATGACAATCCAGGAGCCTGTGACATGACAACTGGCATAAATAAGTGCCGGTTGCCACATTTGATCACATGATTGTGGGGTGTGTGTGCTGCAATGGTCATAAGCAGTGGTGGGATTCAAATAATTTAACAACCGGTTCTCTGCCCTAATGACCAGCTGGGTAGGTGTGGCTCAGTTGTCAAGTGACTGGGTGGGTGTGGCCAACTCAATGTCACTCACATCAATGGGCGCTTCGCCTTAGCTGTTATAATGTAATAAGGGTTAACTAGAGAGGCAGTTTCTGTAAGCAGGGCAATAAACATTAGGCTAGAAACAACACCAGAATGTTTCCTTCCTGCCTTCCTTACAGGATTAGCCCTATAAAGTGGAAAAAACAAAATGAGATTTCTTCCAACAACCAGGTCTCCCAAACAGGTATGATCTGGCTGAATCCCACCACTGGTCATAAGTGTGATAACTGGGTATAGGTCACTTTTTACAATGCTGTTGTAATTTTGAATGGTCATTAAACAAATAGTTGTAAGTTGAAGACAATTATTTAAGGAAGCTGTTTCTTCCTGAATTCTACAGCAGTTACATTCCCTCTGGCAGGGTAGTGTAATTTTGAATATGTTAAGTTGCATTGGATATTGCCTAGAAAAGGTTTTTCTTTTTATTGCAGGCTTGTCTGAGTTAGATTAGTGCTCTGGAGTTTCTCAAGTTCACTGACAATAGTTGCAAACAGAATGCAACACAAATAGATAAACATATCTTTCATTTTAAACAAATGCTTTGAGTTGCAGCCACGTAGATCCATTGCTATCTATTGTATAAATGTCTCAAAATGTATAAAGAAAGGATGCTAGGGAAGTGATTTCCTCTCAAGAAGAAAACATAATTGAAGTCTTGCCAACTCAGCATTTAAGAGCCTGAGTTGAGTAGAATTAGAAAAGAATTCAGATTTTATTTACTTTGCATAGCACAATCTGTTCCTGTCTGGGTGTGGATTTTTTATTTTTATTTTCATTCTAAATAATATTTTATTTGTTTATTCCCCAAATTGCATAAAATAGGAAAGGGCACAGGGTGACTTCCTTTGTACAACTGGGCAAACAAAAAAACAAAACAAAACAAAAAACACCACACCCTAAAATACAGAGAGATTCTCTTAGCAATTATTTCCCACTATATTAAAACCAGCTAATGATTGTTGCTGGTTTCCAAGCAAGCTGAATAACCTAATATTAACAAAGGATTCATATTTTCACTTAGTGTAGGCCATTAACTAGAATTAATAGTTGTAAGCTACTAATGTAGGCCATTTACCAAAGTTAATAGTTCAGAAACCATGATTAGCTATGGCCATGGAGCTGGTCAGTGTCCTGAAGGCCCTCTTCTGCTTTTAATTAACTTTAATTTTGAATTTTAACTATGTTTACCTTTTATGTACATTTTATATATAGTTTTTTTATATTTTAATATCACTCTTGTATGCTTCCTCTCTGTGCTGTTAACTCCACCTTTGCTATGTAGTTTTTTTCATAATATTTCATCCAAATATCAGGAGCCCATACTGATTTTTGATTGACATCAATGCATTTCCAGAGGGTTTTTTTTTCCAGATTTCCCTGGAGTTTTAAAGTTGAGACACCTTTTGCAGTTGTGAAGCTTCAGAAAGGGGAATTAAGCTTCTTTTCCTAAATAAATTTCCCAATTTAATTTCAACATTAAATTTTAAATAAGTCCAGTCATGCTGGGAAAACAAAATGCACATTGTATGTCCTTGGAACTTTTTCCACTAGAGCAAATTATTTTTGTTTTGTTTCCTTTGGGAAATAGGTGTTTTAGATCTCATTGTAATAGAAAGAGCATAGGTTGAAAGTATCTTCCCCCTGCTGCTGTGCAGATAAGCATTGTCACACTGTTTCAGATTTCCTTTTCTCTAATTAACTAGAGAACATCACAGAAGCACACATACACAAACACATACACCAGCATCCTGCTACCATCTATTGATTCGTGTGGCTCTGGGGTGCGAAGGCTCCCATATTGTTCTTGTGGTGGACACTCTATTTTTCTGTTTTCTGAGCTGACAAATAAGTGTTATCACTTTAATTTCTGAGACATTACATTTTAACAACTTTATGTGACGCAGTGACATGTGAACTTCTGAGAAAGAAATGTTGTGGCCTGGCGTCTGGCGCCCTCCAGCAGCTGAATCAGATGAGGAGGCAGTGTGGGAGTCAGGGCCAGCATCAAGGCAACATGAGAACTCTATGTGGAAAGAAGAAATGGCACTGTCAAAGACAGAGACATTCATCCAACTGAGAAAAAAACTCTCAGAAAATTATTTATTTATTTTTAATAAATGTGTTGTTTCAGGGTATAGATTAAAAAAAATTCCAGGTGTCTTCCAAAAATTGCAGTAGTGTGTTATCCTTAGTGTACGATCAAAAATACAAATGTGGGCATCACTACAGTACAAATGTTGTGGTTGTGTTTTGTGGGTGGGTGTGTTAAGTAAGCCAAGAATACATTTGAAATTGTAGTTTACGTCAGAACAGAAGTTAGCCGAAAGAAGTGGTTTCCCCATCTACTTCTTCCTTTCTCTGTCAATTTTTCCTTATAATGGACAAAAAATGAATTGGTTTTGATCAAAATCATGTAAACCTTACCCTTTTTCAGACAAATGTCTGAAATGAGCAATTTTTCCATGACCAACAGCTGCATGTTTATATATTTTTTTCTGTTTTCTTTTTTCCTTCAGCCCTCAGGGCTATAAGGGAGTGAAGCTGCATTCCAAAAAAGGAGAAGGTTTCAGTTTCCTCCATTATTCCCACTATTTTTAGAAGAAGTATTTTAAGCATTATTTTAAGGTGATTTTAAGACTTTGTAATCAAAGAACTATTTAAATAGCAGGAGCGTTTCACCTGCCATAGATCCAAAAGAGGACTATAGGTGTAGACATCCCTGCGTCAAACTGTCAGCAGAAAATATGGAGCTGAGATCTTGTGGATAGGATCAATTCCAAGGTACATTTACATTGTACCAGCCAAGACTACAACGAGGTTCAGTGTCTCCAGTACAAGTAACAAAAAGCTCTGGGAGCTCACTTTTATATACATACATACATACATACATACATACATACATACATACATACATACATACATTGCTCACTCTCACTCTCTATCTGTGTGTGTTTGTGTGTGTGTGTGTATGCGTATGTGCATGTATATGTGTGTTCCAGCATAATTCTGGAACGCCTCCAGCAATTTCAACCAAACTTGGTACACAGATGACTTACTCTCTTGAAAAAAATAGGGGGTGGTGGTGGTAAGACATCCCTAACAGTCCTCAGTGTGTGTGTTCTTTTTAAGATACAGCCTATTGTGCCTTAAAATGGTTTCTACTGTATAGCGCAATGGAGTTGCCATGGTAACAGCTTCACACTACTCCACAAGGGGGCTCCCTCTGGTAAGGGGGAAAATCCAACATTTCCCCCTATAAATACCTGGGCAACACCGGGTTATCAGTTAGTGTAAGATAAAATAATCAAAACTGACCTTTCCATAAAGACCCATTTGCAACTAGTTTGGGCATAAGTATCTTCTCAAGGTAACCAGATGCTGGCACTTATTTCTTGGGGTTTGAGTTTAGTTTGAGTTTGAGTAGTTTATTTATATGCCGCCCTTTTCCCTAGGGGGACTTAGGGCAGCTCACAATTCGGAAGGAAGGGAGGACAAACAGATTAAACACGTAAGACAGTACATCATTAAAAGCACAACATTCATACAATTCGGGTGGGTTGCGGTCTTTAACCCCAGGCCTGACGGGACAGCCAGGTTTTAAGGGCTATGCGGAAGGTCTGGAGGGTGGTGAGGGTACGAATCTCCACGGGGAGATCGTTCCATAGGGTCGGAGCTGCCACCGAGAAGGCTCTCCTCCGCGTGGTTGCCAGTCGACATTGGCCGGCAGATGGAACTCGGAGGAGGCCTAATCTATGGGATCTAATTGGTCAAGTGGGGGTTAAGTCAAAGTAGATGCAAACTATAGAACATGTTGTCATGCTAAAAGCACTCTTTATAAATAGTAGTCATAATACAAGCAATGTAATAATAGCTACTATAGATGGGAAAGAAGATTGTTCCTCTGGAAACCTTGAATAATATCACTGTGCTGTTTGGATGACTTTCCTTGTTGCAGTTCTTCCCTTGGATCAAGCTATAGGTGCAGTAGCCAGACTTCATTTCGTGTTAACTCATTCTATAAATTTGCACTGCCAGATGGGTTTATTTGTATGTCTTCTTACCATGGTTTCATTAATAGCATAGATCTTATTTCAAGATGTTTATCAATCACTTTTCTCTTGCTGAAAGATCTTTAATTATTTCCTCCTTTTAGCAGTCTCACACAGGGCCAGCAAATATTGTTACAAAGCAGTTATTATATTTTAAATACATATGAAAATGTATCAGCCTGAGACTAAACACTATAGGTTAAGACTTCTCTTCCAACAATGACACCTTAAACTTTCAGGTCAGATCATTTTGTTATAGTGACTTTACAATACCTATAAAGTAGCAATATTATCAGCTGTAGGATAGATGGAATCAACAGTATAGGGTTAGCTTTTTCTTTATCTAAAAAGCAAGGCCAAAACAACTGTCTTCTTGAGAACAATCTGACCAAGTCCCTCAGAGTAGAGAGGGGAATGGAGTAAAATAGAGGTAGCATCATAAAAAGAGTATGCAGAGGGACTTCCAGCTTTAGTGAACTGAATATGGCTTTAAGAAAGTGGACCCAATGAACCCTGGCCAAGACCCAGGAACTGGGGAGTAGATTGAAACCCCTGCATATAAGGAAAGGATGGGAGATGCAAAATTCAAATATTTAAGAATAGAATATTTGATAAACAGAAACAGGATATAACACCTGGTAAAATAGATGTGTGAAGTATCTGGTTTTTAGTGTGTGTGAAAATGATCTCAGGGTTTGAATGAATGACGATTTGGATTTACCTTAGAAGCAGTAGCAATACAAGTTTCTTGTCTATGGATGCAACACTTTATCTTACATTCATCAGAGTTTTTCCATAGGTCTCTGCTGGTTGCCCAAGGAAGATGTTGATAGATTAGAAAGGCTTCAGGGGAGCATAATTAAGTAATCCTATGTGAAGAGGTTTTCAACCACCAAGTTTAACTATATGATAGCATACTGATACTATGCTAACACTACTGTACTGTACTATATTGGTACTATACTATACTTTTGTGTCAGAAGTACCAAACTGCTTTTGTGGTGAAACATTCAGTCAGTGACATCACTCTGGTCCAGGGAATACCCAGTTTGGGACTCCTATCATGTATTAAAGAGCCCACCAAAGTGGTACCCACCTATCTACCCGTGGTTACCTGTTTTTAACTGCGGGTTGGTAAGAGCCTGAGCAAGTGATGGGAGCTCACCCCACCACAGGGCAGCAACTGGGCCTTGAACATGAGCTAGCCTGTCATCAGACCAGTGTCCTAATATGAACCACTGCACTCCTGCTCTTTAATTATCTTTGCATTTCCAGCCTTTATCATGTAGTTTAACTTGACTAGAGTAGATTCAGGTATAATACTTTTCTTTAATGAGAACAAAATGCAAAGATCTGTTTGTTACTGTTCCAGAAGATATGATTAGCTATAAATCACTGTAAAAGTGTAGAAGGACAGAATTTGGCTAACTTTAAAATGTCACTGAAAGCAACTAACTTAAAAACTGCAAGTTCTTCCTTAACATAAAAATCTTTTGATAGAGGCTGCACAACACATAATCTGTTGTAGATTCTCTTGATCTTATATTGTTTCACTGAGCCGTGGTTAGGCCAGATCACTTCTACGCCATCTTCAGCTGTGTGCGATTTTTCTACTTCGGTAACATTTACTATGGTTTCCATAAAGCCTATGTTTCGTCAGTTTTATGTCAATTCCCATATCATAGCATTCCAGAGAAACTGAAAAACCTCTTGCCGTTATCATCATTTCTATTAGAATTTGAAACAGGACCCACAGATGCCAGTTTGAAAGGCTTCTTTTAGAGTCTAGTTTTAAATATGGAATCAATTTTTACTCTATTTCAAACAGGTATCAGCAAGAACAGAATTTCCTTTAGAGAGTAATAATAATACATATTACTCTGGAAAAGCGGATGGTTCATTTACCCAGGCTCTGAAAAATAGTATAGTAACCAAATTTGATGTAACATGTTCTATTAATACAATTTGTACTTTAACACAGGCATCCTTGGAATCTAGAAAGTTCAGCCCCAATGTGCGTACCAAGCACCAAACACTTTGAAACCAAAACACAACACACAAAAGCCCATCTAGCCAGTGGTGGGATCCTGCCTGTTTAACAACCGGTTTGGTGATCGCCTGCTCCATGTATGCGCACAGTTTTAAGAATGCTTAACTTCTGTGTTACTGCTGGGGAGTAACATATGAATCAGCTGAGAAGATATAGGTCAATATAGCGCAGGGGAGAGAGGGAGGGCCAACCTGATCAGCTGAGAGCAAACCGGTTCACTCCCAGCTGATCATTGGAGCTACTGGTTTGCCGAACTGGTAGAATCCCACCTCTGCATCTAGCCAATAAGAGTACTAATATAATTATGGAATGGTGGTTTCATCAGTATTCAACCAAATCTGTGCTTCAGAACATTTCCATGTTTCATTTTTTGGATGCATGTTGAATTTTCCTTTTTTCCCAGTATTAATCCAGTAACTCTATTGTCTATTTTATCATTTTTACCAATTTGTATTCTTTCCAATTATACTCTAAAAGCTTTGGACATAGATTGATAAGAAAAGAACTGTGCTTTTCCAATATTTAAATAAAATACTGGTTATTTCATTGTGCTTCGGTAAAATGGAATATATGGAGATTCCAGCTGATATAAAACACTGAGTCTGATATCCATGATCTATATGATAGAGTAGCATATTAGAATTTGCAAATAGAATTTCCTTAACATTTTATCTGTAGGTGTTATTTTATTGGCATCTTGATTCCTTAACCAGTAACAGGTCCAACTATTTTCCTTGCAAAATCAACAAAGGAAATATTTTAACTCCGACTAATTAATATTTGTGAAGTTACACATGGAACATATTCATTGGATTACCTGATGATGCCTCTTTCTAGCCAACCTTTGTTGATGGTGAGAATTTCTATGTATTCCTGGATTAGATCAATTTGGAACAGAGGTTTCCTAAGATGAACAATAGAAGAATTACTTTCAATTTTGAACCTCATTCTGGAATCATGCCTTATTAAGAGTGACTCATACAAAAAGGCACCTGGCCCTTTGAAAACAATTATTTGAGGAAGGAACTGGAGCAAAAACACTCATAATAATCCAAGGGAGAAAAGGCAAGTCATTGCCTAAGTTATCTTAAATTTATTTAAAGTGGTACACTAAAGGCTGGTACAGATAGAAATTTGGGCCATCATTTCAACTCAGCTTTTTTCATTCTTTTTTAAATGAAAAATACTTCCCGAGGAGAATGCATTGCAAAACCTATTTTGCAGTTTATATTTAGATAATGTGGATAGTTTTCTTTTAATATATTTTCTTACACTTCAGCATGCACATACACATCATTAAAATTATAAATAACGGTATACCTCCCAACTGAAAACCAAAGCAATTCCTCTTCCTTTCCCCATCTCCCAAATTTCTTTTCACTTTTGGAAAATGTAGACATCTACTGTCCAGATGCTAAATAATACGATTTACCAGATATTTTTGAACTTTAACTCCTTTTTTGCGCTAATTTTTCGTCTAATTTCTTCCTTTCCAGACAGCTAATTTTCTGGGAGTGTAGAAATCTCTTTGGAGGTTTAAAAAAGAAATTTGGACAGTAATAAAAACTTTCAAGACATCAACAATTAGCAGAGCCAGGGAAAAATAGTGTGGCTAAAAAATCAGTCTTCCTGCTTCCGGAGTGACAGGTGATAAAACAGACATAAAATTTAAACAGCTAGCTTACAGGATTGCCAGATTTAGAAAAGAAAAAAAAAACTTTCCAGCTCTGAAACCACAGAATTAGGACAGGATGTAATTATTTGTGGAACAGTGATAAATTAGTACTTTAAAAGCTAGAAAAATAGGTGTAAAAAGACATCTAGGAACTGAGCAATATTTTTCCAATTGCTAAGAGAAAAATACCAAAACCCACTTTATATTTAAGGAATGTCATTGAACTTATTATTGAAAAGACATGCAGGTTTATTCTTTTATGAATGTCACTTATAGATAGAACATGTGTGCAAATAGCCTCTTTGAATCTGCAAATTGATGGTGACTCTTCAAATTGATGGTGCAAATAACATTTAGCACATATAAAAGATCTGGAAAAAAATGTACCATGATCCTAATCATGACTTAAGTTCAAAGGAGCATATGTTGCATTCAATTGTCTCATTTAAAGCACATGGCAACACCTCTCTAAAATATGCCTTCTTGTTATATAAAAAAAACTCTATCAAACTTAATGAAAAACAACAATAGGCACAATAAATACAACTAAATTATATGTAAGATTGGGTTACAAATGGCTATAAAGAAGTTAAAACAATTTAAGTGCCATTAACAGTACCTATTTCTTCTACACTTTACCCACCCTAAGCAAATACAACTATGGAAACAGAATTAATGTCATCTTCATTGATTCTTATCTAAGTTCAAAATGATACAGGCTCATAATGGTTCTTATGTATTTTTCCAGTCCAGCACAGTTCAGCATTTTAAATAATTTTTATGAAATCAAAGCTTTACCCTATAGATCTAAATTAAACCCCAATGCAGCATCCCCTAAAGTGTCTTATACTCTGGTGCATCTTATAGTCCGAAAAATACGGTACTTTCTTGTTAACCTTCAGAAACATTATCCCTATTGATGTCCTCTCTCTCAAAGGATCTCCAAAATAGAAAGCCATTTTTCATGAGTGGGAAAAGATTTGCAGACGTCTCTTCTCTCTTGGAGTTCAGACCAGATTTAGGTATAGTTTTCCAGAAAAATAGTTCTACTGTTACTGTAATGAACCTTAAAATATGTAGCCACTATTTTTCCCAAAATGAGATCCCAAATAATTAACTCATGAAAAATTTGGGTTACTTTTCAACCAAAACAAGATTTGACAGCTATAGGCAAGTGGGAGTGGGAATCAAATAGCCTAAAATTAGTTCTATGCAAAATTTAAAGAAACTGGCAACAATTTCTAGCGTGCCACAAAAGCCTTCAAAGAAGAGGAAACAAGGCAAGAAAATCTATTATCAATCCTCATGTTTTACTCTAGAATTTCTGTGTGAAAAGGGAATCCTCCTATGCTCCTTCCTTTCAAACGTCAAGTTTGCACAGTGGCTGCACCCAATTTTTATTGCTCTGATGTTCTTTCCTACCTGCAAAACAAGTATTTTCAATGTAATCTTAAAAATAAACCATCAGACTTTCTCTAACAAATTAAATGGCTTTGATGTTATTGGCATTATTTACTGATCTAACCATTATGAATGTACTTGGAAGACAAGCACTTTGGGTGGGAGCTTTGCAAAGGTTCTTTTACCATGCCAAAATTGTTCATTTTTAGCAGTGTTTCCTCCCATATGATTATAAAATATCTGCTACATTTTTATTCTGATGTCCGTAAACATAACTTTGTTAAAGTAGATTAGATATAAATCTTGATATCATTGCTGACTTAATGGCTATTTGATTTCCTGTTTTTGTGTAAGGTACGTTTGACAAGATCCTTTGATGATAATATTACTGTGCATAATCTAGTGTAGGATTGCTTCATTTAACTCTTACTGAGATCTGTAGTTTGACTGGTTTTAATTAAAAACTGGTTGTATACAAAATTAGAATAGATTTGAATTAAATCTGAGATCCATGATGTTTTCAATGTAAAGGTGTATGCAGTACAACCAAGGCCACATTCCATGCAATGAAATGCATTCAGTTAACATAATTCATAAACTTTCCAATTTATGTAACTTTGGTGGATATTTGGGAGGAAACAATGCAATACATTTCTGCATATCTAAAGTAACTATTCAGTTTAGAATAATAGAGGAGTCATAACTGTCACATTGCCATAAAGATTGGTCCAAAATCAGATTCCAAAAGGTTGTGGATACACTAGGGCAAAAACCCAAAGTGAAGTTTGGGCCAAAATAAGTGTCATACCTAGTCATCACTTCTCAGATGTGGGAATTTGTTCTTAAGAAGCCAATGATTAAAAAGGCTGTTTTCAAATCACCTTAAACCCTGGACATATTTGGTCATTTTGTTCAGTAACCTGACACATTTTATGAAATCAGTAGGATATAAACCACGGGTGTCAAATTTACAGCATCATGTTGCCATCATGTGACATTTCATGACGGTTTTCCCCTTCACAGAGCTGGGGTGGGTGTGGCCTGCACAGGACATATCTGGTCCATAGGGCATCGATTTGACACCCCTAATATAAAACAATTTTTGTTGCATTAATTGTGGAGGAATATACATTCTATTATAATAATATAAAGCTGTTTTGCTGCCAGGAGAACCAGGGCTGTTATTGTTGTACAAAATTTGTTGTTGCAATAATTGTGGAGGAATATAAAGATGTCCTTGAAGAAGGTATTCAAAAGCACCACCAGCTTAGATCTGAAAGGGAATATGAAATAAGAACAAAACTGAAGATTGTCCTGATTTTCTTTGATATAAGGGGAAAAGAGGGAGAGATTTTCAAGATTATTTATTATACCCTTTTACAATAAGAATAGAGTTCTAATACTTATTGTGGTGTCTATTTCCTGATCTTGTCTACCTCAGGCACTGACAGTAATACATGTCAAAATTACAAAAAATTACACATCCATCAGAGTTAATGTTTTCTTTCAGCAACATGTTGGTCCAATCAACTGGCACATGCATTTCTTCCTTATAGATGTGACCTTTAAAAATAGGTTGGATATTTCAGTTGGCTGACACTGTCAGTTTTTTTTCTATCTTCACTTTTGCCTTGTTACTTTTTTTTTTTTTTTGCTTTTTGCAAAAAGACATGCAAACTTTTCTGCCTTTTCCATTCCCTAATTATTTGTTAAATTAGAGTGGATGTATCCATACCTGCAATAAGATATTACTACAGCTAAAAGGTGGTCTTGAAATTCAAATACAAAGAACTTAGAAAAACATTATTGTCACTTTGAATGTACACTAATCGGCATACATTAAAATGAAATTTCGTTGCAAAAGGGTTCCCACCTCCAATATACACTACATAAACATGACAAAATAAATAAATACAAAATTATGCATATACCCACATATATTATATGATCAGGGGTGGGTTCCTGCCAGTTCTAACCTCTTCTATAGAAGAGGTTCCACAAATCTACAGTGCTGTTTAGAACTGGTTCCAGCTCCCTCCCCCGCTCATGCGCACATCATCAAGATGAAGAGTGAGAAGAGGAATTCTGGGAGTTGAAGTCCACAAGTCTTAAAGCTGTCAAGTCTGAACATCTCTGGTTTTTTTTTTCTAAAGGGTTAGTGACAGCTTTAAGACTTGCATGCTTCAAATGCCAGAGTTTCTGAGCCAACATTTTGGTTGCTAAGCAAGAGCGTTGTTAAGTGAGTTTCACCACATTTTACAAGTTGGCCACACCCACCCAGTCACATGACTGCCAAGCCACTCCCACTCAGTCACATGGCTGGCAAGCCACTCCCACCCGGTCATATGGCCGGCAAGCCACTCCCATAAAGCAGACCACACCTAGAAGAGGTTCTAAAAAAATTTGAAACCCACCACTGTATATGACCCAGAGAAATAACAGTCTAGTTCGGATGTATACCTGTACATGGCGAGAAAAACGAATCTTGAAAGTTTATTGGATGGCATAAGGATCAAAGCTTGTTACAGAATTTGGTAGTCCTGCTAGAAATACTTTGAAACCAGAGGGGAGCAAAAGAAAAAAAATAGTAAAGTGGGTGTGTGGGGTCTCTAACAATGCTGTGAGCTCTAATCAGCACATAGTGCTTATAAGCAATATCCTCAATAACAAGAAGTGAGTGTCCTAAAAATCTTCTCTGCTGTCCTTACCACTTTCTATATGGACTTTCTATCTGAGACACTACAGCCACCAAACCAAATAGTGATGCAGTTTGTTAAAACACTCTCAATTGTGCTTCTGTAAAATGTGGCCAGGACAGAAGGAGAAACGTGCTCTCTTCATCTGTTTCAGGAAATGAAGATGCTGGTTTGCATGCTTCACTAAGGAAGTGATTACTACTAGGTCATTTATGTGATTTCTTTAATATGTTCAGCAGCAAACATGTTTCTTGAACATATTTGTTTCTGAAAATAAGTAAATTCGTATTATATAGTGATAGCCTTTAGCCACTGGGACAATGAAAGTGTTTCTCAATCTTGGCACATTTAAGTTGTATGAACTTCAACTCCCAGAATCCTCAAGTATTCTGGGAATGGAAGTCCACACATTTAAAGATGTCAAGATTGAGAAACACAGATATGCCGTTTCAATCTGTTTAACCATGTCACAGAGTTGTTGTGGGAAACAGTGGGTAGAAGAAACTATGCATAATTTCTTGATCTTCTGAACAAAAGAAATCTGTGATGGAAAACTTATACATACCCACAACATAGCAACTCTTCTTCTTTTGTAGTTAAACATTGCCCGTAACTTTCCCTCTGTAATTCAACACATGACATTATACATTTTTCTTTTTAAGGTCTCAGTCGAAATTTCAATAGGATCAGGAATAAAACATCTTTACCTCACCCACCACAGTTTCTTCAAGGCTATGAAAATAAGCTTTGGGAAAGTCAGCTTATATTCAGTTCTTCTCTTTAGACCAATATACAGTGAATAATTTTGACTTCACAGATTTTTTTTCATCATTTAGCTCACAAACTGCCATCAGAATAGGCTACTTCTAGATATAATCTTCAAAGCAATCCACTCATGAATTCCATCAGATCTCTTGTGTGAGAGCTAATTTATTTTTTCCTTTTTTTCTTTAGTACAGTTGCTGCAAAATAGTTGTGGAAGTATTTTGCAATTTCAACATTAGCCTTTATTTCTGGAAATTGAAGTCTTTGACTACAAGGGATTTCAAATTAGTATTGCAATTGCATGTGATTAGTTAGAACTTTTTTGAGTTTCTTGCAAATTTGTTCTCATACTAGATACATGTGTAGCATTAATTATGACAGGGCTGCCTACTAGGTACTTAAAGCAATTATAACAGTTTCGGCTTTTACTGCTACTATTTGCAAGTATAGAGAAATATCTGCATTTCCTGATTTAATTGTTTTGTAAAATCATAAAATTGGAAGAAAAAGGGCTGTCTTACCTCCTCTAAAGTACATAATGTAAACCAAGGATGTCAAACTAGCGCTCTGCGAGCCAGATGCAATATGCACAGGCCATGCCCATCTCTGTTTTGCGAATGGGAAAAATGTCACTTGACAGCAATGTGACAGCATGGCGAGTTTGACGCCCACAATGTAAAGGGAAGCTTGCCATTTCTTGAGGTCATTGGTAAAGAAAACCCAGTGCTGATTGATGAGGACATACAATATATCTCTATATCACTGTCAATCCTGATCAAGACCGAGGTGAATAGCTTTTTGATCCTAGTTAGTTGTATCCTTTTCCATTTATTTCATATATTATTTAGGCAATTATTTCTGTAAGACTATTCTGAAATATGAATAGTGAAATATGTGCTGTCAGCCATGGAAAGGAGTTTTCGCTCTTTGACTGCAAGAGTAAATAAACTAAACTGAACATAAAAATAAGGGCAATCAAATATCCTTCTGGAAAGAACTTTCTTTCCAATAGCAGGACTCATTTGTGTAAGGATTATGGCTTATTGTGTTATTTAATTAGCAGAGGCAGTAGAAACAGCTTGAACAATGAGATGCAGTGCCAGGTAGATAGGCAGGTTATAGAGCTAGAGGCTGGGACTAAACAGTATGCATCCATAACCTTTCCACTCCCTGGTCTTAAAAACAGCAAAAGTTGAAGCTAGCACCCATGTTTTTCTGGCATTTATATTGTCATTGTTCATTAATCTATCCCAGTCATGCAGAGTAGACATGTTAGATTGATTTGCTTTGAACTGAGCTCCTAATGACATTGGCAGGATCAGCTCAGAAGTCTGTTCATTATCGCAAGAGACATCAAGTTAAGGCTTGTGCCTGGCCGCATTTGAAAAGATTTAAAAGTGAATGGTGCCCCAACATAAGGTTAGCCACTGCTATGCATATAGCATAATAGGGCACTATGTCTCATTGGGAGGCCATTCATGTCAGGAAAGCCATCAAGTTACTCAAGTCTCACACCCTGTGATATGCCTCAAAGCCATTCTTCAAAACTTCAAAACAATTTTCTTACAATTAAAGAATTGGTTGTGATGGGTTAATTCAATTGAAATTTCATTGAAGGTTTTACAAAACTTTGCACAAATCTGTATTTATACCAACTCCTTCTTGGTTCATTTGTTCCTTAATCTTCATAGCTATTTTCATTGTCAAGGAGAGAAATACAGAATTGTATGTGTGCTCGCATGTAATTCCAAAACTGCTTGATCAGGTTTGAAAGAGTCACCTTATTGGCAACATATGCATTTAATAAATAAATAGTTTTCATGTTCTGCTAATTGCAAGTATTTTGATAACATACAATTAGAATAGGTACAACTATTACTAATATTGTGCCTTATGGCTCAATTATGTCCCCAAAAGAAGGAAAATGTGTATCTCAGGATTGAACCGTGGAATATCTTGGCGCTCTTTGAACTTGGTTGTTTGCCTATATTAGCCAACTAAATAACATCATCAGTGCTAGTGAGTGTAAGGAGCAAACACACTAGGAACAATGTCTGAAAATTGTAACTAAGACTCACAATTACCAGACTGCCTGGAGAACTAAATCTCCTATATCCAAAACCATTTATAATATCATGAATGCTTCTAATGAATTTAGCATTTCTGGAGACAAATTGGGTAATTAAAAGAATCCAATAGCGCCAATGCTATTGGAGCTCAATAATTAAAGTCAATAATTGTTCAAGTAGCATAAATAGAGTTATTTGACCAGCAAAATCTTCCCTAACACTGCTAACAAAATTAGATAGTAGGCAACTTGGTAATTGGTCAGTTTAAATAGTGTTATCAAAGAAATTAAAAATAAGGTTCATTTATAGGAATAAATAAGTTTTTCATACTTACTAGCTATCAGCTGAAGTTGTGACCAGAAACTCCAGCTGAGAGAATATGTATGAATATTCCATATTTCATAAATTAAAAACCCAACTCCATGCCTCAGGAAAATTTGGATTTTTATAGCTTTCCAAAAAGCCAAGATTGAGTTGGGGCCAACTCAATCTCAGGGGTATAGTGTTCTAAAGAGCAGGATCTATGATAGTGAAATGCCTGCTTCCTGGATCCTGTTAAGTGGTATTCTTGAATAGATGACACCTAGAGAATGCCTCTACTGTTTGACTAATGGGACAAGTAGAATTGGAGAAGATGGTCCCAAAAATAATATAGCATGAGGCCAGAAATGGCTTTATAGGTAAGAAGCAACATGTTGAATTCTGCCCAGTAGTATAATGGAAGCCAGAGAAGCTCACAGAGCACAGTTGTAAAATGGCTATAGAAAGGTGTGCCTATAACTCCACACCATCATATTCTCTACTAGTTGTAACTTGATGTTCTTCAACATCAATCCCATGTAGAATGTTGTGCAGTAATTCACTCAGAAGATAATCTGACTATGTCCAGTGCTCATCAATCCAGAAAATGATACAATTGAGACTTGAAACAAAGTTGTGCAAGCCCTCCTGACCATGTACTCCTCAAATAATAAATGTCCAGGAGGATGCCCAAATGCTTCTGCGGCAGTGGATCCAGGAGGGCACCTTGCTTTGTATTGTATTGTATTTATTATACTTGTATGCCGCCCTATTCCCAGGGGGACTCAGGGTGGCAAACAAACACATGGGGAAGGGGGCAGTACAAAAACAAACGAGACAAACAGGATACAAAGACAAATTAAAAACTACACAACAATCAGCAATTCGAGTGGGGCTGGGAACTCATCAGCCCTAGGCCTGCCAGAACAGCCAGGTCTTGACGGCTTTACGGAAAGCCTGAAGGGTGGTGAGGGTCCGAATCTCCATGGGGAGATCGTTCCAGAGGGCAGGAGCAGCCACAGAAAAGGCCCTCCCCCGGGGGGTCGACAGTCGACATTGGCTAGCTGATGGTATCCGGAGGAGGCCTAATCTGTGGGATCTGATTGGTCGAAGGGAGGTAATTGGCAGGAGGCGGTCTCTCAAGTACCCAGGGGTACCATGTAGGGCTTTAAAAGTAACGACTAGCACCTTGAAACACGTCCGAAGTCCAATAGGCAGCCAGTGCAGCTCGCAGAGGATAGGTGTAACGTGGGTGTACCGAGGTGCACCCACAATCGCTCGCGCGGCTGCATTCTGGACAAGCTGTAGTCTCCGAATGCTCTTCAAGGGCTGCCCCATGTAGAGCGCATTACAGTAGTGTTTACCGAGGAACTCCGGGAGATGAAGCACCAAAAGAGATGCCTAGAGTGACGTTGGAGGGCTAGTAACTCCAAATCTGACTGAACACAACTAAGAGCATTTATTAGGACTTATTTAGCGGTGATACAGGCGGCAAAATGTACACATTTTGGCGCTCTTATTGCGTCCGCAGAATCTTGCCCGGCTGCCCTGTTTAGGATAACCTACTCCCTCCTGAAAGGGGAGGACGCGGGGGAACCCTTACAGGGAAAGGCTGAGGAATTTGCTCAGTTTCTGTCGGACAAAATCACTCAGATTCGGACGGACCTTGACTCCACTTGGACAGTACCAGCGGAGATGCTGAGGGAGGGCCTTGATCAGACTTCATGGAATGAGTTCCAGCTTGTCACCCCTGAGGAAGTGGACAAGGCCATGGGAGCGATGAGTGCCTCCACCTGTTTACTGGACCCGTGCTCCTCCTGGTTGGTCTCGACCAGCAGGGAGGTAGCACGAGGCTGGCTCCAGAGGATCACGAACACGTCTCTGCAGGAGGGATCTTTCCCACAACCTTTGAAGGAAGCGGTGGTAAGACCCCTCCTTAAGAAGCCTTCTCTGGACCCAGCTATCCTCAACAACTATCATCCGGTCTCCAACCTCCCTTTTTTGGGGAAGGTTCTTGAGAAGGTGGTGGCCCTTCAACTCCGACCGACCTTGGATGAAGCAGATTATCTAGACTCCTTTCAGTCTGGTTTCAAGCCTGGATACTGCACCAAAACCGCCTTGGTCGCGCTGACTGATGATCTCTGGCGGGCCAGGGATAGAGGACATTCCTCTATCCTGGTGCTCCTTGACCTCTCAGCGGCCTTCGATACCATCAACCATGGTATCCTTCTGCGACGGCTGGAAGAGGTGGGAGTGGGAGGCACCGTTTTACGGTGGTTCTCCTCTTACCTCTCCGGCATATCACAGTCGGTGTTGGTTGGAGGACAGAGGTCGACCCCTAGGCCCCTTAAATATAGGGTGCCGCAGGGCTCGGTCTTGTCCCCCTCTCCTATTTAATATCTACATGAAGCCACTGGGTGAGATAATTCGCCGGCACGGGATTAAATACCATCAATACGCGGATGATACTCAGTTGTATCTCTCCGCCCTGTGCCAATGGTGGAAGTGATGTCCCAGTGCCTGGAAGCTGTCAGGGTCTGGATGGGAGTGAACAAACTTGCACTCAATTCTGACAAGACCGAGTGGCTATGGATGTTGCCCCCCCAAGGACAGTCCAGATATTCCATCTCTAAGCCTGGGGGGGGGGTGTGAAACTTTACACCCCTCAGAGAGGGTCCACAACTTGGGTGTTGTTCTGGACCCGCAGCTGACATTAGAACATCACTTGTCAGCTGTGACCAGGGGGCCTTTGTCCAGGTTCGCCTGGTGCACCAGTTGCGGCCCTACCTGGATTGGGAGGCACCTCAAATGGTCACTCACGCCCTCGTCACCTCAAGACTTGACTACTGTAACGCGCTCTACATGGGGCTGCCCCTGAAAAGTGTTCAGAGACTACAATTGGTCCAGAATGCAGCCATGCGAGCGATATTGGGTGTACCAAGATACACCCATGTTACACCTATCCTCTGCAAGCTGCACTGGCTTCCTATCGGTCTCCAAACGCATTTCAAGGTGCTGGTTATTACCTTTAAAGCCCTACATGGCCTAGGACCCGGATATCGGCGAGACCGTCTTCTGCTGCATACCTCCCAACGGCTGATAAGATCACACAGGGTGGGCCTTCTCCGGGTGCTGTCGACCAGACAATGTCGTCTGGCGGCTCCCCAGGGAACGGCCTTCTCTGTAGCTGCTCCGACCCTATGGAACAATCTACCCGCAGAGATCCGGATCCTTCCCACTCTGACGGCCTTCCAAAAGGCTACCAAAACCTGGCTATTCCAACAGGCCTGGGGCTGTTGACCTCATGAATGAGGTCTAGCCCCACCTTTGAGTGCATGAAGTAATCTTTTAATCTGTTTTTTCTCTATTTTTTAATTCTTTATTCTTTTTTTAAAATGTATTTCTGTAAGCCGCCCGGAGTCCTTCGGGATTGGGCGGCCTATAAATTTATTAAATACTTAATACTTAATACTTAATCCATCCAGAAGTAAAGATATCAGTGTATTCAGAGAGTCTTTAATACTTCAAGGCCATTCAGGCTTGCTAGAGTTGAGCTGAAGACTGTTCTTCCCCATCCAGAACTCCAGAAACAAAGAAGGGACCTTAACAGCACTGCTTGGTAAGCCTGCAGCAGATGTATATAACTGTAATCAGCATATTGATGGTACATTGTGGCATTAAATGACCCCGGTGGCTTAATATTCATGTTAAACTGTAATGGGGAGAGCATCATGCTTTGAGGACCCCAAAAAAGAGTGCTGAATTGGATCTTTCCCTCTATCGACAGTAGCTGGAGCCAATCCCTAAAGGAGGAGGAGAAGTAGTGCAAGATTGTGCCCCTACTTCTAAATCCCAACATCTGTCCAGAATATTGATAGCAAAAACCACTGAATAATTAAGGAAAATGAGGATGGGGCAGTTATCCAATTCTACCTGCACCAGAAGTTATTAGAAGTACTATCAATGCTGTTTCATCTCATAGCTGCCCCTAAAACCTGACTGAAATGGATCTGGATAATCTGCATCCTGTGAGGCTTTCTGAAGTTTCAACAAGATGTCCTTTTCAATAAACTTCCCTAAAAAAAGGAGATGTTGGCAATAGGATGAAAATTGTCCAGTATGCTTGGATCCAGCAATGAGTTCTTAATGAAGAGAGAATCTACCATCTCCCGAACCATCAGCAATACTAATGAATTCACTACCCCCAGGTCCTAACCATGTATCATTTCTTAAGGAGCTATAGCAAACCAAGAAGGATATGAATTTACACAGGTGTCCAAGGTTACAGCTCAAAAACCTTGCCCAGGGTCACTTGGGACTAACAAAATTAAACTTTTTCCAGTTACTAGAAAAGACTAAGCCGCAGTCAATTATATGGGACCTTCCAGGGCCCCATCAGAGCCTGGTTTGGTTTAATTTGATTGATTTGATTTAATGAATTTATAGGCCGCCCAATCCCAAAGGACTCCGTTCAGAGGAGAAGTTGGAACCTGGACCATCCAATGGGGATGGCACGTCTCTTTTAGAATGTTTGGGGAAGCCAGGGCCTGAGGGTGATGTTGTCCCAGCCCTCTCGGGCATTAGGGGAGTTGGTCAACCGAATGCAGTGTTGTCTGCCTTCACAGACACAGGGAAGAATAGGCTGCCGACAGGCAGTTGCCTAGCCTTGAGGACTGCCTTTTGTATTTGCCTTGTGGACTACAGCTTGCCTTGTGGACTCACTTAACTGGGTGGACTGGACTTGGGATCCTGGATCTTGATCAATAACCCTAGATCAATAAAGGACACTCTAGAGATCTGCCTTGCCTTGATGACCTGATTCATAACAGGACCTGCCAGGGTCCTGCTTGACATCCTCAAAATCCACAACTCCAGTGGGAAATTTCTAGAAGCACCTTCTCTTCTTCCACTCATAATGATGCCATGGCAGTCTTTGTGAAAACAAAGGTTATGATGAGCTTGAAATACACAAAAGAGTTATTCCTCTTTCTAATGAGCAGTACATTAAGTGATTCACATAGTAATTGCTGTCTTTTATAAGAAAAAGAAGAAGCTAAATGGGAATATCTTAGCAGGAGAATTTAATAGAAAAAATAAATAAATGAGAGGAGATTACATGAACCATGACAGTTAATTTTAGCTGAATAAAATACAGTTGCATACAGAATTAAAAACTTAACTTTTGACAGAAAGTTTGAAATTGGAAGGAGACTGAATCACATTGTAAAGATTAAACCAGATATGTTTGAGAAGTAACCTTTTGCCAGAACATCTTTCGATGGTGATCACAAGGTTGAGGCATGGGAGTTGTATAGCCAGTTACTTAACCATAAACAGTTTTTATTTTTTTAACTGCAGATTTTCCTAGCTTTCTTCCAGGGGGACATTATAGAAATAGAACATAGATTTATATACCACTTTATGGTGTTTCACGGCACTCTCTATGTAGTTTATAGGGTCAGTATAGTGCCCCCAATAATCTGGGTCCTCATTTTATCAACCTTAGAAGGATGGAAGGCTGAGTCTACTTGAGCCAGTCAGCATCAAACTGCTTGCAGTCAGCAGAATTAGCCTGCAATACTGCATTCTAACACTGTGCCACCACTGCTCTTATACCTGGTTCTGGCATAGAATCTGTGCAGGTAGTCTGAGCATTGCATCTCCTATGCTTTTTCTATCTTTTGTAGAGAAGGTTGATGCCATGTAATA